>NW_027646472.1:0-304171 GCF_951394435.1 Stenella coeruleoalba
CCAGGAAGAGGAATTAACCAAAGGCTCAGCGTGCCGTGCCGGAACCAGATTAGGGCCTGAAGCCATCCTGCGGTGTTGCGGCCAGATCAAAAGAAAGCGAGTTGAAGAAAGGAGCTCAGGGGCACTGTAATTCACAAACCTGCAGAGTTATAAATGACAGCTATCGTCCAAAAATAGACTGAAGTAAGGCTGCCAAGAGGACTTGAAAGCGGGGCAGAATTGCAGGAAACCGATTTCAGGAGGTAGACTGGAATTGCATTGAAAGCATAGGAAAAGAGGCAGAACGTCCACAATGATGCACTTGGCCAAAAAGGGCGTATGCGTTTTTTCCTGAATATATTCAGGAAAAAACGCATACGCCCTTTTTGGCCAACCAAGCAAGCTTGCAAAGGAAATCTGCACTACAATGAAGTCTCACTTCCCCCCGGTCAAAAGGGCCATCTGAAAAAAGTGTAAAATCCAGAAAGGCAACAAGCCATTGAGAACTGGGAGCCTTGTTATGCTGATGGGCGGGATGTAAATTGCCAACAACCACTCGGGAGAAGTGTATGGTGTTTCCTGAAACATCTAAAAAACAAAGCAACAGAGCCTAGGGCACTTCCACTTATGGTCTTATAGCTTAGGGAAATTAAAATCAAAAAGACACAGCCACCCCAAAGTTTGGAACGGCTCTGTTTACAAGAACCTCGTTTACAGTACAAGTTCAACATCGCAGAAAGTGACAAATGGAGAAAGAAGTTGTGGTATTTACTTACAAAGCAATATCAATCAGCAATGAAATCTGTGTCATTAGGCCCTTAGAAGCACAATGAGTGGATTCAGGTATGATGATTCTAACTGAAATAAGTCACACAGAAAAAGAAACATCATAAGATATCAGTAATACACGGAATGTAAACTTGGCTACACAGGAACTGAATTACAGAACAGAACAGGGTCTCAAATTTAGAAAACCAACTTATGCTTGCTTAAGGGTAAAGGTGAGTTGGGGTGCTGCATAAAACCAGAGATTGAAATGAGCACAGATAAAGTTCCTTAAGCCAAATATGGAATAGACAAGAGCTACTCCTTGCTCAACGAAATGAACTCAACACCCCATATTAAACGCCTAAGAATGTACCTGACTTGTAAGTATCTTAAAACCTAGGGATTGCTATGTCTCCGAAAGAGAATCAAGCATGTGTACAGGGGCATAAACGCAGCAGTGATAGGATTGGAGAGGTTCGGTGAGCAAATGAAGACCCTTTGAAGTCATATTGCATGGTACCCATTCCACGGGTTTCAACTACCCAGGTTTTAGGTATTCTTCCTTCAGCTAAAACATGCATGTGGAACCTAGAGTATGATCAACCATGTGATCGGGAGACGTGTTCAAATATGTCTCAGTTTTCGTACCCTGGTACTCGGGTGCAACATTCCAGACGCTTTACTAACACTCTCCCGACTTGGAGAGTCAGTCCCCTTAACCTCCTGCTTGGCCCAGTTTGCAATTTCTGCGGAAGATGAACAGGAATAGCGAGAACCAATGAGAGACTAGCTGGAGGTGTCTGGACGGGCAAATTTAACTCTTATTTCCCACCAGGAAGAGGAATTAACCAAAGGCTCTGCGTGCTGTGCCGGAAACAGATTAGGGCCTGAAGCCATCCTGCGGTGTTGCGGCCAGGTCACAAGAAAGCGAGTTGAAGAAAGGAGCTCAGGGGCACTGTAATTCACAAACCTGCAGAGTTATAAATGACAGCTATCGTCCAAAAATATACTGAAGTAAGGCTGCCAAGAGGACTTGAGAGCGTGGCAGAATTGCAGGAATCCGATTTCAGGAGGTAGACTGGAATTGCATTGAAAGCATAGGAAAAGAGGCAGAACGTCCACAATGATGCACTTGGCCAAAAAGGGCGTATGCGTTTTTTCCTGAATATATTCAGGAAAAAACGCATACGCCCTTTTTGGCCAACCAAGCAAGCTTGCAAAGGAAATCTGCACTACAATGAAGTCTCACTTCCCCCCGGTCAAAAGGGCCATCTGAAAAAAGTGTAAAATCCAGAAAGGCAGGACAGGCCATGGAGAACTGGGAGCCTTGTTATGCTGATGGGCGGGATGTAAATTGCCAACAACCACTCGGGAGAAGTGTATGGTGTTTCCTGAAACATCTAAAAAACAAAGCAACAGAGCCTAGGGCACTTCCACTTATGGTCCTATAGCTTAGGGAAATTAAAATCAAAAAGACACAGCCACCCCAAAGTTTGGGACGCCTCCGTTTACAAGAACCTCGTTTACCGTACAAGTTCAATATCACAGAAAGTGAAAAATGGATAAAGAACTTGTGGTACTTACGTACAATGCAGTATCGCTCAGCAATGAAATCAATGTCATCAGGCCCGTAGCAGCATAATGAGTGTATTCAGGTATGATGATTCTAACTGAAATAAGTCACACAGAAAAAGAAACATCATAAGATATCACTAATACACGGAATGGAAACTTGGCTACACAGGAACTGAATTACAGAACAGAACAGGGTCTCAAATTTAGAAAACCAACTTATGCTTGCATAAGGGGAAAGGTGAGTTGTGGTGCTGCATAAAACCAGAGATTGAAATGAGCACAGATAAAGTTCCTTAAGCCAAATATGGAATAGACAAGAGCTACTCCTTGCTCAACGAAATGGACTCAACACCGCATATTAAACGCCTAAGAATGTACCTGACTAGTAAGTATCTTAAAACCTATGGATTGCTATGTCTCCGAAAGAGAATCAAGCATGTGTACAGGGGCATAAACGCAGCAGTGATAGGATTGGAGAGGTTCGGTGAGCAAATGAAGACCCTTTGAAGTCATATTGCATGGTACCCATTCCACGGGTTTCAACTACCCAGGTTTTAGGTATTCTTCCTTCAGCTAAAACATGCATGTGGAACCCAGAGTATGATCAACCATGTGATCGGGAGACGTGTTCAAATATGTCTCAGTTTTCCTCCCCTGGTACTTGTGTGCTACATTCCAGACGCTTTACTAACACTCTCCCCACTTGGAGAGTCAGCACCTTTAACCTCCTGTTTGGCCCAGTTTGCAATTTCTGCGGAAGATGAACAGGAATAGCGAGAACCAATGAGAGGCTAACTGGAGGTGTCTGGACGGGCAAATTTAACTCTCATTTCCCACCAGGAAGAGGAATTAACCAAAGGCTCAGCGTGCCGTGCCCGAACCAGATTAGGGCCTGAAGCCATCCTGCGGTGTTTCGGCCAGCTCACAAGAAAGTGAGTTGAAGAAAAGAGCTCAGGGGCACTGTAATTCACAAACCTTCAGAGTTATAAATGACAGCTATCGTCCAAAAATATACTGAAGTAAGGCTGCCAAGAGGACTTGAAAGCGGGGCAGAATTGCAGGAAACCGATTTCAGGAGGTAGACTGGAATTGCATTGAAAGCATAGGAAAAGAGGCAGAACGTCCACAATGATGCACTTGGCCAAAAAGGGCGTATGCGTTTTTTCCTGAATATATTCAGGAAAAAACGCATACGCCCTTTTTGGCCAAACAAGCAAGCTTGCAAAGGAAATGTGCACTACAATGAAGTCTCACTTCCCCCCGGTCCAAAGGGCTATCTGAAAAAAGTGTAAAATCCAGAAAGGCAGGACAGGCCATGGAGAACTGGGAGCCTTGTTATGCTGATGGGCGGGATGTAAATTGCCAACAACCACTTGGGAGAAGTGTATGGTGTTTCCTGAAACATCTAAAAAACAAAGCAACAGAACCTAGGGCACTTCCACTTATGGTCCTATAGCTTAGGGAAATTAAAATCAAAAAGACACAGCCACCCCAAAGTTTGGAACGGCTCTGTTTACAAGAACCTCGTTTACAGTACAAGTTCAACATCGCAGAAAGTGAAAAATGGATAAAGAAGTTGTGGTATTTACTTACAAAGCAATATCACTCAGCAATGAAATCTGTGTCATCAGGCCCTTAGCAGCACAATGAGTGGATTCAGGTATGATGATTCTAACTGAAATAAGTCACACAGAAAAAGAAACATCATAAGATATCAGTAATACACGGAATGGAAACTTGGCTACACAGGAACTGAATTACAGAACAGAACAGGGTCTCAAATTTAGAAAACCAACTTATGCTTGCATAAGGGGAAAGGTGAGTTGTGGTGCTGCATAAAACCAGAGATTGAAATGAGCACAGATAAAGTTCCTTAAGCCAAATATGGAACAGACAAGAGCTACTCCTTGCTCAACGAAATGGACTCAACACCCCATATTAAACGCCTAAGAATGTACCTGACTAGTAAGTATCTTAAAACCTATGGATTGCTATGTCTCCGAAAGAGAATCAAGCATGTGTACAGGGGCATAAACGCAGCAGTGATAGGATTGGAGAGGTTTGCTGAGTAAATGAAGACCCTTTTAAGTCATATTGCATGGTACCCATTCCACGGGTTTCAACTACCCAGGTTTTAGGTATTCTTCCTTCAGCTAAAACATGCATGTGGAACCCAGAGTATGATCAACCATGTGATCGGGAGACGTGTTCAAATATGTCTCAGTTTTCGTACCCTGGTACTCGGGTGCAACATTCCAGACGCTTTACTAACACTCTCCCCAGTTGGAGAGTCAGCCCCTTTAACCTCCTGTTTGGCCCTGTTTGCAATTTCTGCGGAAGATGAACAGGAATAGCGAGAACCAATGAGAGGCTAGCTGGAGGGGTCTGGACGGGCAAATTTAACTCTCATTTCCCACCAGGAGGAGGAAATAACCAAAGGCTCAGCGTGCCGTACCGGAACCAGATTAGGGCCTGAAGCCATCCTGCGGTGTTGCGGCCAGCTCAAAAGAAAGCGAGTTGAAGAAAGGAGCTCAGGGGCACTGTAATTCACAAACCTGCAGAGTTATAAATGACAGCTATCGTCCAAAAATACACTGAAGTAAGGCTGCCAAGAGGACTTGAAAGCGGGGCAGAATTGCAGGAAACCGATTTCAGGAGGTAGACTGGAATTGCATTGAAAGCATAGGAAAAGAGGCAGAACGTCCACAATGATGCACTTGGCCAAAAAGGGCGTATGCGTTTTTTCCTGAATATATTCAGGAAAAAACGCATACGCCCTTTTTGGCCAACCAAGCAAGCTTGCAAAGGAAATCTGCACTACAATGAAGTCTCACTTCCCCCCGGTCAAAAGGGCCATCTGAAAAAAGTGTAAAATCCAGAAAGGCAGGACAGGCCATGGAGAACTGGGAGCCTTGTTATGCTGAAGGGCGGGATGTAAATTGCCAACAACCACTCGGGAGAAGTGTATGGTGTTTCCTGAAACATCTAAAAAACAAAGCAACAGAGCCTAGGGCACTTCCACTTATGGTCCTATAGCTTAGGGAAATTAAAATCAAAAAGACACAGCCATCCCAAAGTTTGGGACGCCTCTGTTTACAAGAACCTCGTTTACAGTACAAGTTCAACATCGCAGAAAGTGAAAAATGGATAAAGAAGTTGTGGTATTTACTTACAAAGGAATATCACTCAGCAATGAAATCTATGTCATCAGGCCCTTAGCAGCACAATGAGTGGATTCAGGTAAGATGATTCTAACTGAAATAAGTCACACAGAAAAAGAAACATCATAAGATATCAGTAATACACGGAATGTAAACTTGGCTACACAGGAACTGAATTACAGAACAGAACAGGGTCTCAAATTTAGAAAACCAACTTATGCTTGCTTAAGGGGAAAGGTGAGTTGGGGTGCTGCATAAAACCAGAGATTGAAATGAGCACAGATAAAGTTCCTTAAGCCAAATATGGAATAGACAAGAGCTACTCCTTGCTCAACGAAATGGACTCAAAACCCCATATTAAACGCCTAAGAATGTACCTGACTAGTAAGTATCTTAAAACCTATGGATTGCTATGTCTCCAAAAGAGAATCAAGCGTGTGTACAGGAGCATAAACGCAGCAGTGATAGGATTGGAGAGGTTCGGTGAGCAATGAAGACCCTTTGAAGTCATATTGCATGGTACGCATTACACGGGTCTCAACTCTCCAGGTTTAACGTATTCTTCCTTCAGCTAAAACATGCATGTGGAACCCAGAGTATGATCAACCATGTGAACGGGAGACGTGTTCAAATATGTCTCAGTTTTCCTCCCCTGGTACTCGGGTGCAACATTCCAGACGCTTTACTAACACTCTCCCGACTTGGAGAGTCAGTCCCTTTAACCTCCTGTTTGGCCCAGTTTGCAATTTCTGCGGAAGATGAACAGGAATAGCGAGAACCAATGAGAGGCTAGATGGAGGTGTCTGGACGGGCAAATTTAACTCTCATTTCCCACCAGGAAGAGGAATTAACCAAAGGCTCAGCGTGCCGTGCCGGAACCAGATTAGGGCCTGAAGCCATCCTGCAGTGTTGCGGCCAGGTCACAAGAAAGCGAGTTGAAGAAAGGAGCTCAGGGGCACTGTAATTCAAAAACCTGCAGAGTTATAAATGACAGCTATCGTCCAAAAATAGACTGAAGTAAGGCTGCCAAGAGGACTTGAAAGCGGGGCAGAATTGCAGGAAACCAATTTCAGGAGGTAGACTGGAATTGCATTGAAAGCATAGGAAAAGAGGCAGAACGTCCACAATGATGCACTTGGCCAAAAAGGGCGTATGCGTTTTTTCCTGAATATATTCAGGAAAAAACGCATACGCCCTTTTTGGCCAACCAAGAAAACTTGCAAAGGAAATCTGCACTACAATGAAGTCTCACTTCTCCCCGGTCAAAAGGGCCATCTGAAAAAAGTGTAAAATCCAGAAAGGCAGGACAGGCCATGGAGAACTGGGAGCCTTGTTATGCTGATGGGCGGGATGTAAATTGCCAACAGACACTCAGGAGAAGTGTATGGTGTTTCCTGAAACATCTGAAAAACAAAGCAACAGAGCGTAGGGCACTTCCACTTATGGTCCTATAGCTTAGGGAAATTAAAATCAAAAAGACACAGCCACCCCAAAGTTTGGGACGCCTCCGTTTACAAGAACCTCGTTTACCGTACAAGTTCAATATCACAGAAAGTGAAAAATGGATAAAGAACTTGTGGTACTTACGTACAATGCAGTATCACTCAGCAATGAAATCTATGTCATCAGGCCCGTAGCAGCATAATGAGTGGATTCAGGTACGATGAATCTAACTGAAATAAGTCACACAGAAAAAGAAACATCATAAGATATCACTAATACACGGAATGTAAACTTGGCTACAGAGGAACTGCATTCCAAAACAGAACAGGGTCTCAAATTTAGAAAACCAACTTATGCTTGCTTAAGGGTAAAGGTGAGTTGGGGTGCTGCATAAAACCAGAGATTGAAATGAGCACAGATAAAGTTCCTTAAGCCAAATATGGAATAGACAAGAGCTACTCCTTGCTCAACGAAATGGACTCAACACCCCATATTAAACGCCTAAGAATGTACCTGACTAGTAAGTATCTTAAAACCTATGGATTGCTATGTCTCCGAAAGAGAATCAAGCATGTGTACAGGGGCATAAACGCAGCAGTGATAGGATTGGAGAGGTTCGGTGAGCAAATGAAGAGCCTTTGAAGTCATATTGCATGGTACCCATTCCACGGGTTTCAAATACCCACGTTTAAGGTATTCTTCCTTCAGCTAAAACATGCATGTGGAACCTAGAGTATGATCAACCATGTGATCGGGAGACGTGTTCAAATATGTCTCAGTTTTCGTACCCTGGTACTCGGGTGCAACATTCCAGACGCTTTACTAACACTCTCCTGACTTGGAGTGTCAGTCCCTTTAACCTCCTGTTTGGCGCAGTTTGCAATTTCTGCGGAAGATGAACAGGAATAGCGAGAACCAATGAGAGGCTAGCTGGAGGTGTCTGGACGGGCAAATTTAACTCTCATTTCCCACCAGGAAGAGGAATTAACCAAAGGCTCAGCGTGCCGTGCCGGAACCAGATTAGGGCCTGAAGCCATCCTGCGGTGTTGCGGCCAGATCAAAAGAAAGCGAGTTGAAGAAAGGAGCTCAGGGGCACTGTAATTCACAAACCTGCAGAGTTATAAATGACAGCTATCGTCCAAAAATAGACTGAAGTAAGGCTGCCAAGAGGACTTGAAAGCGGGGCAGAATTGCAGGAAACCGATTTCAGGAGGTAGACTGGAATTGCATTGAAAGCATAGGAAAAGAGGCAGAACGTCCACAATGATGCACTTGGCCAAAAAGGGCGTATGCGTTTTTTCCTGAATATATTCAGGAAAAAACGCATACGCTCTTTTTGGCCAACCAAGCAAGCTTGCAAAGGAAATCTGCACTACAATGAAGTCTCACTTCCCCCCGGTCAAAAGGGCCATCTGAAAAAAGTGTAAAATCCAGAAAGGCAACAAGCCATTGAGAACTGGGAGCCTTGTTATGCTGATGGGCGGGATGTAAATTGCCAACAACCACTCGGGAGAAGTGTATGGTGTTTCCTGAAACATCTAAAAAACAAAGCAACAGAGCCTAGGGCACTTCCACTTATGGTCTTATAGCTTAGGGAAATTAAAATCAAAAAGACACAGCCACCCCAAAGTTTGGAACGGCTCTGTTTACAAGAACCTCGTTTACAGTACAAGTTCAACATCGCAGAAAGTGAAAAATGGAGAAAGAAGTTGTGGTATTTACTTACAAAGCAATATCAATCAGCAATGAAATCTGTGTCATTAGGCCCTTAGAAGCACAATGAGTGGATTCAGGTATGATGATTCTAACTGAAATAAGTCACACAGAAAAAGAAACATCATAAGATATCAGTAATACACGGAATGTAAACTTGGCTACACAGGAACTGAATTACAGAACAGAACAGGGTCTCAAATTTAGAAAACCAACTTATGCTTGCTTAAGGGTAAAGGTGAGTTGGGGTGCTGCATAAAACCAGAGATTGAAATGAGCACAGATAAAGTTCCTTAAGCCAAATATGGAATAGACAAGAGCTACTCCTTGCTCAACGAAATGGACTCAACACCCCATATTAAACGCCTAAGAATGTACCTGACTTGTAAGTATCTTAAAACCTAGGGATTGCTATGTCTCCGAAAGAGAATCAAGCATGTGTACAGGGGCATAAACGCAGCAGTGATAGGATTGGAGAGGTTCGGTGAGCAAATGAAGACCCTTTGAAGTCATATTGCATGGTACCCATTCCACGGGTTTCAACTACCCAGGTTTTAGGTATTCTTCCTTCAGCTAAAACATGCATGTGGAACCTAGAGTATGATCAACCATGTGATTGGGAGACGTGTTCAAATATGTCTCAGTTTTCGTACCCTGGTACTCGGGTGCAACATTCCAGACGCTTTACTAACACTCTCCCGACTTGGAGAGTCAGTCCCCTTAACCTCCTGCTTGGCCCAGTTTGCAATTTCTGCGGAAGATGAACAGGAATAGCGAGAACCAATGAGAGACTAGCTGGAGGTGTCTGGACGGGCAAATTTAACTCTTATTTCCCACCAGGAAGAGGAATTAACCAAAGGCTCTGCGTGCTGTGCCGGAAACAGATTAGGGCCTGAAGCCATCCTGCGGTGTTGCGGCCAGGTCACAAGAAAGCGAGTTGAAGAAAGGAGCTCAGGGGCACTGTAATTCACAAACCTGCAGAGTTATAAATGACAGCTATCGTCCAAAAATATACTGAAGTAAGGCTGCCAAGAGGACTTGAGAGCGTGGCAGAATTGCAGGAATCCGATTTCAGGAGGTAGACTGGAATTGCATTGAAAGCATAGGAAAAGAGGCAGAACGTCCACAATGATGCACTTGGCCAAAAAGGGCGTATGCGTTTTTTCCTGAATATATTCAGGAAAAAACGCATACGCCCTTTTTGGCCAACCAAGCAAGCTTGCAAAGGAAATCTGCACTACAATGAAGTCTCACTTCCCCCCGGTCAAAAGGGCCATCTGAAAAAAGTGTAAAATCCAGAAAGGCAGGACAGGCCATGGAGAACTGGGAGCCTTGTTATGCTGATGGGCGGGATGTAAATTGCCAACAACCACTCGGGAGAAGTGTATGGTGTTTCCTGAAACATCTAAAAAACAAAGCAACAGAGCCTAGGGCACTTCCACTTATGGTCCTATAGCTTAGGGAAATTAAAATCAAAAAGACACAGCCACCCCAAAGTTTGGGACGCCTCCGTTTACAAGAACCTCGTTTACCGTACAAGTTCAATATCACAGAAAGTGAAAAATGGATAAAGAACTTGTGGTACTTACGTACAATGCAGTATCACTCAGCAATGAAATCAATGTCATCAGGCCCGTAGCAGCATAATGAGTGTATTCAGGTATGATGATTCTAACTGAAATAAGTCACACAGAAAAAGAAACATCATAAGATATCACTAATACACGGAATGGAAACTTGGCTACACAGGAACTGAATTACAGAACAGAACAGGGTCTCAAATTTAGAAAACCAACTTATGCTTGCATAAGGGGAAAGGTGAGTTGTGGTGCTGCATAAAACCAGAGATTGAAATGAGCACAGATAAAGTTCCTTAAGCCAAATATGGAATAGACAAGAGCTACTCCTTGCTCAACGAAATGGACTCAACACCCCATATTAAACGCCTAAGAATGTACCTGACTAGTAAGTATCTTAAAACCTATGGATTGCTATGTCTCCGAAAGAGAATCAAGCATGTGTACAGGGGCATAAACGCAGCAGTGATAGGATTGGAGAGGTTCGGTGAGCAAATGAAGACCCTTTGAAGTCATATTGCATGGTACCCATTCCACGGGTTTCAACTACCCAGGTTTTAGGTATTCTTCCTTCAGCTAAAACATGCATGTGGAACCCAGAGTATGATCAACCATGTGATCGGGAGACGTGTTCAAATATGTCTCAGTTTTCCTCCCCTGGTACTCGGGTGCTACATTCCAGACGCTTTACTAACACTCTCCCCACTTGGAGAGTCAGCACCTTTAACCTCCTGTTTGGCCCAGTTTGCAATTTCTGCGGAAGATGAACAGGAATAGCGAGAACCAATGAGAGGCTAGCTGGAGGTGTCTGGACGGGCAAATTTAACTCTCATTTCCCACCAGGAAGAGGAATTAACCAAAGGCTCAGCGTGCCGTGCCCGAACCAGATTAGGGCCTGAAGCCATCCTGCGGTGTTTCGGCCAGCTCACAAGAAAGTGAGTTGAAGAAAAGAGCTCAGGGGCACTGTAATTCACAAACCTTCAGAGTTATAAATGACAGCTATCGTCCAAAAATATACTGAAGTAAGGCTGCCAAGAGGACTTGAAAGCGGGGCAGAATTGCAGGAAACCGATTTCAGGAGGTAGACTGGAATTGCATTGAAAGCATAGGAAAAGAGGCAGAACGTCCACAATGATGCACTTGGCCAAAAAGGGCGTATGCGTTTTTTCCTGAATATATTCAGGAAAAAACGCATACGCCCTTTTTGGCCAAACAAGCAAGCTTGCAAAGGAAATGTGCACTACAATGAAGTCTCACTTCCCCCCGGTCCAAAGGGCTATCTGAAAAAAGTGTAAAATCCAGAAAGGCAGGACAGGCCATGGAGAACTGGGAGCCTTGTTATGCTGATGGGCGGGATGTAAATTGCCAACAACCACTGGGGAGAAGTGTATGGTGTTTCCTGAAACATCTAAAAAACAAAGCAACAGAACCTAGGGCACTTCCACTTATGGTCCTATAGCTTAGGGAAATTAAAATCGAAAAGACACAGCCACCCCAAAGTTTGGAACGGCTCTGTTTACAAGAACCTCGTTTACAGTACAAGTTCAACATCGCAGAAAGTGAAAAATGGAGAAAGAAGTTGTGGTATTTACTTACAAAGCAATATCACTCAGCAATGAAATCTGTGTCATCAGGCCCTTAGCAGCACAATGAGTGGATTCAGGTATGATGATTCTAACTGAAATAAGTCACACAGAAAAAGAAACATCATAAGATATCAGTAATACACGGAATGGAAACTTGGCTACACAGGAACTGAATTACAGAACAGAACAGGGTCTCAAATTTAGAAAACCAACTTATGCTTGCATAAGGGGAAAGGTGAGTTGTGGTGCTGCATAAAACCAGAGATTGAAATGAGCACAGATAAAGTTCCTTAAGCCAAATATGGAACAGACAAGAGCTACTCCTTGCTCAACGAAATGGACTCAACACCGCATATTAAACGCCTAAGAATGTACCTGACTAGTAAGTATCTTAAAACCTATGGATTGCTATGTCTCCGAAAGAGAATCAAGCATGTGTACAGGGGCATAAACGCAGCAGTGATAGGATTGGAGAGGTTTGCTGAGTAAATGAAGACCCTTTGAAGTCATATTGCATGGTACCCATTCCACGGGTTTCAACTACCCAGGTTTTAGGTATTCTTCTTTCAGCTAAAACATGCATGTGGAACCCAGAGTATGATCAACCATGTGATCGGGAGACGTGTTCAAATATGTCTCAGTTTTCGTACCCTGGTACTCGGGTGCAACATTCCAGACGCTTTACTAACACTCTCCCCAGTTGGAGAGTCAGCCCCTTTAACCTCCTGTTTGGCCCTGTTTGCAATTTCTGCGGAAGATGAACAGGAATAGCGAGAACCAATGAGAGGCTAGCTGGAGGGGTCTGGACGGGCAAATTTAACTCTCATTTCCCACCAGGAGGAGGAAATAACCAAAGGCTCAGCGTGCCGTACCGGAACCAGATTAGGGCCTGAAGCCATCCTGCGGTGTTGCGGCCAGCTCAAAAGAAAGCGAGTTGAAGAAAGGAGCTCAGGGGCACTGTAATTTCAAACCTGCAGAGTTATAAATGACAGCTATCGTCCAAAAATACACTGAAGTAAGGCTGCCAAGAGGACTTGACAGCGGGGCAGAATTGCAGGAAACCGATTTCAGGAGGTAGACTGGAATTGCATTGAAAGCATAGGAAAAGAGGCAGAACGTCCACAATGATGCACTTGGCCAAAAAGGGCGTATGCGTTTTTTCCTGAATATATTCAGGAAAAAACGCATACGCTCTTTTTGGCCAACCAAGCAAGCTTGCAAAGGAAATCTGCACTACAATGAAGTCTCACTTCCCCCCGGTCTAAAGGGCCATCTGAAAAAAGTGTAAAATCCAGAAAGGCAGGACAGGCCATGGAGAACTGGGAGCCTTGTTATGCTGATGGGCGGGATGTAAATTGCCAACAACCACTCGGGAGAAGTGTATGGTGTTTCCTGAAACATCTAAAAAACAAAGCAACAGAACCTAGGGCACTTCCACTTATGGTCCTATAGCTTAGGGAAATTAAAATCAAAAAGACACAGCCACCCCAAAGTTTGGAACGGCTCTGTTTACAAGAACCTCGTTTACAGTACAAGTTCAACATCGCAGAAAGTGAAAAATGGATAAAGAAGTTGTGGTATTTACTTACAAAGCAATATCACTCAGCAATGAAATCTGTGTCATCAGGCCCTTAGCAGCACAATGAGTGGATTCAGGTATGATGATTCTAACTGAAATAAGTCACACAGAAAAAGAAACATCATAAGATATCAGTAATACACGGAATGGAAACTTGGCTACACAGGAACTGAATTACAGAACAGAACAGGGTCTCAAACTTAGAAAACCAACTTATGCTTGCTTAAGGGTAAAGGTGAGTTGGGGTGCTGCATAAAACCAGAGATTGAAATGAGCACAGATAAAGTTCCTTAAGCCAAATATGGAATAGACAAGAGCTACTCCTTGCTCAACGAAATGGACTCAACACCGCATATTAAACGTCTAAGAATGTACCTGACTAGTAAGTATCTTAAAACCTATGGATTGCTATGTCTCCGAAAGAGAATCAAGCATGTGTACAGGGGCATAAATGCAGCAGTGATAGGATTGGAGAGGTTTGGTGAGCAAATGAAGACCCTTTGAAGTCATATTGCATGGTACCCATTCCACGGGTTTCAACTACCCAGGTTTAAGGTATTCTTCCTTCAGCTAAAACATGCATGTGGAACCTAGAGTATGATCAACCATGTGATCGGGAGACGTGTTCAAATATGTCTCAGTGTTCGTACCCTGGTACTCGGGTGCAACATTCCAGACGCTTTACTAACACTCTCCCAAGTTGGAGAGTCAGCGCCTTTAACCTCCTGTTTGACACAGTTTGCAATTTCTGCGGAAGATGAACAGGAATAGCGAGAACCAATGAGAGGCTAGCTGGAGGTGTCTGGATGGGCAAATTTAACTCTCATTTTCCACCAGGATGAGGAATTAACCAAAGGCTCAGCGTGCCATGCCGGAACCAGATTAGGGCCTGAAGCCATTCTGCGGTGTTGCGGCCAGCTCACAAGAAAGCGAGTTGAAGAAAGGAGCTCAGGGGCACTGTAATTCACAAACCTGCAGAGTTATAAATGACAGCTATCGTCCAAAAATAGACTGAAGTAAGGCTGCCAAGAGGACTTGAAAGCGGGGCAGAATTGCAGGAAACCGATTTCAGGAGGTAGACTGGAATTGCATTGAAAGCATAGGAAAAGAGGCAGAACGTCCACAATGATGCACTTGGCCAAAAAGGGCGTATGCGTTTTTTCCTGAATATATTCAGGAAAAAACGCATACGCCCTTTTTGGCCAACCAAGCAAGCTTGCAAAGGAAATCTGCACTACAATGAAGTCTCACTTCCCCCCGGTCAAAAGGGCCATCTGAAAAAAGTGTAAAATCCAGAAAGGCAGGACAGGCCATGGAGAACTGGGAGCCTTGTTATGCTGATGGGCAGGATGTAAATTGCCAAAAACCACTTGGGAGAAGTGTATGGTGTTTCCTGAAACATCTAAAAAACAAAGCAACAGAACCTAGGGCACTTCCATATATGGTCCTATAGCTTAGGGAAATTAAAATCAAAAAGACACAGCCACCCCAAAGTTTGGAACGGCTCTGTTTACAAGAACCTCGTTTACAGTACAAGTTCAAAATCGCAGAAAGTGAAAAATGGATAAAGAACTTGTGGTATTTACTTACAAAGCAATATCACTCAGCAATGAAATCTGTGTCATCAGGCCCTTAGCAGCACAATGAGTGGATTCAGGTATGATGATTCTAACTGAAATAAGTCACTCAGAAAAAGAAACATCATAAGATATCAGTAATACACGGAATGTAAACTTGGCTACACAGGAACTGAATTACAGAACAGAACAGGGTCTCAAATTTAGAAAACCAACTTATGCTTGCTTAAGGGAAAGGTGAGTTGGGGTGCTGCATAAAACCAGAGATTGAAATGAGCACAGATAAAGTTCCTTAAGCCAAATATGGAATAGACAAGAGCTACTCCTTGCTCAATGAAATGGACTCAACACTGCATATTAAACGCCTAAGAATGTACCTGACTAGTAAGTATCTTAAAACCTATAGATTGCTATGTCTCCGAAAGAGAATCAAGCATGTGTACAGGGGCATAAACGCAGCAGTGATAGGATTGGAGAGGTTCGGTGAACAAATGAAGACCCTTTGACGTCATATTGCATGGTACCCATTCCACGGGTTTCAACTACTCAGGTTTTAGGTATTCTTCCTTCAGCTAAAACATGCATGTGGAACCCAGAGTATGATCAACCATGTGATCGGGAGACGTGTTCAAATATGTCTCAGTTTTCCTCCCCTGGTACTCGGGTGCAACATTCTAGACGCTTTACTAACACTCTCCCCAGTTGGAGAGTCAGCGCCTTTAACCTCCTGTTTGACACAGTTTGCAATTTCTGCGGAAGATGAACAGAAATAGCGAGAACCAATGAGAGGCTAGCTGGAGGTGTCTGGATGGGCAAATTTAACTCTCATTTTCCACCAGGATGAGGAATTAACCAAAGGCTCAGCGTGCCATGCCGGAACCAGATTAGGGCCTGAAGCCATCCTGCGGTGTTGCGGCCAGGTCACAAGAAAGCGAGTTGAAGAAAGGAGCTCAGGGGCACTGTAATTCACAAACTTGCAGAGTTATAAATGACAGCTATCGTCCAAAAATAGACTGAAGTAAGGCTGCCAAGAGGACTTGAAAGCGGGGCAGAATTGCAGGAAACCGATTTCAGGAGGTAGACTGGAATTGCATTGAAAGCATAGGAAAAGAGGCAGAACGTCCACAATGATGCACTTGGCCAAAAAGGGCGTATGCGTTTTTTCCTGAATATATTCAGGAAAAAACGCATACGCCCTTTTTGGCCAAACAAGCAAGCTTGCAAAGGAAATGTGCACTACAATGAAGTCTCACTTCCCCCCGGTCCAAAGGGCTATCTGAAAAAAGTGTAAAATCCAGAAAGGCAAGACAGGCCATGGAGAACTGGGAGCCTTGTTATGCTGATGGGCGGGATGTAAATTGCCAACAGACACTGGGGAGAAGTGTATGGTGTTTCCTGAAACATCTAAAAAACAAAGCAACAGAGCCTAGGGCACTTCCACTTATGGTCCTATAGCTTAGGGAAATTAAAATAAAAAAGACACAGCCACCCCAAAGTTTGGGACGCCTCTGTTTACAAGAACCTTGTTTACCATACAAGTTCAATATCACAGAAAGTGAAAAATGGATAAAGAACTTGTGGTACTTACGTACAATGCAGTATCACTCAGCAATGAAATCTATGTCATCAGGCCCGTAACAGCATAATGAGTGGATTCAGGTACGATGATTCTAACTGAAATAAGTCACACAGAAAAAGAAACATCAAAAGATATCAGTAATACACGGAATGGAAACTTGGCTACACAGGAACTGAATTCCAAAACAGAACAGGGTCTCAAATTTAGAAAACCAACTTATGCTTGCTTAAGAGTAAAGGTGAGTTGGGGTGCTGCATAAAACCAGAGATTGAAATGAGCACAGATAAAGTTCCTTAAGCCAAATATGGAACAGAAAAGAGCTACTCCTTGCTCAACGAAATGGACTCAACACCGCATATTAAACGCCTAAGAATGTACCTGACTAGTAAGTATCTTAAAACCTAGGGATTGCTATTTCTCCGAAAGAGAATCAAGCGTGTGTACTGGGGCATAAATGCAGCAGTGATAGGATTAGACAGGTTCGGTGAGCAAATGAAGACCCTTTGAAGTCATATTGCATGGTACCCATTCCACGGGTCTCAACTCTCCAGGTTTAAGGTATTCTTCCTTCAGCTAAAACATGCATGTGGAACCCAGAGTATGATCAACCGTGTGATCGGGAGACGTGTTCAAATATGTCTCAGTTTTCATACCCTGGTACTCGGGTGCAACATTCCAGACGCTTTACTAACACTCTCCCAACTTGGACAGTCAGCGCCTTTAACCTCCTGTTTTGCCCAGTTTGCAATTTCTGCGGAAGATGAACAGGAATAGGGAGAACCAATGAGAGACTAGCTGGAGGTGTCTGAACGGGCAAATTTAACTCTTATTTCCCACTAGGAAGAGGAATTAACCAAAGGCTCAGCGTGCCGTGCCGGAAACAGATTAGGGCCTGAAGCCATCCTGCGGTGTTGTGGGCAGCTCACAAGAAAGTGAGTTGAAGAAAGGAGCTCAGGGGCTCTGTAATTCACAAACCTGCAGAGTTATAAATGACAGCTATCGTCCAAAAATATACTGAAGTAAGGCTGCCAAGAGGACTTGAAAGCGGGGCAGAATTGCAGGATACCGATTTCAGGAGGTAGACTGGAATTGCATTGAAAGCGTAGGAAAAGAGGCAGAACGTCCACAATGATGCACTTTGCCAAAAGGGCATATGCGTTTTTTCCTGAATATATTCAGGAAAAAACGCATACGCCCTTTTTGGCCAACCAAGCAAGCTTGCAAAGGAAATCTGCACTACAATGAAGTCTCACTTCCCCCCGGTCAAAAGGGCCATCTGAAAAAAGTGTAAAACCCAGAAAGGCAGGACAGGCCATGGAGAACTGGGAGCCTTGTTATGCTGATGGGCGGGATGTAAATTGCCAACAGACACTCGGGAGAAGTGTATGGTGTTTCCTGAAACATCTAGAAAACAAAGCAACAGAGCCTAGGGCACTGCCACTTATGGTCCTATAGCTTAGGGAAATTAATATCAAAAAGACACAGCAACCCCAAAATTTGGGACGGCTCTTTTTACAGAAATCTCTTCTACGGCACAAGTTAAATATCCCAGAGAGCAAATAATGGATAAAGAAGTTGCGGTACTTATGTACAACAGAATACCACTCAGCAATGAAATCTATGTCACCAGGCCCGTACCAGCATAATGAGTGGATTGAGGCACGATGATTCTAAGTTAAATAAGTCACACAGAAAAAGAAACATCATAAGGTATCACTAATACACGGAATGTGAACTTGGCTACACATGAACTGAATTACAAAACAGAACAGGGTCTCAAGTTTAGAAAACCAACTTATGCCTGCTTAAGGGGGAAGGTGAGTTGCGGTGCTGCATAAAAGCAGAGTTTGAAATTAGCACAGATACCGTTCCATAAGCCAAATATGTAATAGACAAGAGCTACCCCTTGCTCAACGAAATGGATTCAACAATGAGGTATCACCTCACACCTGGTAGAATAGGCATCATTGAAAATCTACAAACAAAAAATGCTGGAAAGGGTGTGGAGAAAAGGAACCCTCTTCCACTATTGTTGGGAATATAAATTGATACAGTCATTATGGAGAATAATATGGAATTTCTTAAGAAACTAACAATAGAATTACCATATGATTCAGCAATCCCAGTACTGGACATATACCCAGACAAAACCATAAATCAAAAAGAGTCATTCACCGCAATGTTCATTGCATCACTATTTACAATATCGAGGTAATGGAAGCAACCTAAATGCCCACAGACAGACGAATGCATAAAGCTGTGGTACATATATAAAATGGAATATTACTAAGCCATGAAAAGGAATGAAATTGGGTCATTTGTAGAGACGTCGATGGATCTAGAGACTGTCATACAGAGTGAAGTAAGTCAGAAAGAGAAAAACAAATCTTGTATATTCATGCATATATGTGGAACCTAGAAAAACTGTACAGGTTAACCATTTTGCAAGGCATAAATAGAGCAACAGATGTAGACAACAAACGTATGGACAACAAGGGGGGAAAGCTGTTGGGGGGGTGGTGGTGGGAGGAGTTGAGAGACTGGGATTGGCATGTATACATTTATATGTATAAAATAGATACCCAATAAGAACCTGCTGTATAAAAATATAAAATAAAATTCAAAATTAAAAAGAAATAAAATTTAAAAAATAAAACAGAAAAAACAATTATTCCCTGCACATACATGTATTTATATGAATAAATTATTTCCATGCTTATATCTGTAAATACAAAAAAGAGGAATAAAATCTACCTTGAACCAAAAACGAAAAAGAGAAAAAAAACACAGAACCCACCAGTTACACAGAGGAAAACCGTATCAGGGCACTTGCTCCAGTTGTAAACAATTCTGAAGTTGGTCAGTGGTGGGGAATCGTCTCCCATTCAGCCAGCAGCCCCCACGCAACAAGCGTCCTCATTGCAAAGCTGGGGCACCGTGCCGAGGCATCTGTGAGTAAACGTGAGCTGAGCCCCAGGCCAGTTGCTGCTGAACTATTCCCACCCGTCCCAGGTAAAACACCTGAATATATACAAGGACTTGAAAGCCTAGAGGAAGGGCCATAGAGCCACACGAGTGACAGCATGCCGGCCGACTTGGTGCCTGCAGGCCAGCCAGGATGGTCCTGGCCCTGGGTGCTCTTCTGGAAGATTTCCATTGCCCTGCCTGAGATACCCGTCCTGTCCCTGCCCCCACTGCTTTTTTCCTTCCTCACCTCTGCCCAGGGAGAAATTCCAGCAGCAGGTATGGGTGACACACCCTCTTCTTTAGCAGGTGGCAGCCTGGCAACTGCTGCAGAAAGTCCAGCAGAGCCCCACTCACACTGGGCCACCCACAAAGCCGTGGCCTCTCACTCCCTCCCACCAGCCCAGCCCCGAGACTGCTGACAGGGCAGAGAAAATGGCGTCAGGCACGGCTGCAGGGGCTCTTGCTGCCTGGAGTGGTATTTATATTGATCTCAACCCAGGCACACCTGGGGAGGGCTGGCCGGCACGGTAAGGCTGCCCAGGTCAGCCAATCATCACCCCTCAGGGGCTCACAGTTGCAGAAAATGGAACTTGCTGAACCGGCCAGGTCCAAGGAACAGGTGTGGGCTCCTGAGAGTCAGGATAGACAAGGGGCTGCAGCTTTGGCTTGTTTTCTAATCATTTTGTCTGGCCCATGAGTGGGAGACAACTTCAAGAAAACCCTCTCCTAATGAGAGGAACCCAGGAGTCAGGGAGAGGAGGGGTGGGTGGTGGTTGGAGACAGAGGCCTGGTGCCCCGGGTGCAGTGGAAGTCTCTGGAAGACCAGGTGGAGGGAGGCCTCACGGAGTGATGCCCAGGGTCACAGACCTGTCGCAGCTGCTGTTTGTTAGTTCAAGTCCTGCTTTGAGGTGCTCTGTGTCAGCTCTGAGCGACAGGTGAGCTGGGGGTGCTCTGCAATGAGGGCTATGTGCACGGTTCCTGTGTGCCCAGCCCTGCCACGGTACCTGCAAGGGTAGCTCTGTATCCTGGGAGGGGCCTGACCACGAGAGCCCCGTGGGCTGGGGTGGGGGTGGGGTACCTGCCCAGGTGAGCTCCATATTCTGGGATTGGTCTGACCACGAGAGCCCCATGGGCTGCTGGGGACCTGGTAAAGGATGTCAGGACAGTCAGTGAAGCCACCGAAGATATACCTCCAGTTGCTCCTAATTCCTACACCCTGCTGGTCATTCTACCAACCACCAGGACATGGTATTCTGTATTAGTCTTCAATGATGCCTTCTTTTGTATTCCATTAGTCCCAGAGTCACAAGAAATTTTGGCTTGTGAGTGGCAGGACTCAACATACAACTAAAACAATACTTCCGGGCCGTCTGGCCCCAAGGGTGCAAAAATTCCCACACCATCTTTGGGGAAAGCTTAGCTAAAGACCTAAAAGTTCTACCTCTGGAAAAGGAAACCCTCCTTCAATATGCAGACGACATTCTGATCACCAGCCCTACTAAGGAGGCCTCTGAACTACCAAGCCAATAAAGGATAGAAGTTGTCCAAGAAAAAGCTCAAATATCACAGACTGCGGTGACCTGCCTGGGCTTCATTCTCACAGAAGGTCAGAGAAGCCCATCCCAGGAAAGGGAAGAAACCATTTTCAGCCTTACCCCTTTCTAAAACTAGAAGACAGCTTAGGGGTTCCTGGGGAGGCCAGGGTTTGCTGCTTCTGGATCCCTAACTACAGTCTACTAGCTGGGCCTCTATATGAAACACTGAAAGGAAAAGATGATGATCCTTTTGAATAGAATCCAGAAATGGCCTTTCAAGAATGGAAAGAGCAGTCAATTCAGACCCTTGCCCTGGAACTCCCTAATTTAGCTAAACCCTTTGACCTTTACATTCCCGGTGAAAGGTGAATCGCCATTGGAGAATTAGTGCAAAAACTGGGACCACTTGAAATGGAACAATGCAAGAATGCCATCCAGGTAGGATAAACTACGGTCACTAAGGGGCTTGGCCCACTGCCACATCTGGCCAAGATACTGGCGGTATCTAAAAACCTGGAAATCAGCAGCCCAAAAGGCCACCTCCCTCCTAAGGGAAAAGGACCCCACGTGGTGATCCTAACCACCAACCATGCCCTGAAGTTGCAGGGTTCGCTCCGTGGGCACACTGACCTCGAGTGAGGAGGCCCTCCAACTCCAACATCCAGAGAGATAACCGGGGGCAACAGGGCACCATGACGACTCGTGTGAACATCACTTGACCTGGAGTTTCTCTCATAAAACAACAAGAGTGTGTCCCAAAAGAGTAGACTACTGCTTGCAGGACTTACTGCACCCAGAGGGGAGCTAATAATCTTGGCGGGGGAACAGTATACCACACTGTCACCATAGAAAAGCCTACAGACACCGTGATGATGGTGGCCAATAAGACCGGCTGGACTCCTGTTTACTTCAAAAGGCTGTTGACTCAGTAGCCATCATGGTCCTTGGTCACCACTGACCCTGGACTGTCTGGGAGTTGAGCGGGCAGGGCTCTGACACCTGGTGCTGTTTGTACGTTAATTCAGGGGCCTAACTGAAGAAAGCGCAGACTACTGGTCAGAGCATCTAGGCTGGCAGAGACGGTCAGCCTAAGGTGGCCGAACAAATGTGGGGCGGGGTGAAACCGGCCCCCACAGCGTCTCTGCACATCTCTTTCCTGGACCCTTAAAGGTCATTAGAATCTATAACACTTCCAATGCTGGTGCTCAGGTGGACGAGCAGGGAGGCAGGGGTCCTGGGGACAATCAACGTCACCGGGAGGCTGCTGGGGAGAAGCTCTGACCCTCGCCCCAGGGTATGAGGGCTCCCAACTCAGCACTCAGCAGTTACAGAAGAAGGGTCTGCACCCTCAGCACTCCAAGAATGAGGAACGGGACAAAAGGCAGAGGAGGGGTTTGTCCCCAGCAAAGCCCATTAAAAATCCCTGGGAGATAAAAATAGAATCTGGGCAATAAAGTCAAGTCTAACCTTTTTTATCCTTTGTGCTTTGTCTAATTTCACGTGCTCCTAGGGTCCCGCATGCAGAGGTTCCACACCCGGCACTTCAGACCAGATTTCCTAGTGCAGAATGGCTGGGTCGACACCTCAGCTCCTGGGGCCCAGTGCAGACTCCACGATATAGAGCCTGAGCTACAGCCAACCCGGCCCTCGAGAGCTCCGCCGCCTCCCTCCCTCCCACTGACTCTGACAGGATCTCTACACAGCAGCCCAGCCCACAGCCCACGGGGTAGTGCATGCTCTCACCTCTCCATTCTCTGATCAAAATATAAAGTTTCCTTTGCTTGTGAACCAAACTCAGTCTCGATCTGTTGGCCCCAATGACACTGGGCAGGGGGACACTTGTTGGGGTCCACTCTGGAGGATCAGTAACAGAAATTGAGACTATTGTAACCTCAACGAACAGATGTGTGAGCCAAACTGTAGTTAACATAGAACAGTGTATAAGGCTCGGGTAAAATAAGATGTTTTTAACACTTCCATTTGATATTTCCATCACTTTTTATAAGCAAGTTCAGTGAAAAGGTTTGTCTTATTTGTCAGGTCAATATTAGAGAAACGAAGTGATTTCTTTCCAAGGATGTACATCTAATAATCTTGGTTAAACCTTCAATCTTGTTTTAAATGCTTTTCCATTGAAAATGATACCTCTCTTTCAGCTCCCCCATTTCTGAGAAGTATAAAATCTTATAATTTATTATTACCAAAGGGGAAAGGTGGGAGGAGGGATAAATTAACAGTTTGGAATGAACACATACACACTGCTATGTATAAAATAGATCATCAACAAGGAACTACTGTATAGCACAGGGAACTACACTCAACATTTTGCAATAACCTATAAGGGGAAATAATCTGAAAAAGAATAGATATTTTTATTGACATCATCTATCAATGACAGTTAAAGTGTAGCCTAAGGGAAGCTGGTGGTGAGTGCTTCTGACCCTGAAGACTTCAATCATCTAAAGTTTGGACTCTGCCTACTTCCCAAGGCCCTTAATGAACATATGTGTAGCCGTAGCTTAAAAAATTCCCCAGTTTGGGTTTCGGGGAGACACTGATTTTGAAAAAGCCCTGGTGTTCTCCTTACATGAATGGGACTCTTCCTACTGCTAAAACATGTCTGTCACACCCAGAGGATGGTATACCGTCTGATCGGGAAGAGTTTGGAAAAGGCATCTCATCTCCTCATCTCCTGGTGCTCGGGTTCACCCCTCCAGCGTCTTTACTAACAGTCTCCCCACTTGGAGATGTCAGCACTGTCAACATCCTGTTGCGTACAGTTTGGAATTTGTCCAGAGGATGAAGCGGAAGGATGAGGAACAATGAGAGACAAGTCCTAGGTGTTCAGACAGGCACATGTCACTCTAATTTCCAATCAGGAAGACGAATTGACCAAAGGCTAGGGTTGCCCATGGAAACAGTATAGGGCTTGAGGAAATCCCGCTGCTTTGTGGCCAGTTCCCATAAACACGAGTTGAACAATGGAACTCAGGGGCAGTAAAATTCACAAAACTGCAGAGTTGAAAATATCCATCACTGAAAAATGTCTTGAGGAAAGTCAGAGAAAAGGACTTGTAAGCAAGGGAGAATGGCAGGAAAGGGATTTGAGGAGGTAGAAAGGACTCGCCATTAAGCACAAGAAAAGGAGCTGAACATTGCCAACATTGCAGTTGGCCAAAAAGGGTGTATGCGTTCTTTTCTGTATATATTCAAGAAAAGGGCATACACTTTTTTAACCAACCAAACAGGTGGACACTGGAAGTCAATACCACAAAAGATATCACTTCGCATCAGTCAGAAGAGCCATCCTCATAAAGCGTAAACAACAGAAATGCAGGACAGGGCAACGAGAAGAGGGAGCCCTGTGAGACTTATAGTGGAAATGTATATTGCCAACGGCCATTCTGGAGAAGTGTATTGTGTTTACTAAAGCATCTAAAAAATGAGCTACAGAGCATAGGGCACTTGCACTCATGGGCGTATATCTTGGGAAAAACAAAAATCGAGAGGACACAGGCACCCCAATGTTTACCCCCTCTCTGTTTAAAAGATCCTCGACTAGGATATAACTTAAATGTCTCTGGAGGGAAAAAATGGATAGAGATGTGGTACTTAGGTAGAGTGGAATATTATTCAGCCTGGAAATCAATGAAATATGGCCAGTTGTAACAACTCCGGAGGAGTTACGTATGATCATTCTAAGTGACAGAATTCAAAAAGAAAAAGACACATATCATAAGATATCACTTAAAGGTGGAATCCAAAATGGCTACACATGAAATAAATTACAAAACAAAAACATAGTCAAATATGTAGAAAACACGCATAAGGCTGCTAAACGGGAAAGGTGGGGAGGGGTGAGGCATCATCCAGGAGGTTGAAATTAGCAAAGATACCATTCCAAATACCAAACTGATAATCAACAAGGCCTACACGGTAGCTAAAAGAACTGCACTCAGCACACTCAAGTCACCGGAAAAGAATATATACGACTGGTAAGAATCTGAAAAAGAATTTATTGATGTCTCTCTGTACGTGAATCAAGTGGATGTACAGCAGCAAGAAACAGAGCTTTGAAAATCAGCTGTAACCAATATAGTAATAAATTGAAAAAAATAAACGACAGAGAGACAGAGAAAACCTCTTACAACTTTTCCTCAGGGACGGTGATGCAACATGGATTGAACACATCTAGACCCACAGCAGGATGAGACATAAGGCTGGAAACTGTTTGCGCTAAGAGAAATGTGAGGTTGGGTGAGGAAATGCACACCCTTTAAAGTAATACTACCTGGTACCCATTCAATGGGTCCCAAATCTGCAGGTTCAAGGGATCTTCCTACAGCTAAAACATGCATGGAAAACCCAGAGGACTGTACACCATGTGATCGGGAGATGTGTCTAAAATGCACCTCATTTATCCTCTCCTGGTGCTCCTGTTCACCATTCCAGCCACGCTACTTAGAATCTCCCCACTTGGAGAATCAGCACATTTAAACTTCTGTTTCACACATTTTGCAAATTGTGAGGAGGATGAACGGGAAGAGGGGGAACCAATGAGAGAAGAGTTGTAGGGGTTTGGACGGGCACATATCACTCTAATTTCCCATTAAGAATAAGAATTAAAGGAAGGCTCAGCCTGCCTCGCCGGAGCCAAAATAGGGCCTGAAGCAATCCTGCGGGTTTGAGGCCAGCTCACAAAAGAGCAACTTAAAAAATGGAGCTCAGGGTCACTGCAATTCACAAACCTGCAGAGTTATAAATGAAAACTAACGTCCAAAAATATGTTGAGGTAAGGCAAAGAAGAGGATCTGAATGCAAGACAGAATTGCAAGAAACAGATTTCAAGAGATAGATTGGACTCGTCTTTAACGCACATGAAAAGCGGCAGAATTTCGACAATGATGCAGTTGGCCCAAAAGGGCGTATGCGTTTTTTCCTGATTATATCCAGGAAAAAACGCATACGCACTTTATGGGCAACGAAGCAAGCAAGCAATGCAAATGTGCACAACAAAGAAGTCTCACTTCCCACCGGTCAAAAGGGCCATCCTAAAAAATTGTAAAAACCAGAAATGCAGGACAGGCCATGGAGAACAGGGAGCCTTTATACGCTGATGGGCAGTGTGTGAACTGCCGAGAGCCACTCTGGAGAAGTGTATGGTGGTTCCTAAATCATCTAAAAAACAGAGCTACAGAGCATAGGACTCTTCCAATCATGGGAGTATATCTAGGGAAGTCTAAAAATCAACAAGACACAAGCACACCACAGTTTAGGGCTACTCTGTTTACAAGAACCTCAACTTCAGTACACCTTAAATATCCCAGGAAAGAGAACAATGGATAAAGAAGATGTGGTACTTATGTACAATGGAATATCTCTTCACCATGAAATCAATGTAATAAGGCTAGTAGAAGGATAAAGAGTGGATTTAGGTCCGATAATACTACTTGAAATAAGTCAAACAGAAAAAGAAACATATCATAAGATATCACTTATAGAGGGAGGGTAAATATGGCTGCACAAGAAATGAATTACAGAACAGAACAGTGTCTCACATTTAGAAAACACACTTATGTCAGCTTAAGGGGAAAGGAGAGGTGGGGTGATGCATAAAACCAGAGTTTGAAATTAGCACAGATACCGTTCAATAAACCAAATAGGTATTAGACAAGATCTACACCTTGCTCAATGAACAGGCCTCAACACACCCTATACACCGCAGAGAAATATATCTGAGGAATAAGAATCTTAAAACCCATGTATTGATATATCTCCATAAGGGAATCAAGTGTGTGCAGAGCGGCACAAACACAGCAGTGAAAAGGAGCTAAACCCCATTATAGAAATAAATTTTAAAAACAAAACGCTGAAACAATGAAAGAGAGAAAAATTCTTACAAAATTCGCTCAGGGGCTGTGATGCAACCTGGATTGACCACATATAAACCCACAGCTGGATAAGACATAAGGCTGGACACTTGGGGCTGACAGGATTGGTGAGCTTTGGTGAGCAACTGCCGAAAGTTTAATGCAATACTTCATGCTACTCAGTCCAAGGGTCCCAACACTCCAGGTTGAAGGGAATCTTCCTACAGCTAAACCATGCTTGGGAAACCCAGCGACTGGTATACCATATGATCGGGAAAGGTTTCTAAAACGCACCTCATTTTTCCTCTCCTGGGGCTCCGGATCGACATTCCAGCCGCTTTACTAACAACATCCCCACATGGAGTCAATGCCTTTAAGTTCTGGTATCGCACAGTCTGCAGTTAGTGCAGAGGATGAATGGGAATAGGGGGAACCAGTGAGAAACTAGCTGTAGCGGTTTCAATGGGCACATGTCACTCTAATATCACATCAGTAAGAAGAATTAACCAAAGGCACAGCAAGGTGCCCCAGAAGAAAAATAGGGCTTCAAGGAATCCTGTGGTTACGGGGCAAGACCACAAAAATAAGAGCTAAAAAATGGAGCTAAGGGCCACTGCAATTCAAAAACCTGCAGAGTTATAAAGGCCAACTATTTTTAAAAAATATATTGAGGTAAGGCTATGAAGAGGCATTGAAAGCAAGGCAGAATTGCAGGAAACCGATTTCAGGAGGTAGACTGGAATTGCATTGAAAACATATGAAGAGAGTGAGAAACTCGACAATGATGCACTTGGCCAAAAAGGGCGTATGTGTTTTTTCCTGAATATATTCAGGAAAAAACACATACGCCCTTTTTGGCCAACCAAGCAAGCTTGCAAAGGAAATCTGCACTACAATGAAGTCTCACTTCCACCTGGTCAAAAGGGCCATCTGAAAAAAGTGTAAAATCCATAAAGGCACGACAGGCCATGGAGAACTGGGAGCCTTCTTATGCTGATGGGCGGGATGTAAATTGCCAACAGCCACTCTGGAGAAGTGTATGGTGTTTCCTGAAACATCTAAAAAACAAAGCAACAGAGCCTAGGGCACTGCCACTTATGGTCCTATAGCTTAGGGAAATTAAAATCAAAAAGACACAGCCACCCCAAAGTTTGGGACGCCTCTGTTTACAAGAACCTCGTTTACCGTACAAGTTCAATATCACAGAAAGTGAAAAATGGATAAAGAACTTGTGGTACTTACGTACAATGCAATATCACTAAGCAATGAAATCTATGTCATCAGGCCCGTAGCAGCATAATGAGTGGATTCAGGTATGATGATTCGAACTGAAATAAGTCACACAGAAAAGAAACATCATAAGGTATCACTAATACACAGAATGTGAACTTGGCTACACATGAACTGAATTACAAAACAGAACAGTGTCTCAAGTTTAGAAAACCAGCTTATGCTTGCGTAACGGGGAAGGTGAGTTGGGGTGCTGCATAAAACCAGAGATTGAAATGAGCACAGATAAAGTTCCTTAAGCCAAATATGGAATAGACAAGAGCTACTCCTTGCTCAACGAAATGGACTCAACACCCCATATTAAACGCCTAAGAATGTACCTGACTAGTAAGTATCTTGAAACCTATGGATTGCTATGTCTCCAAAAGAGAATCAAGCATGTGTACAGGGGCATAAACGCAGCAGTGATAGGATTGGAGAGGTTCGGTGAGCAAATGAAGACCCTTTGAAGTCATATTGCATGGTACCCATTACACGGGTCTCAACTCTCCAGGTTTAAGGTATTCTTCCTTCAGCTAAAACATGCATGTGGAACCCAGAGTATGATCAACGGTGTGAACGGGAGACGTGTTCAAATATGTCTCAGTTGTCCTCCCCTGGTACTCGGGTGCAACATTCCAGATGCTTTACTAACACTCTCCCTACTTGGAGAGTCAGTGCCTTTAACCTCCTGTTTGCCCCAGTTTGCAATTTCTGCGGAAGATGAACAGGAATAGCGAGAACCAATGAGAGACTACCTGGAGGTGTCTGAACGGGCAAATTTAACTCTCATTTCCCACCAGGAAGAGGAATTAACCAAAGGCTCAGCGTGCCATGCCGGAACCACATTAGGGCCTGAAGACATCTTGTGGTGTTGCGGCCAGCTCACAAGAAAGCGAGTTGAAGAAAGGAGCTCAGGGGCACTGTAATTCACAAACCTGCAGAGTTATAAATGACAGCTATCGTCCAAAAATAGACTGAAGTAAGGCTGCCAAGAGGACTTGAAAGCGGGGCAGAATTGCAGGAAACCGATTTCAGGAGGTAGACAGGAATTGCATTTCAAGCATAGGAAAAGAGGCAGAACGTCCACAGTGATGCACTTGGTCAAAAAGGGCATATGCGTTTTTTCCTGAATATATTCAGGAAAACACACATACGCGCTTTTTGGCCAACCAAGCAAGCTTGCAAAGGAAATCTGCACTACAATGAAGTCTCACTTCCCCCCGGTCAAAAGGGCCATCTGAAAAAAGTGTAAAATCCAGAAAGGCAGGAGAGGCCATGGAGAACTGGGAGCCTTGTTATGCTGATGGGTGGGATGTAAATTGCCAACAGACACTCTGGAGAAGTGTATGGTGTTTCCTGAAACATCTAAAAAACAAAGCAACAGAGCCTAGGGCACTTCCACTTATGGTCCTATAGCTTAGGGAAATTAAAATCAAAAAGACACAGCCACCCCAAAGTTTGGAACGGCTCTGTTTACAAGAACCTCATTTACAGTACAAGTTCAACATCGCAGAAAGTGAAAAATGGATAAAGAAGTTGTGGTATTTACTTACAAAGCAATATCACTCAGCAATGAAATCTATGTCATCAGGCCCTTAGCCGCACAATGAGTGGATTCAGGTACGATGATTCTAACTGAAATAAGTCACACAGAAAAAGAAACATCATAAGATATCACTAATAAACGGAATGGAAACTTGGCTACACAGGAACTGAATTACAGAACAGAACAGGGTCTCAAATTTAGAAAACCAACTTATGCTTGCTTAAGAGTAAAGGTGAGTTGGGGTGCTGCATAAAACCAGAGATTGAAATGAGCACAGATAAAGTTCCTTAAGCCAAATATGGAATAGACAAGAGCTACTCCTTGCTCAACGAAATGGACTCAACACCGCATATTAAACGCCTAAGAATGTACCTGACTAGTAAGTATCTTAAAACCTATGGATTGCTATGTCTCCGAAAGAGAATCAAGCATGTGTACAGGGGCATAAACGCAGCAGTGATAGGATTGGAGAGGTTCGTGAGCAAATGAAGACCCTTTGAAGTCATATTGTATGGTACCCATTCCACGGGTTTCAACTACACAGATTTAAGATATTCTTCCTTCAGCTAAAACATGCATGTGTCCCTAGAGTATGATCAACCATGTGATCGGGAGACGTGTTCAAATATGTCTCAGTTTTCGTACCCTGGTACTCAGGTGCAACATTCCAGACGCTTTACTAACACTCTCCCGACTTGGAGAGTCAGTCCCTTTAACCTCCTGTTTGGCCCAGTTTGCAATTTCTGCGGAAGATGAACAGGAATAGCGAGAACCAATGAGAGGCTAGCTGGAGGTGTCTGGACGGGCAAATTTAACTCTCATTTCCCACCAGGAAGAGGAATTAACCAAAGGCTCAGCGTGCCGTGCCGGAACCAGATTAGGGCCTGAAGCCATCCTGCGGTGTTGCGGCCCGCTCACAAGAAAGCGAGTTGAAGAAAGGAGCTGAGGGACACTGTAATTCACAAACCTGCAGAGTTATAAATGACAGCTATCGTCCAAAAATAGACTGAAGTAAGGCTGCCAAGAGGACGTGAAAGCGGGGCAGAATTGCAGGAAACCAATTTCAGGAGGTAGACTGGAATTGCATTGAAAGCATAGGAAAAGGGGCAGAACGTCCACAATGATGCACTTGGCCAAAAAGGGCGTATGCGTTTTTTCCTGAATATATTCAGGAAAAAACGCATACGCCCTTTTTGGCCAACCAAGCAAGCTTGCAAAGGAAATCTGCACTACAATGAAGTCTCACTTCACCCCGGTCAAAAGGGCCATCTGAAAAAAGTGTAAAATCAAGAAAGGCAGGACAGGCCATGGAGAACTGGGAGCCTTGTTATGCTGATGAGCGGGATGTAAATTGCCAACAGACACTGGGGAGAAGTGTATGGTGTTTCCTGAAACATCTAAAAAACAAAGCAACAGAGCCTAGGGCACTTCCACTTATGGTCCTATAGCTTAGGGAAATTAAAATCAAAAAGACACAGCCACCCCAAAGTTTGGGACGCCTCTGTTTACAAGAACCTCGTTTACCGTACAAGTTCAATATCACAGAAATTGAAAAATGGATAAAGAACTTGTGGTACATACGTACAATGCAGTATCACTCAGCAATGAAATCTATGTCATCAGGCCCGTAGCAGCATAATGAGTGGATTCAGATACGATGATTCTAAATGAAATAAGTCACACAGAAAAAGAAACATCATAAGATATCACTAATACACGGAATGTAAACTTGGCTGCACAGGAACTGAATTCCAAAACAGAACAGGGTCTCAAATTTAGAAAACTAACTTATGCTTGCTTAAGGGGAAAGGTGAGTTGTGGTGGTGCATAAAACCAGAGATTGAAATGAGCACAGATAAAGTTCCTTAAGCCAAATATGGAATAGACAAGAGCTACTCCTGCTCAACGAAATGGACTCAACACCCCATATTAAACGCCTAAGAATGTACCTGACTAGTAAGTATCTTAAAACCTATGGATTGCTATGTCTCCAAAAGAGAATCAAGCCTGTGTACAGGGGCATAAACGCAGCAGTGATAGGATTGGAGAGGTTCGGTGAGCACATGAAGACCCTTTGAAGACATATTGCATGGTACCCATTCCACGGGTCTCAACTCTCCAGGTTTAAGGTATTCTTCCTTCAGCTAAAACATGCATGTGGAACCCAGAGTATGATCAACCGTGTGAACGGGAGACGTGTTCAAATATGTCTCAGTTTTCTTCCCCTGGTACTCGGGTGCAACATTCCAGACGCTTTACTAACACTCTCCCCACTTGGAGAGTCAGCGCCTTTAACCTCCTGTTTGGTCCACTTTGCAATTTCTGCGGAAGATGAACAGGAATAGCGAGAACCAATGAGAGACTAGCTGGAGGTGTCTGGACGGGCAAATTTAACTCTCATTTCCCACCAGGAAGAGGAATTAACCAAAGGCTCAGCGTGCCGTGCAGGAACCAGATTAGGGCCTGAAGCCATCCTGCGGTGTTGCGGCCAGGTCACAAGAAAGCGAGTTGAAGAAAGGAGCTCAGGGGCACTGTAATTCACAAACCTGCAGAGTTATAAATGACAGCTATCGTCCAAAAATAGACTGAAGTAAGGCTGCCAAGAGGACTTGAAAGCGGGGCAGAATTGCAGGAAACCGATTTCAGGAGGTAGACAGGAATTGCATTTCAAGCATAGGAAATGAGGCAGAACGTCCACAGTGATGCACTAGGCCAAAAAGGGCGTATGCGTTTTTTCCTGAATATATTCAGGAAAAAACGCATACGCCCTTTTTGGCCAACCAAGCAAGCTTGCAAAGGAAATCTGCACTACAATGAAGTCTCACTTCCCCCCGGTCAAAAGGGCCATCTGAAAAAAGTGTAAAATCCAGAAAGGCAGGACAGGCCATGGAGAACTGGGAGCCTTGTTATGCTGAAGGGCGGGATGTAAATTGCCAACAACCACTCGGGAGAAGTGTATGGTGTTTCCTGAAACATCTAAAAAACAAAGCAACAGAGCCTAGGGCACTTCCACTTATGGTCCTATAGCTTAGGGAAATTAATATCAAAAAGACACAGCAACCCCAAAATTTGGGACGGCTCTTTTTACAGGAATCTCTTCTACGGCACAAGTTAAATATCCCAGAGAGCAAATAATGGATAAAGAAGTTGCGGTACTTCTGTACAACAGAATACCACTCAGCAATGAAATCTATGTCACCAGGCCCGTACCAGCATAATGAGTGGATTGAGGCACGATGATTCTAAGTGAAATAAGTCACACAGAAAAAGAAACATCATAAGGTATCACTAATACACGGAATGTGAACTTGGCTACACATGAACTGAATTACAAAACAGAACAGGGTCTCAAGTTTAGAAAACCAACTTATGCCTGCTTAAGGGGGAAGGTGAGTTGGGGTGCTGCATAAAAGCAGAGTTTGAAATTAGCACAGATACCGTTCCATAAGCCAAATATGTAATAGACAAGAGCTACCCCTTGCTCAACGAAATGGATTCAACAATGAGGTATCACCTCACACCTGGTAGAATAGGCATCATTGAAAATCTACAAACAAAAAATGCTGGAAAGGGTGTGGAGAAAAGGAACCCTCTTCCACTATTGTTGGGAATATAAATTGATACAGTCATTATGGAGAACAATATGGAATTTCTTAGGAAACTAACAATAGAATTACCATATGATACAGCAATCCCAGTACTGGACATATACCCAGACAAAACCATAAATCAAAAAGAGTCATTCACCGCAATGTTCATTGCATCACTATTTACAATATCGAGGTAATGGAAGCAACCTAAATGCCCACAGACAGACGAATGCATAAAGCTGTGGTACATATATAAAATGGAATATTACTAAGCCATGAAAAGGAATGAAATTGGGTCATTTGTAGAGACGTCGATGGATCTAGAGACTGTCATACAGAGTGAAGTAAGTCAGAAAGAGAAAAACAAATCTTGTATATTCATGCATATATGTGGAACCTAGAAAAACTGTACAGATTAACCATTTTGCAAGGCATAAATAGAGCAACAGATGTAGACAACAAACGTATGGACAACAAGGGGGGAAAGCTGTTGGGGGGGTGGTGGTGGGAGGAGTTGAGAGACTGGGATTGGCATGTATACATTTATATGTATAAAATAGATAACCAATAAGAACCTGCTGTATAAAAAAATATAAAATAAAATTCAAAATTAAAAAGAAGTAAAATTTAAAAAATAAAACAGAAAAAACAATTATTCCCTGCACATACATGTATTTATATGAATAAATTATTTCCATGCTTATATCTGTAAATACAAAAAAGAGGAATAAAATCTACCTTGAACCAAAAACGAAAAAGAGAAAAAAAACACAGAACCCACCAGTTACACAGAGGAAAACCGTATCAGGGCACTTGCTCCAGTTGTAAACAATTCTGAAGTTGGTCAGTGGTGGGGAATCGTCTCCCATTCAGCCAGCAGCCCCCACGCAACAAGCGTCCTCATTGCAAAGCTGGGGCACCGTGCCGAGGCATCTGTGAGTAAACGTGAGCTGAGCCCCAGGCCAGTTGCTGCTGAACTATTCCCACCCGTCCCAGGTAAAACACCTGAATATATACAAGGACTTGAAAGCCTAGAGGAAGGGCCATAGAGCCACACGAGTGACAGCATGCCGGCCGACTTGGTGCCTGCAGGCCAGCCAGGATGGTCCTGGCCCTGGGTGCTCTTCTGGAAGATTTCCATTGCCCTGCCTGAGATACCCGTCCTGTCCCTGCCCCCACTGCTTTTTTCCTTCCTCACCTCTGCCCAGGGAGAAATTCCAGCAGCAGGTATGGGTGACACATCCTCTTCTTTAGCAGGTGGCAGCCTGGCAACTGCTGCAGAAAGTCCAGCAGAGCCCCACTCACACTGGGCCACCCACAAAGCCGTGGCCTCTCACTCCCTCCCACCAGCCCAGCCCCGAGACTGCTGACAGGGCAGAGAAAATGGCGTCAGGCACGGCTGCAGGGGCTCTTGCTGCCTGGAGTGGTATTTATATTGATCTCAACCACGGCACACCTGGGGAGGGCTGGCCGGCACGGTAAGGCTGCCCAGGTCAGCCAATCATCACCCCTCAGGGGCTCACAGTTGCAGAAAATGGAACTTGCTGAACCGGCCAGGTCCAAGGAACAGGTGTGGGCTCCTGAGAGTCAGGATAGACAAGGGGCTGCAGCTTTGGCTTGTTTTCTAATCATTTTATCTGGCCCATGAGTGGGAGACAACTTCAAGAAAACCCTCTCCTAATGAGAGGAACCCAGGAGTCAGGGAGAGGAGGGGTGGGTGGTGGTTGGAGACAGAGGCCTGGTGCCCCGGGTGCAGTGGAAGTCTCTGGAAGACCAGGTGGAGGGAGGCCTCACGGAGTGATGCCCAGGGTCACAGACCTGTCGCAGCTGCTGTTTGTTAGTTCAAGTCCTGCTCTGAGGTGCTCTGTGTCAGCTCTGAGCGACAGGTGAGCTGGGGGTGCTCTGCAATGAGGGCTATGTGCACGGTTCCTGTGTGCCCAGCCCTGCCACGGTACCTGCAAGGGTAGCTCTGTATCCTGGGAGGGGCCTGACCACGAGAGCCCCGTGGGCTGGGGTGGGGGTGGGGTACCTGCCCAGGTGAGCTCCATATTCTGGGATTGGTCTGACCACGAGAGCCCCATGGGCTGCTGGGGACCTGGTAAAGGATGTCAGGACAGTCAGTGAAGCCACCGAGGATATACCTCCAGTTGCTCCTAATTCCTACACCCTGCTGGTCATTCTACCAACCACCAGGACATGGTATTCTGTATTAGTCTTCAATGATGCCTTCTTTTGTATTCCATTAGTCCCAGAGTCACAAGAAATTTTGGCTTGTGAGTGGCAGGACTCAACATACAACTAAAACAATACTTCCGGGCCGTCTGGCCCCAAGGGTGCAAAAATTCCCACACCATCTTTGGGGAAAGCTTAGCTAAAGACCTAAAAGTTCTACCTCTGGAAAAGGAAACCCTCCTTCAATATGCAGACGACATTCTGATCACCAGCCCTACTAAGGAGGCCTCTGAACTACCAAGCCAATAAAGGATAGAAGTTGTCCAAGAAAAAGCTCAAATATCACAGACTGCGGTGACCTGCCTGGGCTTCATTCTCACAGAAGGTCAGAGAAGCCCATCCCAGGAAAGGGAAGAAACCATTTTCAGCCTTACCCCTTTCTAAAACTAGAAGACAGCTTAGGGGTTCCTGGGGAGGCCAGGGTTTGCTGCTTCTGGATCCCTAGCTACAGTCTACTAGCTGGGCCTCTATATGAAACACTGAAAGGAAAAGATGATGATCCTTTTGAATAGAATCCAGAAGTGGCCTTTCAAGAATGGAAAGAGCAGTCAATTCAGACCCTTGCCCTGGAACTCCCTAATTTAGCTAAACCCTTTGACCTTTACATTCCCGGTGAAAGGTGAATCGCCATTGGAGAATTAGTGCAAAAACTGGGACCACTTGAAATGGAACAATGCAAGAATGCCATCCAGGTAGGATAAACTACGGTCACTAAGGGGCTTGGCCCACTGCCACATCTGGCCAAGATACTGGCGGTATCTAAAAACCTGGAAATCAGCAGCCCAAAAGGCCACCTCCCTCCTAAGGGAAAAGGACCCCACGTGGTGATCCTAACCACCAACCATGCCCTGAAGTTGCAGGGTTCGCTCCGTGGGCACACTGACCTCGAGTGAGGAGGCCCTCCAACTCCAACATCCAGAGAGATAACCGGGGGCAACAGGGCACCATGACGACTCGTGTGAACATCACTTGACCTGGAGTTTCTCTCATAAAACAACAAGAGTGTGTCCCAAAAGAGTAGACTACTGCTTGCAGGACTTACTGCACCCAGAGGGGAGCTAATAATCTTGGCGGGGGAACAGTATACCACACTGTCACCATAGAAAAGCCTACAGACACCGTGATGATGGTGGCCAATAAGACCGGCTGGACTCCTGTTTACTTCAAAAGGCTGTTGACTCAGTAGCCATCATGGTCCTTGGTCACCACTGACCCTGGACTGTCTGGGAGTTGAGCGGGCAGGGCTCTGACACCTGGTGCTGTTTGTACGTTAATTCAGGGGCCTAACTGAAGAAAGCGCAGACTACTGGTCAGAGCATCTAGGCTGGCAGAGACGGTCAGCCTAAGGTGGCTGAACAAATGTGGGGCGGGGTGAAACCGGCCCCCACAGCGTCTCTGCACATCTCTTTCCTGGACCCTTAAAGGTCATTAGAATCTATAACACTTCCAATGCTGGTGCTCAGGTGGACGAGCAGGGAGGCAGGGGTCCTGGGGACAATCAACGTCACCGGGAGGCTGCTGGGGAGAAGCTCTGACCCTCGCCCCAGGGTATGAGGGCTCCCAACTCAGCACTCAGCAGTTACAGAAGAAGGGTCTGCACCCTCAGCACTCCAAGAATGAGGAACGGGACAAAAGGCAGAGGAGGGGTTTGTCCCCAGCAAAGCCCATTAAAAATCCCTGGGAGATAAAAGTAGAATCTGGGCAATAAAGTCAAGTCTAACCTTTTTTATCCTTTGTGCTTTGTCTAATTTCACGTGCTCCTAGGGTCCCGCATGCAGAGGTTCCACACCCGGCACTTCAGACCAGATTTCCTAGTGCAGAATGGCTGGGTCGACACCTCAGCTCCTGGGGCCCAGTGCAGACTCCACGATATAGAGCCTGAGCTACAGCCAACCTGGCCCTCGAGAGCTCCGCCGCCTCCCTCCCTCCCACTGACTCTGACAGGATCTCTACACAGCAGCCCAGCCCACAGCCCACGGGGTAGTGCATGCTCTCACCTCTCCATTCTCTGATCAAAATATAAAGTTTCCTTTGCTTGTGAACCAAACTCAGTCTCGATCTGTTGGCCCCAATGACACTGGGCAGGGGGACACTTGTTGGGGTCCACTCTGGAGGATCAGTAACAGAAATTGAGACTATTGTAACCTCAATGAACAGATGTGTGAGCCAAACTGTAGTTAACATAGAACAGTGTATAAGGCTCGGGTAAAATAAGATGTTTTTAACACTTCCATTTGATATTTCCATCACTTTTTATAAGCAAGTTCAGTGAAAAGGTTTGTCTTATTTGTCAGGTCAATATTAGAGAAACGAAGTGATTTCTTTCCAAGGATGTACATCTAATAATCTTGGTTAAACCTTCAATCTTGTTTTAAATGCTTTTCCATTGAAAATGATACCTCTCTTTCAGCTCCCCCATTTCTGAGAAGTATAAAATCTTATAATTTATTATTACCAAAGGGGAAAGGTGGGAGGAGGGATAAATTAACAGTTTGGAATGAACACATACACACTGCTATGTATAAAATAGATCATCAACAAGGAACTACTGTATAGCACAGGGAACTACACTCAACATTTTGCAATAACCTATAAGGGGAAATAATCTGAAAAAGAATAGATATTTTTATTGACATCATCTATCAATGACAGTTAAAGTGTAGCCTAAGGGAAGCTGGTGGTGAGTGCTCTGACCCTGAAGACTTCAATCATCTAAAGTTTGGACTCTGCCTACTTCCCAAGGCCCTTAATGAACATATGTGTAGCCGTAGCTTAAAAAATTCCCCAGTTTGGGTTTCGGGGAGACACTGATTTTGAAAAAGCCCTGGTGTTCTCCTTACATGAATGGGACTCTTCCTACTGCTAAAACATGTCTGTCACACCCAGAGGATGGTATACCGTCTGATCGGGAAGAGTTTGGAAAAGGCATCTCATCTCCTCATCTCCTGGTGCTCGGGTTCACCCCTCCAGCGTCTTTACTAACAGTCTCCCCACTTGGAGATGTCAGCACTGTCAACATCCTGTTGCGTACAGTTTGGAATTTGTCCAGAGGATGAAGCGGAAGGATGAGGAACAATGAGAGACAAGTCCTAGGTGTTCAGACAGGCACATGTCACTCTAATTTCCAATCAGGAAGACGAATTGACCAAAGGCTAGGGTTGCCCATGGAAACAGTATAGGGCTTGAGGAAATCCCGCTGCTTTGTGGCCAGTTCCCATAAACACGAGTTGAACAATGGAACTCAGGGGCAGTAAAATTCACAAAACTGCAGAGTTGAAAATATCCATCACTGAAAAATGTCTTGAGGAAAGTCAGAGAAAAGGACTTGTAAGCAAGGGAGAATGGCAGGAAAGGGATTTGAGGAGGTAGAAAGGACTCGCCATTAAGCACAAGAAAAGGAGCTGAACATTGCCAACATTGCAGTTGGCCAAAAAGGGTGTATGCGTTCTTTTCTGTATATATTCAAGAAAAGGGCATACACTTTTTTAGCCAACCAAACAGGTGGGCACTGGAAGTCAATACCACAAAAGATATCACTTCGCATCAGTCAGAAGAGCCATCCTCATAAAGCGTAAACAACAGAAATGCAGGACAGGGCAACGAGAAGAGGGAGCCCTGTGAGACTTATAGTGGAAATGTATATTGCCAACGGCCATTCTGGAGAAGTGTATTGTGTTTACTAAAGCATCTAAAAACTGAGCTACAGAGCATAGGGCACTTGCACTCACGGGCGTATATCTTGGGAAAAACAAAAATCGAGAGGACACAGGCACCCCAATGTTTACCCCCTCTCTGTTTAAAAGATCCTCGACTAGGATATAACTTAAATGTCTCTGGAGGGAAAAAATGGATAGAGATGTGGTACTTAGGTAGAGTGGAATATTATTCAGCCTGGAAATCAATGAAATATGGCCAGTTGTAACAACTCCGGAGGAGTTACGTATGATCATTCTAAGTGACAGAATTCAAAAAGAAAAAGACACATATCATAAGATATCACTTAAAGGTGGAATCCAAAATGGCTACACATGAAATAAATTACAAAACAAAAACATAGTCAAATATGTAGAAAACACGCATAAGGCTGCTAAACGGGAAAGGTGGGGAGGGGTGAGGCATCATCCAGGAGGTTGAAATTAGCAAAGATACCATTCCAAATACCAAACTGATAATCAACAAGGCCTACACGGTAGCTAAAAGAACTGCACTCAGCACACTCAAGTCACCGGAAAAGAATATATACGACTGGTAAGAATCTGAAAAAGAATTTATTGATGTCTCTCTGTACGTGAATCAAGTGGATGTACAGCAGCAAGAAACAGAGCTTTGAAAATCAGCTGTAACCAATATAGTAATAAATTGAAAAAAATAAACGACAGAGAGACAGAGAAAACCTCTTACAACTTTTCCTCAGGGACGGTGATGCAACATGGATTGAACACATCTAGACCCACAGCAGGATGAGACATAAGGCTGGAAACTGTTTGCGCTAAGAGAAATGTGAGGTTGGGTGAGGAAATGCACACCCTTTAAAGTAATACTACCTGGTACCCATTCAATGGGTCCCAAATCTGCAGGTTCAAGGGATCTTCCTACAGCTAAAACATGCATGGAAAACCCAGAGGACTGTACACCATGTGATCGGGAGATGTGTCTAAAATGCACCTCATTTATCCTCTCCTGGTGCTCCTGTTCACCATTCCAGCCACGCTACTTAGAATCTCCCCACTTGGAGAATCAGCACATTTAAACTTCTGTTTCACACATTTTGCAAATTGTGAGGAGGATGAACGGGAAGAGGGGGAACCAATGAGAGAAGAGTTGTAGGGGTTTGGACGGGCACATATCACTCTAATTTCCCATTAAGAATAAGAATTAAAGGAAGGCTCAGCCTGCCTCGCCGGAGCCAAAATAGGGCCTGAAGCAATCCTGCGGGTTTGAGGCCAGCTCACAAAAGAGCAACTTAAAAAATGGAGCTCAGGGTCACTGCAATTCACAAACCTGCAGAGTTATAAATGAAAACTAACGTCCAAAAATATGTTGAGGTAAGGCAAAGAAGAGGATCTGAATGCAAGACAGAATTGCAAGAAACAGATTTCAAGAGATAGATTGGACTCGTCTTTAACGCACATGAAAAGCGGCAGAATTTCGACAATGATGCAGTTGGCCCAAAAGGGCGTATGCGTTTTTTCCTGATTATATCCAGGAAAAAACGCATACGCACTTTATGGGCAACGAAGCAAGCAAGCAATACAAATGTGCAAAACAAAGAAGTCTCACTTCCCACCGGTCAAAAGGGCCATCCTAAAAAATTGTAAAAACCAGAAATGCAGGACAGGCCATGGAGAACAGGGAGCCTTTATACGCTGATGGGCAGTGTGTGAACTGCCGAGAGCCACTCTGGAGAAGTGTATGGTGGTTCCTAAATCATCTAAAAAACAGAGCTACAGAGCATAGGACACTTCCAATCATGGGAGTATATCTAGGGAAGTCTAAAAATCAACAAGACACAAGCACACCACAGTTTAGGGCTACTCTGTTTACAAGAACCTCAACTTCAGTACACCTTAAATATCCCAGGAAAGAGAACAATGGATAAAGAAGATGTGGTACTTATGTACAATGGAATATCTCTTCACCATGAAATCAATGTAATAAGGCTAGTAGAAGGATAAAGAGTGGATTTAGGTCCGATAATACTACTTGAAATAAGTCAAACAGAAAAAGAAACATATCATAAGATATCACTTATAGAGGGAGGGTAAATATGGCTGCACAAGAAATGAATTACAGAACAGAACAGTGTCTCACATTTAGAAAACACACTTATGTCAGCTTAAGGGGAAAGGAGAGGTGGGGTGATGCATAAAACCAGAGTTTGAAATTAGCACAGATACCGTTCAATAAACCAAATAGGTATTAGACAAGATCTACACCTTGCTCAATGAACAGGCCTCAACACACCCTATACACCGCAGAGAAATATATCTGAGGAATAAGAATCTTAAAACCCATGTATTGATATATCTCCATAAGGGAATCAAGTGTGTGCAGAGCGGCACAAACACAGCAGTGAAAAGGAGCTAAACCCCATTATAGAAATAAATTTTAAAAACAAAACGCTGAAACAATGAAAGAGAGAAAAATTCTTACAAAATTCGCTCAGGGGCTGTGATGCAACCTGGATTGACCACATATAAACCCACAGCTGGATAAGACATAAGGCTGGACACTTGGGGCTGACAGGATTGGTGAGCTTTGGTGAGCAACTGCCGAAAGTTTAATGCAATACTTCATGCTACTCAGTCCAAGGGTCCCAACACTCCAGGTTGAAGGGAATCTTCCTACAGCTAAACCATGCTTGGGAAACCCAGCGACTGGTATACCATATGATCGGGAAAGGTTTCTAAAACGCACCTCATTTTTCCTCTCCTGGGGCTCCGGATCGACATTCCAGCCGCTTTACTAACAACATCCCCACATGGAGTCAATGCCTTTAAGTTCTGGTATCGCACAGTCTGCAGTTAGTGCAGAGGATGAATGGGAATAGGGGGAACCAGTGAGAAACTAGCTGTAGCGGTTTCAATGGGCACATGTCACTCTAATATCACATCAGTAAGAAGAATTAACCAAAGGCACAGCAAGGTGCCCCAGAAGAAAAATAGGGCTTCAAGGAATCCTGTGGTTACGGGGCAAGACCACAAAAATAAGAGCTAAAAAATGGAGCTAAGGGCCACTGCAATTCAAAAACCTGCAGAGTTATAAAGGCCAACTATTTTTAAAAAATATATTGAGGTAAGGCTATGAAGAGGCATTGAAAGCAAGGCAGAATTGCAGGAAACCGATTTCAGGAGGTAGACTGGAATTGCATTGAAAACATATGAAGAGAGTGAGAAACTCGACAATGATGCACTTGGCCAAAAAGGGGATATGCGTTTTTTCCTGAATATATTCAGGAAAAAACGCATACGCCCTTTTTGGCCAACCAAGCAAGCTTGCAAAGGAAATCTGCACTACAATGAAGTCTCACTTCCACCTGGTCAAAAGGGCCATCTGAAAAAAGTGTAAAATCCATAAAGGCACGACAGGCCATGGAGAACTGGGAGCCTTCTTATGCTGATGGGCGGGATGTAAATTGCCAACAGCCACTCTGGAGAAGTGTATGGTGTTTCCTGAAACATCTAAAAAACAAAGCAACAGAGCCTAGGGCACTTCCACTTATGGTCCTATAGCTTAGGGAAATTAAAATCAAAAAGACACAGCCACCCCAAAGTTTGGGACGCTTCTGTTTACAAGAACCTCGTTTACCGTACAAGTTCAATATCGCAGAAAGTGAAAAATGGATAAAGAACTTGTGGTACTTACGTACAATGCAATATCACTAAGCAATGAAATCTATGTCATCAGGCCCGTAGCAGCATAATGAGTGGATTCAGGTATGATGATTCGAACTGAAATAAGTCACACAGAAAAGAAACATCATAAGGTATCACTAATACACAGAATGTGATCTTGGCTACACATGAACTGAATTACAAAACAGAACAGTGTCTCAAGTTTAGAAAACCAGCTTATGCTTGCGTAACGGGGAAGGTGAGTTGGGGTGCTGCATAAAACCAGAGATTGAAATGAGCACAGATAAAGTTCCTTAAGCCAAATATGGAATAGACAAGAGCTACTCCTTGCTCAACGAAATGGACTCAACACCGCATATTAAACGCCTAAGAATGTACCTGACTAGTAAGTATCTTAAAACCTATGGATTGCTATGTCTCCAAAAGAGAATCAAGTGTGTGTACAGGGGCATAAACGCAGCAGTGATAGGATTGGAGAGGTTCGGTGAGCAAATGAAGACCCTCTGAAGTCATATTGCATGGTACCCATTCCACGGGTTTCAACTACCCAGGTTTAAGGTATTCTTCCTTCAGCTAAAACATGCATGTGGAACCCAGAGTATGATCAACGGTGTGATCGGGAGACGTGTTCAAATATGTCTCAGTTTTCGTACCCTGGTACTCGGGTGCAACATTCCAGACGCTTTACTAACACTCTCCCCACTTGGAGAGTCAGTCCCTTTAACCTCCTGTTTGGCCCAGTTTGCAATTTCTGCGGAAGATGAACAGGAATAGTGAGAACCAATGAGAGGCTAGCTGGAGGTGTCTGGATGGGCAAATTTAACTCTCATTTCCCACCAGGAGGAGGAAATAACCAAAGGCTCAGCGTGCCGTGCCAGAACCAGATTAGGGCCTGAAGCCATCCTGCGGTGTTTCGGCCAGGTCACAAGAAAGCGAGTTGAAGAAAGGAGCTCAGGGGCACTGTAATTCACAAACCTGCAGAGTTATAAATGACAGCTATCGTCCAAAAATAGACTGAAGTAAGGCTGCCAAGAGGACTTGAAAGCGGGGCAGAATTGCAGGAAACCGATTTCAGGAGGTAGACTGGAATTGCATTGAAAGCATAGGAAAAGAGGCAGAACGTCCACAATGATGCACTTGGCCAAAAAGGGCGTATGCGTTTTTCCTGAATATATTCAGGAAAAAACGCATACGCCGTTTTTGGCCAACCAAGCAAGCTTGCAAAGGAAATCTGCACTACAATGAAGTCTCACTTCTCCCCGGTCAAAAGGGCCATCTGAGAAAAGTGTAAAATCCAGAAAGGCAGGACAGGCCATGGAGAACTGGGAGCCTTGTTATGCTGATGGGCGGGATGTAAATTGCCAACAGACACTCAGGAGAAGTGTATGGTGTTTCCTGAAACATCTAAAAAACAAAGCAACAGAGCATAGGGCATTTCCACTTATGGTCCTATAGCTTAGGGAAATTAAAATCAAAAAGACACAGCCACCCCAAAGTTTGGGACGCCTCTGTTTACAAGAACATCGTTTACAGTACAAGTTCAACATCGCAGAAAGTGAAAAATGGATAAAGAAGTTGTGGTATTTACTTACAAAGCAATATCACTCAGCAATGAAATCTGTGTCATCAGGCCCTTAGCAGCACAATGAGTGGATTCGGGTATGATGATTCTAACTGAAATAAGTCACACAGAAAAAGAAACATCATAAGATATCACTAATACACGGAATGTAAACTTGGCTACACAGGAACTGCATTCCAAAACAGAACAGGGTCTCAAATTTAGAAAACCAACTTATGCTTGCTTAAGGGGAAAGGTGAGTTGGGGTGCTGCATAAAACCAGAGATTGAAATGAGCACAGATAAAGTTCCTTAAGCCAAATATGGAATAGACAAGAGCTACTCCTTGCTCAACGAAATGGACTCAACACCGCCTATTAAACGCCTAAGAATGTACCTGACTAGTAAGTATCTTAAAACCTATGGATTGCTATGTCTCCAAAAGAGAATCAAACTTGTGTACAGGGGCATAAACGCAGCAGTGATAGGATTGGAGAGGTTCGGTGAGCAAATGAAGACCCTTTGAAGTCATATTGCATGGTACCCATTACACGGGTCTCAACGCTCCAGGTTTAAGGTATTCTTCCTTCAGCTAAAACATGCATGTGGAACCCAAGTATGATCAACCATGTGAACGGGAGACGTGTTCAAATATGTCTCAGTTTTCGTACCCTGGTACTCGGGTGCAACATTCCAGACACTTTACTAACACTCTCCCCACTTGGAGAGTCAGCGCCTTTAACCTCCTGTTTGGCCCAGTTTGCAATTTCTGCGGAAGATGAACAGGAATAGCGAGAACCAATGGAGACTAGCTGGAGGTGTCTGGACGGGCAAATTTAACTCTCATTTCCTACCAGGAAGAGGAATTAACCAAAGGCTCAGCGTGCCATTCCAGAACCAGATTAGGGCCTGAAGCCATGCTGCGGTGTTGCGGCCAGGTCACAAGAAAGCGAGTTGAAGAAAGGAGCTCAGGGGCACTGTAATTCACAAACCTGCAGAGTTATAAATGACAGCTATCGTCCAAAAATAGACTGAAGTAAGGCTGCCAAGAGGACTTGAAAGCGGGGCAGAATTGCAGGAAACCGATTTCAGGAGGTAGACTGGAATTGCATTGAAAGCATAGGAAAAGAGGCAGAACGTCCACAATGATGCACTTGGCCAAAAAGGGCGTATGCGTTTTTTCCTGAATATATTCAGGAAAAAACGCATACGCCCTTTTTGGCCAACCAAGCAAGCTTGCAAAGGAAATCTGCACTACAATGAAGTCTCACTTCCCCCCGGTCAAAAGGGCCATCTGAAAAAAGTGCAAAATCCAGAAAGGCAGGACAGGCCATGGAGAACTGGGAGCCTTGTTATGCTGATGGGCGGGATGTAAATTGCCAACAACCACTTGGGAGAAGTGTATGGTGTTTCCTGAAACATCTAAAAAACAAAGCAACAGAACCTAGGGCACTTCCACTTATGGTCCTATAGCTTAGGGAAATTAAAATCAAAAAGACACAGCCACCCCAAAGTTTGGAACGGCTCTGTTGACAAGAACCTCGTTTACAGTACAAGTTCAACATCGCAGAAAGTGAAAAATGGATAAAGAAGTTGTGGTATTTACTTACAAAGCAATATCACTCAGCAATGAAATCTGTGTCATCAGGCCCTTAGCAGCACAATGAGTGGATTCAGGTATGATGATTCTAACTGAAACAAGTCACACAGAAAAAGAAACATCTAAGATATCAGTAATACACGGAATGTAAACTTGGCTACACAGGAACTGAATTACAGAAGAGAACAGGGTCTCAAATTTAGAAAACCAACTTATGCTTGCTTAAGGGTAAAGGTGAGTTGGGGTGCTGCATAAAACCAGAGATTGAAATGAGCACAGATAAAGTTCCTTAAGTCAAATATGGAATAGACAAGAGCTACTCCTTGCTCAACGAAATGGACTCAACACCGCATATTAAACGCCTAAGAATGTACCTGACTAGTAAGTATCTTAAAACCTATGGATTGCTATGTCTCCGAAAGAGAATCAAGCATGTGTACAGGGGCATAAACGCAGCAGTGATAGGATTGCAGAGGTTCGGTGAGCAAATGAAGACGCTTTGAAGTCATATTGCATGGTACCCTTTACACGGGTCTTAACTCTCCAGATTTTCCTGAATATATTCAGGAAAATCAAAACCCCATATTAAACGCCTAAGAATGTACCTGACTAGTAAGTATCTTAAAACCTATGGATTGCTATGTCTCCAAAAGAGAATCAAGCGTGTGTACAGGGGCATAAACACAGCAGTGATAGGATTGGAGAGGTTCGGTGAGCAAATGAAGACCCTTTGAAGTCATATTGCATGGTACCCATTACACGGGTCTCAACTCTCCAGGTTTAAGGTATTCTTCCTCAGCTAAAACATGCATGTGGAACCCAGAGTATGAGAAACCATGTGAACATGAGACGTGTTCAAATATGTCTCAGTTTTCCTCCCCTGGTACTCGGGTGCAACATTCCAGACGCTTTACTAACACTCTCCCCACTTGGAGAGTCAGCGCCTTTAACCTCCTGTTTGGCACAGTTTGCAATTTCTGCGGAAGTTGAACAGGAATAGCGAGAACCATTGAGAGGCTAGCTGGAGGTGTCTGGACGGGCAAATTTAACTCTCATTTCCCACCAGGAAGAGGAAATAACCAAAGGCTCAGCGTGCCGTACCGGAACCAGATTAGGGCCTGAAGCCATCCTGCGGTGTTGCGGCGAGCTCAAAAGAAAGCGAGTTGAAGAAAGGAGCTCAGGGACACTGTAATTCACAAACCTGCAGAGTTATAAATGACAGCTATCGTCCAAAAATAGACTGAAGTAAGGCTGCCAAGAGGACTTGAAAGCGGGGCAGAATTGCAGGAAACCGATTTCAGGAGGTAGACTGGAATTGCATTGAAAGCATAGGAAAAGAGGCAGAACGTCCACAATGATGCACTTGGCCAAAAAGGGCGTATGCGTTTTTTCCTGAATATATTCAGGAAAAAACGCATACGCCCTTTTTGGCCAACCTAGCAAGCTTGCAAAGGAAATCTGCACTACAATGAAGTCTCACTTCCCCCCGGTCAAAAGGGCCATCTGAAAAAAGTGTAAAATCCAGAAAGGCAGGACAGGCCATGGAGAACTGGGAGCCTTGTTATGCTGATGGGCGGGATGTTAATTGCCAACAGCCACTCCGGAGAAGTGTATGGTGTTTCCTGAAACATCTAAAAAACAAAGCAACAGAGCCTAGTGCACTTCCACTTATGGTCCTATAGCTTAGGGAAATTAAAATCAAAAAGACACAGCCACCCCAAAGTTTGGGACGCCTCCGTTTACCAGAACCTCGTTTACCGTACAAGTTCAATATCACAGAAAGTGAAAAATGGATAAAGAAGTTGTGGTACTCATGTACAATGCAATATCACTCAGCAATGAAATCTATGTCACCAGGCCCATAGCCGCATAATGAGTGGATTCAGGTATGGTGATTCTAACTGAAATAAGTCACACAGAAAAAGAAACATCAAAAAATATCACTAATACATGGAATTTAAACTTGGCTACAGAGGAACTGAATTACAAAACAGAACAGGGTCTCAAATTTTGAAAACTAACTTATGCTTGCTTAAGGGGAAAGGTGAGTTGGGGTGCTGCATAAAACCAGAGATTGAAATGAGCACAGATAAAGTTCCTTAAGCCAAATATGGAATAGACAAGAGCTACTCCTTGCTCAACGAAATGGACTCCACACCCCATATTAAACGCCTAAGAATGTACCTGACTAGTAAGTATCTTAAAACCTATGGATTGCTATGTCTCCAAAAGAGAATCAAGCGTGTGTACAAGGGTCATAAACGCAGCAGTGATAGGATTGGAGAGATTCAGTGAGCAAATGAAGACCCATTGAAGTCATATTGCATGGTACCCATTCCACGGGTTTCAACTACCCAGGTTTAAGGTATTCTTCCTTCAGCTAAAACATGCATGTGGAACCTAGAGTATGATCAACCATGTGATCGGGAGACGTGTTCAAATATGTCTCAGTTTTCCTCCCCTGGTACTCGGGTGCAACATTCCAGACGCTTTACTAACACTCTCCCGACTTGGAGAGTCAGTCCCTTTAACCTCCTGTTTGGCCCAGTTTGCAATTTCTGCGGAAGATGAACAGGAATAGCGAGAACCAATGAGAGGCTAGCTGGAGGTGTCTGGACGGGCAAATTTAACTCTCATTTCCCACCAGGAAGAGGAATTAACCAAAGGCTCAGCATGCCGTGTCGGAAACAGATTAGGGCCTGAAGCCATCCTGCGGTGTTGCGGCCAGCTCACAAGAAAGTGAGTTGAAGAAAGGAGCTCAGGGGCACTGTAATTCACAAACCTGCAGAGTTATAAATGACAGCTATCGTCCAAAAATATACTGAAGGAAGGCTTCCAAGAGGACTTGAAAGCGGGGCAGAATTGCAGGATACCGATTTCAGGAGGTAGACTGGATTTGCATTGAAAGCATAGGAAAAGAGGCAGAACGTCCACAATGATGCACTTTGCCAAAAGGGAATATGCGTTTTTTCCTGAATATATTCAGGAAAAAACGCATACGCCCTTTTTGGCCAACCAAGCAAGCTTGCAAAGGAAATCTGCACTACAATGAAGTCTCACTTCCCCCCGGTCAAAAGGGCCATCAGAATAAAGTGTAAAATCCAGAAAGGCAGGACAGGCCATGGAGAACTGGGAGCCTTGTTATGTTGATGGGCGGGATGTAAATTGCCAACAGACACTCGGGAGAAGTGTATGGTGTTTCCTGAAACATCTAAAAAACAAAGCAACAGAGCCTAGGGCACTTGCACTTATGGTCCTATAGCTTAGGGAAATTAATATCAAAAAGACACAGCAACCCCAAAATTTGGGACGGCTCTTTTTACAGGAATCTCTTCTACGGCACAAGTTAAATATCCCAGAGAGCAAATAATGGATAAAGAAGTTGCGGTACTTCTGTACAACAGAATACCACTCAGCAATGAAATCTATGTCACCAGGCCCGTACCAGCATAATGAGTGGATTGAGGCACGATGATTCTAAGTGAAATAAGTCACACAGAAAAAGAAACATCATAAGGTATCACTAATACACGGAATGTGAACTTGGCTACACATGAACTGAATTACAAAACAGAACAGGGTCTCAAGTTTAGAAAACCAACTTATGCCTGCTTAAGGGGGAAGGTGAGTTGGGGTGCTGCATAAAAGCAGAGTTTGAAATTAGCACAGATACCGTTCCATAAGCCAAATATGTAATAGACAAGAGCTACCCCTTGCTCAACGAAATGGATTCAACAATGAGGTATCACCTCACACCTGGTAGAATAGGCATCATTGAAAATCTACAAACAAAAAATGCTGGAAAGGGTGTGGAGAAAAGGAACCCTCTTCCACTATTGTTGGGAATATAAATTGATACAGTCATTATGGAGAACAATATGGAATTTCTTAAGAAACTAACAATAGAATTACCATATGATACAGCAATCCCAGTACTGGACATATACCCAGACAAAACCATAAATCAAAAAGAGTCATTCACCGCAATGTTCATTGCATCACTATTTACAATATCGAGGTAATGGAAGCAACCTAAATGCCCACAGACAGACGAATGCATAAAGCTGTGGTACATATATAAAATGGAATATTACTAAGCCATGAAAAGGAATGAAATTGGGTCATTTGTAGAGACGTCGATGGATCTAGAGACTGTCATACAGAGTGAAGTAAGTCAGAAAGAGAAAAACAAATCTTGTATATTCATGCATATATGTGGAACCTAGAAAAACTGTACAGGTTAACCATTTTGCAAGGCATAAATAGAGCAACAGATGTAGACAACAAACGTATGGACAACAAGGGGGGAAAGCTGTTGGGGGGGTGGTGGTGGGAGGAGTTGAGAGACTGGGATTGGCATGTATACATTTATATGTATAAAATAGATAACCAATAAGAACCTGCTGTATAAAAATATAAAATAAAATTCAAAATTAAAAAGAAATAAAATTTAAAAAATAAAACAGAAAAAACAATTATTCCCTGCACATACATGTATTTATATGAATAAATTATTTCCATGCTTATATCTGTAAATACAAAAAAGAGGAATAAAATCTACCTTGAACCAAAAACGAAAAAGAGAAAAAAAACACAGAACCCACCAGTTACACAGAGGAAAACCGTATCAGGGCACTTGCTCCAGTTGTAAACAATTCTGAAGTTGGTCAGTGGTGGGGAATCATCTCCCATTCAGCCAGCAGCCCCCACGCAACAAGCGTCCTCATTGCAAAGCTGGGGCACCGTGCCGAGGCATCTGTGAGTAAACGTGAGCTGAGCCCCAGGCCAGTTGCTGCTGAACTATTCCCACCCGTCCCAGGTAAAACACCTGAATATATACAAGGACTTGAAAGCCTAGAGGAAGGGCCATAGAGCCACACGAGTGACAGCATGCCGGCCGACTTGGTGCCTGCAGGCCAGCCAGGATGGTCCTGGCCCTGGGTGCTCTTCTGGAAGATTTCCATTTCCCTGCCTGAGATACCCGTCCTGTCCCTGCCTCCACTGCTTTTTTCCTTCCTCACCTCTGCCCAGGGAGAAATTCCAGCAGCAGGTATGGGTGACACATCCTCTTCTTTAGCAGGTGGCAGCCTGGCAACTGCTGCAGAAAGTCCAGCAGAGCCCCACTCACACTGGGCCACCCACAAAGCCGTGGCCTCTCACTCCCTCCCACCAGCCCAGCCCCGAGACTGCTGACAGGGCAGAGAAAATGGCGTCAGGCACGGCTGCAGGGGCTCTTGCTGCCTGGAGTGGTATTTATATTGATCTCAACCACGGCACACCTGGGGAGGGCTGGCCGGCACGGTAAGGCTGCCCAGGTCAGCCAATCATCACCCCTCAGGGGCTCACAGTTGCAGAAAATGGAACTTGCTGAACCGGCCAGGTCCAAGGAACAGGTGTGGGCTCCTGAGAGTCAGGATAGACAAGGGGCTGCAGCTTTGGCTTGTTTTCTAATCATTTTATCTGGCCCATGAGTGGGAGACAACTTCAAGAAAACCCTCTCCTAATGAGAGGAACCCAGGAGTCAGGGAGAGGAGGGGTGGGTGGTGGTTGGAGACAGAGGCCTGGTGCCCCGGGTGCAGTGGAAGTCTCTGGAAGACCAGGTGGAGGGAGGCCTCACGGAGTGATGCCCAGGGTCACAGACCTGTCGCAGCTGCTGTTTGTTAGTTCAAGTCCTGCTCTGAGGTGCTCTGTGTCAGCTCTGAGCGACAGGTGAGCTGGGGGTGCTCTGCAATGAGGGCTATGTGCACGGTTCCTGTGTGCCCAGCCCTGCCACGGTACCTGCAAGGGTAGCTCTGTATCCTGGGAGGGGCCTGACCACGAGAGCCCCGTGGGCTGGGGTGGGGGTGGGGTACCTGCCCAGGTGAGCTCCATATTCTGGGATTGGTCTGACCACGAGAGCCCCATGGGCTGCTGGGGACCTGGTAAAGGATGTCAGGACAGTCAGTGAAGCCACCGAGGATATACCTCCAGTTGCTCCTAATTCCTACACCCTGCTGGTCATTCTACCAACCACCAGGACATGGTATTCTGTATTAGTCTTCAATGATGCCTTCTTTTGTATTCCATTAGTCCCAGAGTCACAAGAAATTTTGGCTTGTGAGTGGCAGGACTCAACATACAACTAAAACAATACTTCCGGGCCGTCTGGCCCCAAGGGTGCAAAAATTCCCACACCATCTTTGGGGAAAGCTTAGCTAAAGACCTAAAAGTTCTACCTCTGGAAAAGGAAACCCTCCTTCAATATGCAGACGACATTCTGATCACCAGCCCTACTAAGGAGGCCTCTGAACTACCAAGCCAATAAAGGATAGAAGTTGTCCAAGAAAAAGCTCAAATATCACAGACTGCGGTGACCTGCCTGGGCTTCATTCTCACAGAAGGTCAGAGAAGCCCATCCCAGGAAAGGGAAGAAACCATTTTCAGCCTTACCCCTTTCTAAAACTAGAAGACAGCTTAGGGGTTCCTGGGGAGGCCAGGGTTTGCTGCTTCTGGATCCCTAGCTACAGTCTACTAGCTGGGCCTCTATATGAAACACTGAAAGGAAAAGATGATGATCCTTTTGAATAGAATCCAGAAGTGGCCTTTCAAGAATGGAAAGAGCAGTCAATTCAGACCCTTGCCCTGGAACTCCCTAATTTAGCTAAACCCTTTGACCTTTACATTCCCGGTGAAAGGTGAATCGCCATTGGAGAATTAGTGCAAAAACTGGGACCACTTGAAATGGAACAATGCAAGAATGCCATCCAGGTAGGATAAACTACGGTCACTAAGGGGCTTGGCCCACTGCCACATCTGGCCAAGATACTGGCGGTATCTAAAAACCTGGAAATCAGCAGCCCAAAAGGCCACCTCCCTCCTAAGGGAAAAGGACCCCACGTGGTGATCCTAACCACCAACCATGCCCTGAAGTTGCAGGGTTCGCTCCGTGGGCACACCGACCTCGAGTGAGGAGGCCCTCCAACTCCAACATCCAGAGAGATAACCGGGGGCAACAGGGCACCATGACGACTCGTGTGAACATCACTTGACCTGGAGTTTCTCTCATAAAACAACAAGAGTGTGTCCCAAAAGAGTAGACTACTGCTTGCAGGACTTACTGCACCCAGAGGGGAGCTAATAATCTTGGCGGGGGAACAGTATACCACACTGTCACCATAGAAAAGCCTACAGACACCGTGATGATGGTGGCCAATAAGACCGGCTGGACTCCTGTTTACTTCAAAAGGCTGTTGACTCAGTAGCCATCATGGTCCTTGATCACCACTGACCCTGGACTGTCTGGGAGTTGAGCGGGCAGGGCTCTGACACCTGGTGCTGTTTGTACGTTAATTCAGGGGCCTAATTGAAGAAAGCGCAGACTACTGGTCAGAGCATCTAGGCTGGCAGAGACGGTCAGCCTAAGGTGGCCAAACAAATGTGGGGCGGGGTGAAACCGGCCCCCACAGCGTCTCTGCACATCTCTTTCCTGGACCCTTAAAGGTCATTAGAATCTATAACACTTCCAATGCTGGTGCTCAGGTGGACGAGCAGGGAGGCAGGGGTCCTGGGGACAATCAACGTCACCGGGAGGCTGCTGGGGAGAAGCTCTGACCCTCGCCCCAGGGTATGAGGGCTCCCAACTCAGCACTCAGCAGTTACAGAAGAAGGGTCTGAACCCTCAGCACTCCAAGAATGAGGAACGGGACAAAAGGCAGAGGAGGGGTTTGTCCCCAGCAAAGCCCATTAAAAATCCCTGGGAGATAAAAGTAGAATCTGGGCAATAAAGTCAAGTCTAACCTTTTTTATCCTTTGTGCTTTGTCTAATTTCACGTGCTCCTAGGGTCCCGCATGCAGAGGTTCCACACCCGGCACTTCAGACCAGATTTCCTAGTGCAGAATGGCTGGGTCGACACCTCAGCTCCTGGGGCCCAGTGCAGACTCCACGATATAGAGCCTGAGCTACAGCCAACCCGGCCCTCGAGAGCTCCGCCGCCTCCCTCCCTCCCACTGACTCTGACAGGATCTCTACACAGCAGCCCAGCCCACAGCCCACGGGGTAGTGCATGCTCTCACCTCTCCATTCTCTGATCAAAATGTAAAGTTTCCTTTGCTTGTGAACCAAACTCAGTCTCGATCTGTTGGCCCCAATGACACTGGGCAGGGGGACACTTGTTGGGGTCCACTCTGGAGGATCAGTAACAGAAATTGAGACTATTGTAACCTCAATGAACAGATGTGTGAGCCAAACTGTAGTTAACATAGAACAGTGTATAAGGCTCGGGTAAAATAAGATGTTTTTAACACTTCCATTTGATATTTCCATCACTTTTTATAAGCAAGTTCAGTGAAAAGGTTTGTCTTATTTGTCGGGTCAATATTAGAGAAACGAAGTGATTTCTTTCCAAGGATGTACATCTAATAATCTTGGTTAAACCTTCAATCTTGTTTTAAATGCTTTTCCATTGAAAATGATACCTCTGTTTTAGCTCCCCCATTTCTGAGAAGTATAAAATCTTATAATTTATTATTACCAAAGGGGAAAGGTGGGAGGAGGGATAAATTAACAGTTTGGAATGAACACATACACACTGCTATGTATAAAATAGATCATCAACAAGGAACTACTGTATAGCACAGGGAACTACACTCAACATTTTGCAATAACCTATAAGGGGAAATAATCTGAAAAAGAATAGATATTTTTATTGACATCATCTATCAATGACAGTTAAAGTGTAGCCTAAGGGAAGCTGGTGGTGAGTGCTTCTGACCCTGAAGACTTCAATCATCTAAAGTTTGAACTCTGCCTACTTCCCAAGGCCCTTAATGAACATATGTGTAGCCGTAGCTTAAAAAATTCCCCAGTTTGGGTTTCGGGGAGACACTGATTTTGAAAAAGCCCTGGTGTTCTCCTTACATGAATGGGACTCTTCCTACTGCTAAAACATGTCTGTCACACCCAGAGGATGGTATACCGTCTGATCGGGAAGAGTTTGGAAAAGGCATCTCATCTCCTCATCTCCTGGTGCTCGGGTTCACCCCTCCAGCGTCTTTACTAACAGTCTCCCCACTTGGAGATGTCAGCACTGTCAACATCCTGTTGCGTACAGTTTGGAATTTGTCCAGAGGATGAAGCGGAAGGATGAGGAACAATGAGAGACAAGTCCTAGGTGTTCAGACAGGCACATGTCACTCTAATTTCCAATCAGGAAGACGAATTGACCAAAGGCTAGGGTTGCCCATGGAAACAGTATAGGGCTTGAGGAAATCCCGCTGCTTTGTGGCCAGTTCCCATAAACACGAGTTGAACAATGGAACTCAGGGGCAGTAAAATTCACAAAACTGCAGAGTTGAAAATATCCATCACTGAAAAATGTCTTGAGGAGAGTCAGAGAAAAGGACTTGTAAGCAAGGGAGAATGGCAGGAAAGGGATTTGAGGAGGTAGAAAGGACTCGCCATTAAGCACAAGAAAAGGAGCTGAACATTGCCAACATTGCAGTTGGCCAAAAAGGGTGTATGCGTTCTTTTCTGTATATATTCAAGAAAAGGGCATACACTTTTTTAGCCAACCAAACAGGTGGGCACTGGAAGTCAATACCACAAAAGATATCACTTCGCATCAGTCAGAAGAGCCATCCTCATAAAGCATAAACAACAGAAATGCAGGACAGGGCAACGAGAAGAGGGAGCCCTGTGAGACTTATAGTGGAAATGTATATTGCCAACGGCCATTCTGGAGAAGTGTATTGTGTTTACTAAAGCATCTAAAAAATGAGCTACAGAGCATAGGGCACTTGCACTCATGGGCGTATATCTTGGGAAAAACAAAAATCGAGAGGACACAGGCATCCCAATGTTTACCCCCTCTCTGTTTAAAAGATCCTCGACTAGGATATAACTTAAATGTCTCTGGAGGGAAAAAATGGATAGAGATGTGGTACTTAGGTAGAGTGGAATATTATTCAGCCTGGAAATCAATGAAATATGGCCAGTTGTAACAACTCCGGAGGAGTTACGTATGATCATTCTAAGTGACAGAATTCAAAAAGAAAAAGACACATATCATAAGATATCACTTAAAGGTGGAATCCAAAATGGCTACACATGAAATAAATTACAAAACAAAAACATAGTCAAATATGTAGAAAACACGCATAAGGCTGCTAAACGGGAAAGGTGGGGAGGGGTGAGGCATCATCCAGGAGGTTGAAATTAGCAAAGATACCATTCCAAATACCAAACTGATAATCAACAAGGCCTACACGGTAGCTAAAAGAACTGCACTCAGCACACTCAAGTCACCGGAAAAGAATATATACGACTGGTAAGAATCTGAAAAAGAATTTATTGATGTCTCTCTGTACGTGAATCAAGTGGATGTACAGCAGCAAGAAACAGAGCTTTGAAAATCAGCTGTAACCAATATAGTAATAAATTGAAAAAAATAAACGACAGAGAGACAGAGAAAACCTCTTACAACTTTTCCTCAGGGACGGTGATGCAACATGGATTGAACACATCTAGACCCACAGCAGGATGAGACATAAGGCTGGAAACTGTTTGCGCTAAGAGAAATGTGAGGTTGGGTGAGGAAATGCACACCCTTTAAAGTAATACTACCTGGTACCCATTCAATGGGTCCCAAATCTGCAGGTTCAAGGGATCTTCCTACAGCTAAAACATGCATGGAAAACCCAGAGGACTGTACACCATGTGATCGGGAGATGTGTCTAAAATGCACCTCATTTATCCTCTCCTGGTGCTCCTGTTCACCATTCCAGCCACGCTACTTAGAATCTCCCCACTTGGAGAATCAGCACATTTAAACTTCTGTTTCACACATTTTGCAAATTGTGAGGAGGATGAACGGGAAGAGGGGGAACCAATGAGAGAAGAGTTGTAGGGGTTTGGACGGGCACATATCACTCTAATTTCCCATTAAGAATAAGAATTAAAGGAAGGCTCAGCCTGCCTCGCCGGAGCCAAAATAGGGCCTGAAGCAATCCTGCGGGTTTGAGGCCAGCTCACAAAAGAGCAACTTAAAAAATGGAGCTCAGGGTCACTGCAATTCACAAACCTGCAGAGTTATAAATGAAAACTAACGTCCAAAAATATGTTGAGGTAAGGCAAAGAAGAGGATCTGAATGCAAGACAGAATTGCAAGAAACAGATTTCAAGAGATAGATTGGACTCGTCTTTAACGCACATGAAAAGCGGCAGAATTTCGACAATGATGCAGTTGGCCCAAAAGGGCGTATGCGTTTTTTCCTGATTATATCCAGGAAAAAACGCATACGCACTTTATGGGCAACGAAGCAAGCAAGCAATGCAAATGTGCACAACAAAGAAGTCTCACTTCCCACCGGTCAAAAGGGCCATCCTAAAAAATTGTAAAAACCAGAAATGCAGGACAGGCCATGGAGAACAGGGAGCCTTTATACGCTGATGGGCAGTGTGTGAACTGCCGAGAGCCACTCTGGAGAAGTGTATGGTGGTTCCTAAATCATCTAAAAAACAGAGCTACAGAGCATAGGACACTTCCAATCATGGGAGTATATCTAGGGAAGTCTAAAAATCAACAAGACACAAGCACACCACAGTTTAGGGCTACTCTGTTTACAAGAACCTCAACTTCAGTACACCTTAAATATCCCAGGAAAGAGAACAATGGATAAAGAAGATGTGGTACTTATGTACAATGGAATATCTCTTCACCATGAAATCAATGTAATAAGGCTAGTAGAAGGATAAAGAGTGGATTTAGGTCCGATAATACTACTTGAAATAAGTCAAACAGAAAAAGAAACATATCATAAGATATCACTTATAGAGGGAGGGTAAATATGGCTGCACAAGAAATGAATTACAGAACAGAACAGTGTCTCACATTTAGAAAACACACTTATGTCAGCTTAAGGGGAAAGGAGACGTGGGGTGATGCATAAAACCAGAGTTTGAAATTAGCACAGATACCGTTCAATAAACCAAATAGGTATTAGACAAGATCTACACCTTGCTCAATGAACAGGCCTCAACACACCCTATACACCGCAGAGAAATATATCTGAGGAATAAGAATCTTAAAACCCATGTATTGATATATCTCCATAAGGGAATCAAGTGTGTGCAGAGCGGCACAAACACAGCAGTGAAAAGGAGCTAAACCCCATTATAGAAATAAATTTTAAAAACAAAACGCTGAAACAATGAAAGAGAGAAAAATTCTTACAAAATTCGCTCAGGGGCTGTGATGCAACCTGGATTGACCACATATAAACCCACAGCTGGATAAGACATAAGGCTGGACACTTGGGGCTGACAGGATTGGTGAGCTTTGGTGAGCAACTGCCGAAAGTTTAATGCAATACTTCATGCTACTCAGTCCAAGGGTCCCAACACTCCAGGTTGAAGGGAATCTTCCTACAGCTAAACCATGCTTGGGAAACCCAGCGACTGGTATACCATATGATCGGGAAAGGTTTCTAAAACGCACCTCATTTTTCCTCTCCTGGGGCTCCGGATCGACATTCCAGCCGCTTTACTAACAACATCCGCACATGGAGTCAATGCCTTTAAGTTCTGGTATCGCACAGTCTGCAGTTAGTGCAGAGGATGAATGGGAATAGGGGGAACCAGTGAGAAACTAGCTGTAGCGGTTTCAATGGGCACATGTCACTCTAATATCACATCAGTAAGAAGAATTAACCAAAGGCACAGCAAGGTGCCCCAGAAGAAAAATAGGGCTTCAAGGAATCCTGTGGTTATGGGGCAAGACCACAAAAATAAGAGCTAAAAAATGGAGCTAAGGGCCACTGCAATTCAAAAACCTGCAGAGTTATAAAGGCCAACTATTTTTAAAAAATATATTGAGGTAAGGCTATGAAGAGGCATTGAAAGCAAGGCAGAATGCAGGAAACCGATTTCAGGAGGTAGACTGGAATTGCATTGAAAGCATATGAAGACAGTCAGAAACTCGACAATGATGCACTTGGCTAAAAAGGGCGTATGTGTTTTTTCCTGAATATATTCAGGAAAAAACGCATACGCACTTTTTGGCCAACCAAGCAAGCTTGCAAAGGAAATCTGCACTACAATGAAGTCTCACTTCCACCTGGTCAAAAGGGCCATCTGAAAAATGTGTAAAATCCATAAAGGCACGACAGGCCATGGAGAACTGGGAGCCTTCTTATGCTGATGGGCGGGAGGTAAATTGCCAACAGACACTCAGGAGAAGTGTATGGTGTTTCCTGAAACATCTAAAAAACAAAGCAACAGAGCCTAGGGCACTTCCACTTATGGTCCTATAGCTTAGGGAAATTAAAATCAAAAAGACACAGCCACCCCAAAGTTTGGGACGCCTCCGTTTACAAGAACTTCGTTTACCGTACAAGTTCAATATCACAGAAAGTGAAAAATGGATAAAGAACTTGTGGTACTTACGTACAATGCAGTATCACTCAGCAATGAAATCTATGTCATCAGGCCCGTAGCAGCATAATGAGTGGATTCAGGTACGATGATTCTAACTGAAATAAGTCACACAGAAAAAGAAACATCATAAGATATCAGTAATACACGGAATGTAAACTTGGCTACACAGGAAGTGCATTCCAAAACAGAACAGGGTCTCAAATTAAGAAAACCAACTTATGCTTGCTTAAGGGTAAAGGTGAGTTGTGGTGCTGCATAAAACCAGAGATTGAAATGAGCACAGATAAAGTTCCTTAAGCCAAATATGGAATAGACAAGAGCTACTCCTTGCTCAACGAAATGGACTCAACACCCCATATTAAACGCCTAAGAATGTACCTGACTAGTAAGTATCTTAAAACCTATGGATTGCTATGTCTCCAAAAGAGAATCAAGCGTGTGTACAGGGGCATAAACGCAGCACTGATAGGAGTGGAGAGGTTCGGTGAGCAAATGAAGACCCTTTGAAGTCATATTGCATGGTACCCATTCCACGAGTCTCAACTCTCCAGGTTTAAGGTATTCTTCCTTCAGCTAAAACATGCATGTGGAACCCAGAGTATGATCAACCGTGTGAACGGGAGACGTGTTCAAATATGTCTCAGTTTTCCTCCCCTGGTACTCGGGTGCAACATTCCAGACGCTTTACTAACACTCTCCCCATTTGGAGAGTCAGCGCCTTTAACCTCCTCTTTGGCCCAGTTGGCAATTTCTGCGGAAGATGAACAGGAATAGCGAGAACCAATGAGAGACTAGCTGGAGGTGTCTGGATGGGCAAATTTAACTCTCATTTCCCAACAGGAAGAGGAATTTACCAAAGGCTCATCGTGCCGTGCCAGACCCAGATTAGGGCCTGAAGACCTCCTGCGGTGTTGCGGCCAGCTCACAAGAAAGCGAGTTGAAGAAAGGAGCTCAGGGGCACTGTAATTCACAAACCTGCAGAGTTATAAATGACAGCTATCGTCCAAAAATAGACTGAAGTAAGGCTGCCAAGAGGACTTGAAAGCGGGGCAGAATTGCAGGAAACCGATTTCAGGAGGTAGACTGGAATTGCATTGAAAGCATAGGAAAAGAGGCAGAACGTCCACAATGATGCACTTGGCCAAAAAGGGCGTATGCGTTTTTTCCTGAATATATTCAGGAAAAAACGCATACGCCCTTTTTGGCCAACCAAGCAAGCTTGCAAAGGAAATCTGCACTACAATGAAGTCTCACTTCCCCCCGGTCAAAAGGGCCATCTGAAAAAAGTGTAAAATCCAGAAAGGCAGGACAGGCCATGGAGAACTGGGAGCCTTGTTATGCTGATGGGCGGGATGTAAATTGCCAACAACCACTCGGGAGAAGTGTATGGTGTTTCCTGAAACATCTAAAAAACAAAGCAACAGAACCTAGGGCACTTCCACTTATGGTCCTATAGCTTAGGGAAATTAAAATCAAAAAGACACAGCCACCCCAAAGTTTGGAACGGCTCTGTTTACAAGAACCTCGTTTGCAGTACAAGTTCAACATCGCAGAAAGTGAAAAATGGATAAAGAAGTTGTGGTATTTACTTACAAAGCAATATCACTCAGCAATGAAATCTATGTCATCAGGCCCTTAGCAGCACAATGAGTGGATTCAGGTATGATGATTCTAACTGAAATAAGTCACACAGAAAAAGAAACATCATAAGATATCAGTAATACACGGAATGTAAACTTGGCTACACAGGAACTGAATTACAGGACAGAACAGGGTCTCAAATTTAGAAAACCAACTTATGCTTGCTTAAGGGGAAAGGTGAGTTGGGGTGCTGCATAAAACCAGAGATTGAAATGAGCACAGATAAAGTTCCTTAAGCCAAATATGGAATAGACAAGAGCTACTCCTTGCTCAACGAAATGGACTCAACACCGCATATTAAACGTCTAAGAATGTACCTGACTAGTAAGTATCTTAAAACCTATGGATTGCTATGTCTCCGAAAGAGAATCAAGCATGTGTACAGGGTCATAAACGCAGCAGTGATAGGATTGGAGAGGTTCGTGAGCAAATGAAGACCCTTTGAAGTCATATTGCATGGTACCCATTCCACGGGTTTCAACTACCCAGGTTTAAGGTATTCTTCCTTCAGCTAAAACATGCATGTGGAACCTAGAGTATGATCAACCATGTGATCGGGAGACGTGTTCAAATATGTCTCAGTTTTCGTACCCTGGTATTCGGGTGCAACATTCCAAACGCTTTACTAACACTCTCCCCACTTGGAGAGTCAGTCCCTTTAACCTCCTGTTTGGCCCAGTTTGCAATTTCTGTGGAAGACGAACAGGAATAGCGAGAACCAATGAGAGACTAGCTGGAGGTGTCTGTATGGGCAAATTTAACTCTCATTTCCCACCAGGAAGAGGAATTAACCAAAGGCTCATCGTGCCGTGCCAGAACCAGATTAGGGCCTGAAGACCTCCTGCGGTGTTGCGGCCAGTTCACAAGAAAGCGAGTTGAAGAAAGGAGCTCAGGGGCACTGTAATTCACAAACCTGCAGAGTTATAAATGACAGCTATCGTCCAAAAATATACTGAAGTAAGGCTGCCAAGAGGACTTGAAAGCGGGGCAGAATTGCAGGAAACCGATTTCAGGAGGTAGACTGAATTGCATTGAAAGCATAGGAAAAGAGGCAGAACGTCCACAATGATGCACTTGGCCAAAAAGGGCGTATGCGTTTTTTCCTGAATATATTCAGGAAAAAACGCATACGCCCTTTTTGGCCAACCAAGCAAACTTGCAAAGGAAATCTGCACTACAATGAAGTCTCACTTCTCCCCGGTCAAAAGGGCCATCTGAAAAAAGTGTAAAATCCAGAAAGTCAGGAAAGGCCATGGAGAACTGGGAGCCTTGTTATGCTGATGGGCGGGATGTAAATTGCCAACAGACACTCAGGAGAAGTGTATGGTGTTTCCTGAAACATCTAAAAAACAAAGGAACAAAGCCTAGTGCACTTCCACTTATGGTCCTATAGCTTAGGGAAATTAAAATCAAAAAGACACAGCCACCCCAAAGTTTGGGACGCCTCCGTTTACAAGAACCTCATTTACCGTACAAGTTCAATATCACAGAATGTGAAAAATGGATAAAGAACTTGTGGTACTTACGTACAATGCAGTATCACTCAGCAATGAAATCTATGTCATCAGGCCCGTAGCAGCATAATGAGTGGATTCAGGTACGATGATTCTAACTGAAATAAGTCACACAGAAAAAGAAACATCATATGATATCACTAATACACGGAATGTAAACTTGGCTACACAGGAACTGCATTCCAAAACAGAACAGGGTCTCAAATTTAGAAAACCAACTTATGCTTGCTTAAGGGGAAAGGTGAGTTGGGGTGCTGCATAAAACCAGAGATTGAAATGAGCACAGATAAAGTTCCTTAAGCCAAATATGGAATAGACAAGAGCTACTCCTTGCTCAACGAAATGGACTCAAAACCACATATTAAACGCCTAAGAATGTACCTGACTAGTAAGTATCTTAAAACCTATGGATTGCTATGTCTCCAAAAGAGAATCAAGTGTGTGTACAGGGGCATAAACGCAGCAGTGATACGATTGGAGAGGATCAGTGCACAAATGAAGACCCTTTGAAGTCATATTGCATGGTACCCATTACACGGGTCTCAACTCTCCAGGTTTAAGGTATTCTTCCTTCAGCTAAAACATGCATGTGGAACCCAGAGTATGATCAACCATGTGAACGGGAGTCGTGTTCAAATATGTCTCAGTTTTCGTACCCTGGTACTCGGGTGCAACATTCCAGACGCTTTACTAACACTCTCCCGACTTGGAGAGTCAGTCCCTTTAACCTCCTGTTTGGCCCAGTTTGCAATTTCTGCGGAAGATGAACAGGAATAGCGAGAACCAATGAGAGGCTAGCTGGAGGTGTCTGGACGGGCAAATTTAACTCTCATTTCCCACCAGGAAGAGGAATTAACCAAAGGCTCAGCATGACGGGCCGGAACCAGATTAGGGCCTGAAGCCATCCTGCGGTGTTACGGCCAGGTCACAAGAAAGCGAGTTGAAGAAAGGAGCTCAGGGGCACTGTAATTCACAAACCTGCAGAGTTATAAATGACAGCTATCGTCCAAAAATAGACTGAAGTAAGGCTGCCAAGAGGACTTGAAAGCGGGGCAGAATTGCAGGAAACCGATTTCAGGAGGTAGACTGGAATTGCATTGAAAGCATAGGAAAAGAGGCAGAACGTCCACAATGATGCACTTGGCCAAAAAGGGCGTATGCGTTTTTTCCTGAATATATTCAGGAAAAAACGCATACACCCTTTTTGGCCAACCAAGCAAGCTTGCAAAGGAAATCTGCACTACAATGAAGTCTCACTTCCCCCCGGTCAAAAGGGCCATCTGAAAAAAGTGTAAAATCCAGAAAGGCAGGACAGGCCATGGAGAACTGGGAGCCTTGTTATGCTGAAGGGCGGGATGTAAATTGCCAACAACCACTCGGGAGAAGTGTATGGTGTTTCCTGAAACATCTAAAAAACAAAGCAACAGAGCCTAGGGCACTTCCACTTATGGTCCTATAGCTTAGGGAATTTGAAATCAAAAAGACACAGCCACCCCAAAGTTTGGGACGCCTCTGTTACAAGAACCTCGTTTACAGTACAAGTTCAACATCGCAGAAAGTGAAAAATGGATAAAAAAGTTGTGGTATTTACTTACAAAGCAATATCACTCAGCAATGAAATCTGTGTCATCAGGCCCTTAGCAGCACAATGAGTGGATTCAGGTATGATGATTCTAACTGAAATAAGTCACACAGAAAAAGAAACATCATAAGATATCAGTAATACACGGAATGTAAACTTGGCTACACAGGAACTGAATTACAGAACAGAACAGGGTCTCAAATTTAGAAAACCAACTTATGCTTGCTTAAGGGGAAAGGTGAGTTGGGGTGCTGCATAAAACCAGAGATTGAAATGAGCACAGATAAAGATCCTTAAGCCAAATATGGAATAGACAAGAGCTACTCCTTGCTCAACGAAATGGACTCAACACCGCATATTAAACGCCTAAGAATGTACCTGACTAGCAAGTATCTTAAAACCTATGGATTGCTATGTCTCCAAAAGAGAATCAAGCATGTGTACAGGGGCATAAACGCAGCAGTGATAGGATTGGAGATGTTCGGTGAGCAAATGAAGACCCTTTGAAGACATATTGCATGGTACCCATTCCACGGGTTTCAAATACCCAGGTTTAAGGTATTCTTCCTTCAGCTAAAACATGCATGTGGAACCTAGAGTATGATCAACCATGTGATCGGGAGACGTGTTCAAATATGTGTCAGTTTTCGTACCCTGGTACTCGGGTGCCACATTCCAGACGCTTTACTAACACTCTCCCGACTTGGAGAGTCAGTCCCTTTAACCTCCTGTTTGGCCCAGTTTGCAATTTCTGCGGAAGATGAACAGGAATAGCGAGAACCAATGAGAGACTAGCTGGAGGTGTCTGGACGGGCAAATTTAACTCTCATTTCCCACCAGGAAGAGGAATTAACCAAAGGCTCAGCATGCCGTGCCGGAACCGGATTAGGGCCTGAAGCCATCCTGCGGTGTTTCAGCCAGCTCACAATAAAGCGAGTTGAAGAAAGAAGCTCAGGGGCACTGTAATTCACAAACCTGCAGAGTTATAAATGACAGCTATCGTCCAAAAATAGACTGAAGTAAGGCTGCCAAGAGGACTTGAAAGCGGGGCAGAATTGCAGGAAACCGATTTCAGGAGGTAGACTGGAATTGCATTGAAAGCATAGGAAAAGAGGCAGAACGTCCACAATGATGCACTTGGCCAAAAAGGGCGTATGCGTTTTTTCCTGAATATATTCAGGAAAAAACGCATACGCCCTTTTTGGCCAACCAAGCAAGCTTGCAAAGGAAATCTGCACTACAATGAAGTCTCACTTCCCCCCGGTCAAAAGGGCCATCTGAAAAAAGTGTAAAATCCAGAAAGTCAGGACAGGCCATGGAGAACTGGGAGCCTTGTTATGCTGAAGGGCGGGATGTAAATTGCCAACAACCACTCGGGAGAAGTGTATGGTGTTTCCTGAAACATCTAAAAAACAAAGCAACAGAGCCTAGGGCACTTCCACTTATGGTCCTATAGCTTAGGGAAATTAAAATCAAAAAGACACAGCCACCCCAATGTTTGGGACGCCTCTGCTTACAAGAACCTCGTTTACAGTACAAGTTCAACATCGCAGAAAGTGAAAAATGGATAAAGAAGTTGTGGTATTTACTTACAAAGCAATATCACTCAGCAATGAAATCTATGTCATCAGGCCCTTAGCAGCACAATGAGTGGATTCAGGTATGATAATTCTAACTGAAATAAGTCACACAGAAAAAGAAACATCATAAGATATCAGTAATACACGGAATGTAAACTTGGCTACACAGGAACTGAATTACAGAACAGAACAGGGTCTCAAATTTAGAAAACCAACTTATGCTTGCTTAAGGGGAAAGGTGAGTTGGGGTGCTGCATAAAACCAGAGATTGAAATGAGCACAGATAAAGTTCCTTAAGCCAAATATGGAATAGACAAGAGCTACTCCTTGCTCAACGAAATGGACTCAAAACCACATATTAAACGCCTAAGAATGTACCTGACTAGTAAGTATCTTAACACCTATGGATTGCTATGTCTCCAAAAGAGAATCAAGCATGTGTACAGGGTCATAAACGCAGCAGTGATAGGATTGAAGAGGATCAGTGCGCAAATGAAGACCCTTTGAAGTCATATTGCATGGTACCCATTACACGGGTCTCAACTCTCCAGGTTTAAGGTATTCTTCCTTCAGCTAAAACATGCATGTGGAACCCAGAGTATGATCAACCATGTGATCAGTAGACGTGTTCAAATATGTCTCAGTTTTCGTACCCTGGTACTCGGGTGCAACATTCCAGACGCTTTACTAACACTCTCCCGACTTGGAGAGTCAGTCCCTTTAACCTCCTGTTTGGCCCAGTTTGCAATTTCTGCGGAAGATGAACAGGAATAGCGAGAACCAATGAGAGGCTAGCTGGAGGTGTCTGGACGGGCAAATTTAACTCTCATTTCCCACCAGGAAGAGGAAATAACCAAAGGCTCAGCGTGCCGTACCGGAACCAGATTAGGGCCTGAAGCCATCCTGCGGTGTTGCGGCCAGCTCAAAAGAAAGCGAGTTGAAGAAAGGAGCTCAGGGGCACTGTAATTCACAAACCTTCAGAGTTATAAATGACAGCTATCGTCCAAAAATATACTGAAGTAAGGCTGCCAAAAGGACTTGAAAGCGGGTCAGAATTGCAGGAAACCGATTTCAGGAGGTAGACTGGAATTGCATTGAAAGCATAGGAAAAGAGGCAGAACGTCCACAATGATGCACTTGGCCAAAAAGGGCGTATGCGTTTTTTCCTGAATATATTCAGGAAAAAACGCATACGCCCTTTTTGGCCAACCAAGCAAGCTTGCAAAGGAAATCTGCACTACAATGAAGTCTCACTTCCCCCCGGTCAAAAGGGCCATCTGAAAAAAGTGTAAAATCCAGAAAGGCAGGACAGGCCATGGAGAACTGGGAGCCTTGTTATGCTGAAGGGCGGGATGTAAATTGCCAACAACCACTCGGGAGAAGTGTATGGTGTTTCCTGAAACATCTAAAAAACAAAGCAACAGAACCTAGGGCACTTCCACTTATGGTCCTATAGCTTAGGGAAATTAAAATCAAAAAGACACAGCCACCCCAAAGTTTCGAACGGCTCTGTTTACAAGAACCTCGTTTACAGTACAAGTTCAACATCGCAGAAAGTGAAAAATGGAGAAAGAAGTTGTGGTATTTACTTACAAAGCAATATCACTCAGCAATGATATCTGTGTCATCAGGCCCTTAGCAGCACAATGAGTGGATTCAGGTATGATGATTCTAACTGAAATAAGTCACACAGAAAAAGAAACATCATAAGATATCAGTAATACACGGAATGTAAACTTGGCTACACAGGAACTGAATTACAGAACAGAACAGGGTCTCAAATTTAGAAAACCAACTTATGCTTGCTTAAGTGTAAAGGTGAGTTGGGGTGCTGCATAAAACCAGAGATTGAAATGAGCACAGATAAAGTTCCTTAAGTCAAATATGGAATAGACAAGAGCTACTCCTTGCTCAACGAAATGGACTCAACATCGCATATTAAACGCCTAAGAATGTACCTGACTAGTGAGTATCTTAAAGCCTATGGATTCCTATGTCTCCGAAAGAGAATCAAGCATGTGTACAGGGGCATAAAAGCAGCAGTGATAGGATTGGAGAGGTTCTGTGAGCAAATGAAGACCCTTTGAAGTCATATTGCATGGTACCCATTACACGGGTCTTATCTCTCCAGGTTTAAGGTATTCTTCCTTCAGCTAAAACATGCATGTGGAACCCAAGTATGATCAACCACGTGAACGGGAGACGTGTTCAAATATGTCTCAGTTTTCGTACCCTGGTACTCGGGTGCAACATTCCAGACGCTTTACTAACACTCTTCCCACTTGGAGAGTCAGTGCCTTTAACCTCCTGTTTGGCCCAGTTTGCAATTTCTGCGGAAGATGAACAGGAATAGCGAGAACCAATGAGAGACTAGCTGGAGGTGTCTGGACGGGCAAATTTAACTCTCATTTCCCACCAGGAAGAGGAAATAACCAAAGGCTCAGCGTGCCGTGCCGGAACCAGATTAGGGCCTGAAGCCATCCTGCGGTGTTGCGGCCAGGTCACAAGAAAGCAAGTTGAAGAAAGGAGCTCAGGGGCACTGTAATTCACAAACCTGCAGAGTTATAAATGACAGCTATCGTCCAAAAATAGACTGAAGTAAGGCTGCAAAGAGGACTTGAAAGCGGGGCAGAATTGCAGGAAACCGATTTCAGGAGGTAGACTGGAATTGCATTGAAAGCATAGGAAAAGAGGCAGAACGTCCACAATGATGCACTTGGCCAAAAAGGGCGTATGCGTTTTTTCCTGAATATATTCAGGAAAAAACGCATACGCCCTTTTTGGCCAACCAAGCAAGCTTGCAAAGGAAATCTGCACTGCAATGAAGTCTTACTACCCCGCGGTCAAAAGGGCCATCTGAAAAAAGTGTAAAATCCAGAAAGGCAGGACAGGCCATGGAGAACTGGGAGCCTTGTTATGCTGATGGGCGGGATGTAAATTGCCAACAGACACTTGGGAGAAGTGTATGGTGTTTCCTGAAACATCTAAAAAACAAAGCAACAGAGCCTAGGGCACTTCCACTTATGGTCCTATAGCTTAGGGAAATTAAAATCAAAAAGACACAGCCACCCCAAAGTTTGGGACGCCTCTGTTTACAAGAACCTCGTATACAGTACAAGTTCAACATCGCAGAAAGTGAAAAATGGATAAAGAAGTTGTGGTATTTACTTACAAAGCAATATCACTCAGCAATGAAATCTATGTCATCAGGCCCTTAGCAGCACAATGAGTGGATTCAGGTATGATGATTCTAACCGAAATAATTCACACAGAAAAAGAAACATCATAAGATATCAGTAATACACGGAATGTAAACTTGGCTACACAGGAACTGAATTACAGAACAGAACAGGGTCTCAAATTTAGAAAACCAACTTATGCTTGCTTAAGGGGAAAGGTGAGTTGGGGTGCTGCATAAAACCAGAGATTGAAATGAGCACAGATAAAGTTCCTTAAGCCAAATATGGAATAGACAAGAGCTACTCCTTGCTCAACGAAATGGACTCAACACCGCATATTAAACGTCTAAGAATGTACCTGACTAGTAAGTATCTTAAAACCTATGGATTGCTATGTCTCCGAAAGAGAATCAAGCATGTGTACAGGGTCATAAACGCAGCAGTGATAGGATTGGAGAGGTTCGTGAGCAAATGAAGACCCTTTGAAGTCATATTGCATGGTACCCATTCCACGGGTTTCAACTACCCAGGTTTAAGGTATTCTTCCTTCAGCTAAAACATGCATGTGGAACCTAGAGTATGATCAACCATGTGATCGGGAGACGTGTTCAAATATGTCTCAGTTTTCGTACCCTGGTACTCGGGTGCAACATTCCAGACGCTTTACTAACACTCACCCCACTTGGAGAGTCAGTCCCTTTAACCTCCTGTTTGGCCCAGTTTGCAATTTCTGTGGAAGACGAACAGGAATAGCGAGAACCAATGAGAGACTAGCTGGAGGTGTCTGGATGGGCAAATTTAACTCTCATTTCCCACCAGGAAGAGGAATTAACCAAAGGCTCATCGTGCCGTGCCAGAACCAGATTAGGGCCTGAAGACCTCCTGCGGTGTTGCGGCCAGGTCACAAGAAAGCGAGTTGAAGAAAGGAGCTCAGGGGCACTGTAATTCACAAACCTGCAGAGTTATAAATGACAGCTATCGTCCAAAAATATACTGAAGTAAGGCTGCCAAGAGGACTTGAAAGCGGGGCAGAATTGCAGGAAACCGATTTCAGGAGGTAGACTGGAATTGCATTGAAAGCATAGGAAAAGAGGCAGAACGTCCACAATGATGCACTTGACCAAAAAGGGCGTATGCGTTTTTTCCTGAATATATTCAGGAAAAAACACATACGCCCTTTTTGGCCAACCAAGCAAACTTGCAAAGGAAATCTGCACTACAATGAAGTCTCACTTCTCCCCAGTCAAAAGGGCCATCTGAAAAAAGTGTAAAATCCAGAAAGGAAACAGGGCATTGAGAACTGGGAGCCTTGTTATGCTGATGGGCGGGATGTAAATTGCCAACAGACACTTGGGAGAAGTGTATGGTGTTTCCTGAAACATCTAAAAAACAAAGCAACAGAGCCTAGGGCACTTCCACTTATGGTCCTATAGCTTAGGGAAATTAAAATCAAAAAGACACAGCCACCCCAAAGTTTGGAACAGCTCTGTTTACAAGAACCGCGTTTACAGTACAAGTTCAACATCGCAGAAAGTGAAAAATGGATAAAGAAGTTGTGGTATTTACTTAGAAAGCAATATCACTCAGCAATGAAATCTATGTCATCAGGCCCTTAGCAGCACAATGAGTGGATTCAGGTATGATGATTCTAACTGAAATAAGTCACACAGAAAAAGAAACATCATAAGATATCAGTAATACACGGAATGTAAACTTGGCTACACAGGAACTGAATTACAGAACAGAACAGGGTCTCAAATTTAGAAAACCAACTTATGCTTGCTTAAGGGTAAAGGTGAGTTGGGGTGCTGCATAAAACCAGAGATTGAAATGAGCAGAGATAAAGTTCCTTAAGCCAAATATGGAATAGACAAGAGCTACTCCTTGCTCAACGAAATGGACTCAACACCGCATATTAAACGCCGAAGAATGTACCTGACTAGTAAGTATCTTAAAACCTATGGATTGCTATGTCTCCGAAAGAGAATCAAGCATGTGTACAGGGGCATAAACGCAGCAGTGATAGGATTGGAGAGGTTCGGTGAGCAAATGAAGACCCTTTGAAGTCATATTGCATGGTACCCATTCCACGGGTTTCAACTACCCAGGTTTAAGGTATTCTTCCTTCAGCTAAAACATGCATGTGGAACCTAGAGTATGATCAACCATGTGATCGGGAGACGTGTTCAAATATGTCTCAGTTTTCCTCCCCTGGTACTCGGGTGTAACATTCCAGACGCTTTACTAACACTCTACCGACTTGGAGAGTCAGTGCCTTTAACCTCCTGTTTGGCCCAGTTTGCAATTTCTGCGGAAGATGAACAGGAATAGCGAGAACCAATGAGAGACTAGCTGGAGGTGTCTGGACGGGCAAATTTAACTCTCATTTCCCACCAGGAAGAGGAATTAACCAAAGGCTCAGCGTGCCGTGCGAGAACCAGATTAGGGCCTGAAGCCATTCTGCGGTGTTGCGGCCAGGTCACAAGAAAGCGAGTTGAAGAAAGGAGCTCGGGGCACTGTAATTCACAAACCTGCAGAGTTATAATTGACAGCTATCGTCCAAAAATAGACTGAAGTAAGGCTGCCAAGAGGACTTGAAAGCGGGGCAGAATTGCAGGAAACCGATTTCAGGAGGTAGACTGGAATTGCATTGAAAGCATAGGAAAAGAGGCAGAACGTCCACAATGATGCACTTGGCCAAATAGGGCGTATGCGTTTTTTCCTGAATATATTCAGGAAAAAACGCATACGCCCTTTTTGGCCAACCAAGCAAGCTTGCAAAGGAAATCTGCACTACAATGAAGTCTCACTTCCCCCCAGTCAAAAGGGCCATCTGAAAAAAGTGTAAAATCCAGAAAGGCAGGACAGGCCATGGAGAACTGGGAGCCTTGTTATGCTGATGGGCGGGATGTAAATTGCCAACAACCACTCGGGAGAAGTGTATGGTGTTTCCTGAAACATCTAAAAAACAAAGCAACAGAACCTAGGGCCCTTCCACTTATGGTCCTATAGCTTAGGGAAATTAAAATAAAAAAGACACAGCCACCCCAAAGTTTGGGACGCCTCTGTTTACAAGAACCTCGTTTACAGTACAAGTTCAACATCGCAGAAAGTGAAAAATGGATAAAGAAGTTGTGGTATTTACTTAAAAAGCAATATCACTCAGCAATGAAATCTGTGTCATCAGGCCCTTAGCAGCACAAGTGGATTCAGGTATGATGATTCTAACTGAAATAAGTCACACAGAAAAAGAAACATCATAAGATATCAGTAATACACGGAATGTAAACTTGGCTACACAGGAACTGAATTACAGAACAGAACAGGGTCTCAAATTTAGAAAACCAACTTATGCTTGCTTAAGGGGAAAGGTGAGTTGGGGTGCTGCATAAAACCAGAGATTGAAATGAGCACAGATAAAGTTCCTTAAGCCAAATATGGAATAGACAAGAGCTACTCCTTGCTCAACGAAATGGACTCAACACCGCATATTAAACGCCTAAGAATGTACCTGACTAGTAAGTATCTTAAAACCTATGGATTGCTATGTCTCCGAAAGAGAATCAAGCATGTGTACAGGGGCATAAACGCAGCAGTGATAGGATTGGAGAGGTTCGGTGAGCAAATGAAGACCCTTTGAAGTCATATTGCATGGTACCCATTCCACGGGTTTCAACTACCCAGGTTTAAGGTATTCTTCCTTCAGCTAAAACATGCATGTGGAACCTAGAGTATGATCAACCATGTGATCGGGAGACGTGTTCAAATATGTCTCAGTTTTCCTCCCCTGGTACTCGGGTGTAACATTCCAGACGCTTTACTAACACTCTCCCGACTTGGAGAGTCAGTGCCTTTATCCTCCTGTTTGGCCCAGTTTGCAATTTCTGCGGAAGATGAACAGGAATAGCGAGAACCAATGAGAGACTAGCTGGAGGTGTCTGGACGGGCAAATTTAACTCTCATTTCCCACCAGGAAGAGGAATTAACCAAAGGCTCAGCGTGCCGTGCGAGAACCAGTTTAGGGCCTGAAGCCATTCTGCGGTGTTGCGGCCAGGTCACAAGAAAGCGAGTTGAAGAAAGGAGCTCAGGGGCACTGTAATTCACAAACCTGCAGAGTTATAATTGACAGCTATCGTCCAAAAATAGACTGAAGTAAGGCTGCCAAGAGGACTTGAAAGCGGGGCAGAATTGCAGGAAACCGATTTCAGGAGGTAGACTGGAATTGCATTGAAAGCATAGGAAAAGAGGCAGAACGTCCACAATGATGCACTTGGCCAAAAAGGGCGTATGCGTTTTTTCCTGAATATATTCAGGAAAAAACGCATACGCCCTTTTTGGCCAACCAAGCAAGCTTGCAAAGGAAATCTGCACTACAATGAAGTCTCACTTCCCCCCAGTCAAAAGGGCCATCTGAAAAAAGTGTAAAATCCAGAAAGGCAGGACAGGCCATGGAGAACTGGGAGCCTTGTTATGCTGATGGGCGGGATGTAAATTGCCAACAACCACTCGGGAGAAGTGTATGGTGTTTCCTGAAACATCTAAAAAACAAAGCAACAGAACCTAGGGCCCTTCCACTTATGGTCCTATAGCTTAGGGAAATTAAAATAAAAAAGACACAGCCACCCCAAAGTTTGGGACGCCTCTGTTTACAAGAACCTCGTTTACAGTACAAGTTCAACATCGCAGAAAGTGAAAAATGGATAAAGAAGTTGTGGTATTTACTTACAAAGCAATATCACTCAGCAATGAAATCTGTGTCATCAGGCCCTTAGCAGCACAAGTGGATTCAGGTATGATGATTCTAACTGAAATAAGTCACACAGAAAAAGAAACATCATAAGATATCAGTAATACACGGAATGTAAACTTGGCTACACAGGAACTGAATTACAGAACAGAACAGGGTCTCAAATTTAGAAAACCAACTTATGCTTGCTTAAGGGGAAAGGTGAGTTGGGGTGCTGCATAAAACCAGAGATTGAAATGAGCACAGATAAAGTTCCTTAAGCCAAATATGGAATAGACAAGAGCTACTCCTTGCTCAACGAAATGGACTCAACACCGCATATTAAACGCCTAAGAATGTACCTGACTAGTAAGTATCTTAAAACCTATGGATTGCTATGTCTCCGAAAGAGAATCAAGCATATGTACAGGATCATAAATGCAGCAGTGATAGGATTGGAGAGGTTCGTGAGCAAATGAAGACCCTTTGAAGTCATATTGCATGGTACCCATTCCACGGGTTTCAACTACCCAGGTTTAAGGTATTCTTCCTTCAGCTAAAACATGCATGTGGAACCTAGAGTATGATCAACCATGTGATTGGGAGACGTGTTCAAATATGTCTCAGTTTTCATACCCTGGTACTCGGGTGCAACATTCCAGACGCTTTACTAACACTCTCCCCACTTGGAGAGTCAGTCCCTTTAACCTCCTGTTTGGCCCAGTTTGCAATTTCTGTGGAAGATGAACAGGAATAGCGAGAACCAATAAGAGACTAGCTGGAGGTGTCTGGATGGGCAAATTTAACTCTCATTTCCCACCAGGAAGAGGAATTAACCAAAGGCTTAGCATGCCGTGCCAGAACCAGATTAGGGCCTGAAGTCATCCTGCGGTGTTGCGGCCAGTTCAAAAGAAAGCGAGTTGAAGAAAGGAGCTCAGGGGCACTGTAATTCACAAACCTGCAGAGTTATAAATGACAGCTATCGTCCAAAAATATACTGAAGTAAGGCTGCCAAGAGGACTTGAAAGCGGGGCAGAATTGCAGGAAACCGATTTCAGGAGGTAGACTGGAATTGCATTGAAAGCATAGGAAAAGAGGCAGAACGTCCACAATGATGCACTTGGCCAAAAAGGGCGTATACGTTTTATCCTGAATATATTCAGGAAAAAACGCATACGCCCTTTTTGGCCAACCAAGCAAACTTGCAAAGGAAATCTGCACTACAATGAAGTCTCACTTCTCCCCGGTCAAAAGGGCCATCTGAAAAAAGTGTAAAATCCAGAAAGGCAGGACAGGCCATGGAGAACTGGGAGCCTTGTTATGCTGATGGGCGGGATGTAAATTGCCAACAGACACTCGGGAGAAGTGTATGGTGTTTCCTGAAACATCTAAAAAACAAAGCAACAGAGCCTAGGGCACTTCCACTTATGGTCCTATAGCTTAGGGAAATTAAAATCAAAAAGACACAGCCACCCCAAAGTTTGGGACGCCTCCGTTTACAAGAACCTCGTTTACCGTACAAGTTCAATATCACAGAAAGTGAAAAATGGATAAAGAACTTGTGGTACTTACGTACAATGCAGTATCACTCAGCAATGAAATCTATGTCATCAGGCCCGTAGCAGCATAATGAGTGGATTCAGGTACGATGATTCTAACTGAAATAAGTCACACAGAAAAAGAAACATCATAAGATATCACTAATACACGGAATGTAAACTTGGCTACAGAGGAACTGCATTCCAAAACAGAACAGGGTCTCAAATTTAGAAAACCACCTTATGCTTGCTTAAGGGGAAAGGTGAGTTGGGGTGCTGCATAAAACCAGAGATTGAAATGAGCACAGATAAAGTTCCTTAAGCCAAATATGGAATAGACAAGAGCTACTCCTTGCTCAACGAAATGGACTCAACACCGCATATTAAACGCCTAAGAATGTACCTGACTAGTAAGTATCTTAAAACCTATGGATTGCTATGTCTCCAAAAGAGAATCAAGCGTGTGTACAGGGGCATAAACGCAGCAGTGATAGGATTGGAGAGGTTCGGTGAGCAAATGAAGACCCTTTGAAGTCATATTGCATGGTACCCATTCCACGGGTTTCAACTACCCAGGTTTAAGGTATTCTTCCTTCAGCTAAAACATGCATGTGGAACCTAGAGTATGATCAACCATGTGATCGGGAGACGTGTTCAAATATGTCTCAGTTTTCCTCCCCTGGTACTCGGGTGTAACATTCCAGACGCTTTACTAACACTCTCCCGACTTGGAGAGTCAGTGCCTTTAACCTCCTGTTTGGCCCAGTTTGCAATTTCTGCGGAAGATGAACAGGAATAGCGAGAACCAATGAGAGACTAGCTGGAGGTGTCTGGACGGGCAAATTTAACTCTCATTTCCCACCAGGAAGAGGAATTAACCAAAGGCTCAGCGTGCCGTGCGAGAACCAGATTAGGGCCTGAAGCCATCCTGCGGTGTTGCGGCCAGGTCACAAGAAAGCGAGTTGAAGAAAGGAGCTCAGGGGCACTGTAATTCACAAACCTGCAGAGTTATAATTGACAGCTATCGTCCAAAAATAGACTGAAGTAAGGCTGCCAAGAGGACTTGAAAGCGGGGCAGAATTGCAGGAAACCGATTTCAGGAGGTAGACTGGAATTGCATTGAAAGCATAGGAAAAGAGGCAGAACGTCCACAATGATGCACTTGGCCAAAAAGGGCGTATGCGTTTTTTCCTGAATATATTCAGGAAAAAACGCATATGCCCTTTTTGGCCAACCAAGCAAGCTTGCAAAGGAAATCTGCACTACAATGAAGTCTCACTTCCCCCCAGTCAAAAGGGCCATCTGAAAAAAGTGTAAAATCCAGAAAGGCAGGACAGGCCATGGAGAACTGGGAGCCTTGTTATGCTGATGGGCGGGATGTAAATTGCCAACAACCACTCGGGAGAAGTGTATGGTGTTTCCTGAAACATCTAAAAAACAAAGCAACAGAACCTAGGGCCCTTCCACTTATGGTCCTATAGCTTAGGGAAATTAAAATAAAAAAGACACAGCCACCCCAAAGTTTGGGACGCCTCTGTTTACAAGAACCTCGTTTACAGTACAAGTTCAACATCGCAGAAAGTGAAAAATGGATAAAGAAGTTGTGGTATTTACTTAAAAAGCAATATCACTCAGCAATGAAATCTGTGTCATCAGGCCCTTAGCAGCACAAGTGGATTCAGGTATGATGATTCTAACTGAAATAAGTCACACAGAAAAAGAAACATCATAAGATATCAGTAATACACGGAATGTAAACTTGGCTACACAGGAACTGAATTACAGAACAGAACAGGGTCTCAAATTTAGAAAACCAACTTATGCTTGCTTAATGGGAAAGGTGAGTTGGGGTGCTGCATAAAACCAGAGATTGAAATGAGCACAGATAAAGTTCCTTAAGCCAAATATGGAATAGACAAGAGCTACTCCTTGCTCAACGAAATGGACTCAACACCGCATATTAAAGGCCTAAGAATGTACCTGACTAGTAAGTATCTTAAAACCTATGGATTGCTATGTCTCCGAAAGAGAATCAAGCATATGTACAGGGTCATAAATGCAGCAGTGATAGGATTGGAGAGGTTCGTGAGCAAATGAAGACCCTTTGAAGTCATATTGCATGGTACCCATTCCACGGGTTTCAACTACCCAGGTTTAAGGTATTCTTCCTTCAGCTAAAACATGCATGTGGAACCTAGAGTATGATCAACCATGTGATTGGGAGACGTGTTCAAATATGTCTCAGTTTTCATACACTGGTACTCGGGTGCAACATTCCAGACGCTTTACTAACACTCTCCCGACTTGGAGAGTCAGTCCCTTTAACCTCCTGTTTGGCCCAGTTTGCAATTTCTGTGGAAGATGAACAGGAATAGCGAGAACCAATAAGAGACTAGCTGGAGGTGTCTGGATGGGCAAATTTAACTCTCATTTCCCACCAGGAAGAGGAATTAACCAAAGGCTTAGCGTGCCGTGCCAGAACCAGATTAGGGCCTGAAGTCATCCTGCGGTGTTGCGGCCAGTTCAAAAGAAAGCGAGTTGAAGAAAGGAGCTCAGGGGCACTGTAATTCACAAACCTGCAGAGTTATAAATGACAGCTATCGTCCAAAAATATACTGAAGTAAGGCTGCCAAGAGGACTTGAAAGCGGGGCAGAATTGCAGGAAACCGATTTCAGGAGGTAGACTGGAATTGCATTGAAAGCATAGGAAAAGAGGCAGAACGTCCACAATGATGCACTTGGCCAAAAAGGGCGTATGCGTTTTATCCTGAATATATTCAGGAAAAAACGCATACGCCCTTTTTGGCCAACCAAGCAAACTTGCAAAGGAAATCTGCACTACAATGAAGTCTCACTTCCCCCCAGTCAAAAGGGCCATCTGAAAAAAGTGTAAAATCCAGAAAGGCAGGACAGGCCATGGAGAACTGGGAGCCTTGTTATGCTGATGGGCGGGATGTAAATTGCCAACAGACACTCGGGAGAAGTGTATGGTGTTTCCTGAAACATCTAAAAAACAAAGCAACAGAGCCTAGGGCACTTCCACTTATGGTCCTATAGCTTAGGGAAATTAAAATCAAAAAGACACAGCCACCCCAAAGTTTGGGACGCCTCCGTTTACAAGAACCTCGTTTACCGTACAAGTTCAATATCACAGAAAGTGAAAAATGGATAAAGAACTTGTGGTACTTACGTACAATGCAGTATCACTCAGCAATGAAATCTATGTCATCAGGCCCGTAGCAGCATAATGAGTGGATTCAGGTACGATGATTCTAACTGAAATAAGTCACACAGAAAAAGAAACATCATAAGATATCACTAATACACGGAATGTAAACTTGGCTACAGAGGAACTGCATTCCAAAACAGAACAGGGTCTCAAATTTAGAAAACCACCTTATGCTTGCTTAAGGGGAAAGGTGAGTTGGGGTGCTGCATAAAACCAGAGATTGAAATGAGCACAGATAAAGTTCCTTAAGCCAAATATGGAATAGACAAGAGCTACTCCTTGCTCAACGAAATGGACTCAAAACCCCATATTAAACGCCTAAGAATGTACCTGACTAGTAAGTATCTTAAAACCTATGGATTGCTATGTCTCCAAAAGATAATCAAGCGTGTGTACAGGGACATAAACGCAGCAGTGATAGGATTGGAGAGGTTCGGTGAGCAAATGAAGACCCTTTGAAGTCATATTGCATGGTACCCATTCCACGGGTCTCAACTCTCCAGGTTTCAGGTATTCTTCCTTCAGCTAAAACATGCATGTGGAACCCAGAGTATGATCAACCATGTGAACGGGAGACGTGTTCAAATATGTCTCAGTTTTCGTACCCTGGTACTCGCGTGCAACATTCCACACGCTTTACTAACACTCTCCCGACTTGGAGAGTCAGTCCCTTTAACTTCCTGTTTGGCCCAGTTTGCAATTTCTCCGGTAGATGAACAGGAATAGCGAGAACCAATGAGAGGCTAGCTGGAGGTGTCTGGACGGGCAAATTTAACTCTCATTTCCCACCAGGAAGAGGAATTAACGAAAGGCTCAGCATGCCGGGCCGGAACCAGATTAGGGCCTGAAGCCATCCTGCGGTGTTGCGGCCAGGTCACAAGAAAGCGAGTTGAAGAAAGGAGCTCAGGGGCACTGTAATTCACAAACCTGCAGAGTTATAAATGACAGCTATCGTCCAAAAATAGACTGAAGTATGGCTGCCAAGAGGACTTGAAAGCGGGGCAGAATTGCAGGAAACCGATTTCAGGAGGTAGACTGGAATTGCATTGAAAGCATAGGAAAAGAGGCAGAACGTCCACAATGATGCACTTGGCCAAAAAGGGCGTATGCGTTTTTTCCTGAATATATTCAGGAAAAAACGCATACGCCCTTTTTGGCCAACCAAGCAAGCTTGCAAAGGAAATCTGCACTACAATGAAGTCTCACTTCCCCCCGGTCAAAAGGGCCATCTGAAAAAAGTGTAAAATCCAGAAAGGCAACAGGCCATTGAGAACTGGGAGCCTTGTTATGCTGATGGGCGGGATGTAAATTACCAACAGATACTTGGGAGCAGTGTATGGTGTTTCCTGAAACATCTAAAAAACAAAGTAACAGAGCCTAGGGCAATTCCACTTATGGTCCTATAGCTTAGGGAATTTAAAATCTAAAAGACACAGCCACCCCAAAGATTGGAACGGCTCTGTTTACAAGAACCTAGATTACAGTACAAGTTCAACATCGCAGAAAGTGAAAAATGGATAAAAAAGTTGTGGTATTTACTTACAAAGCAATATCACTCAGCAATGAAATCTGTGTCATCAGGCCCTTAGCATCACAATGAGTGGATTCAGGTATGATGATTCTAACTGAAATAAGTCACACAGAAAAAGAAACATCATAAGATATCAGTAATACACGGAATGGAAACTTGGCTACACAGGAACTGAATTACAGAACAGAACAGGGTCTCAAATTTAGAAAACCAACTTATGCTTGCTTAAGGGGAAAGGTGAGTTGGGGTGCTGCATAAAACCAGAGATTGAAATGAGCACAGATAAAGTTCCTTAAGCCAAATATGGAATAGACAAGAGCTACTCCTTGCTCAACGAAATGGACTCAACACCGCATATTAAACGCCTAACAATGTACCTGACTAGTAAGTATCTTAAAACCTATGGATTGCTATGTCTCCAAAAGAGAATCAAGCATGTGTACAGGGGCATAAACGCAGCAGTGATAGGATTGGAGAGGTTCGGTGAGCAAATGAAGACCCTTTGAAGTCATATTGCATGGTACCCATTCCACGGGTTTCAAGTACCCAGGTTTAAGGTATTGTTCCTTCAGCTAAAACATGCATGTGGAACCTAGAGTATGATCAACCATGTGATCGGGAGATGTGTTCAAATATGTCTCAGTTTTTGTACCCTGGTACTCGGGTACAACATTCCAGACGCTTTACTAACACTCTCCCGACTTGGAGAGTCAGTCCCTTTAACCTCCTGTTTGGCCCAGTTTGCAATTTCTGCGGAAGATGAACAGGAATAGCGAGAACCAATGAGAGGCTAGCTGGAGGTGTCTGGACGGGCAAATTTAACTCTCATTTCCCACCAGGAAGAGGAATTAACCAAAGGCTCAGCGTGCCGTGCCGGAACCAGATTAGGGCCTGAAGCCATCCTGCTGTGTTGCGGCCAGGTCACAAGAAAGCGAGTTGAAGAAAGGAGCTCAGGGGCACTGTAATTCACAAACCTGCAGAGTTATAAATGACAGCTATCGTCCAAAAATAGACTGAAGTATGGCTGCCAAGAGGACTTGAAAGCGGGGCAGAATTGCAGGAAACCGATTTCAGGAGGTAGACTGGAATTGCATTGAAAGCATAGGAAAAGAGGCAGAACGTCCACAATGATGCACTTGGCCAAAAAGGGCATATGCGTTTTTTCCTGAATATATTCAGGAAAAAACGCATACGCCCTTTTTGGCCAACCAAGCAAGCTTGCAAAGGAAATCTGCACTACAATGAAGTCTCACTTCCCCCCGGTCAAAAGGGCCATCTGAAAAAAGTGTAAAATCCAGAAAGACAGGACAGGCCATGGAGAACTGGGAGCCTTGTTATGCTGATGGGCGGGATGTAAATTGCCAACAACCACTCGGGAGAAGTGTATGGTGTTTCCTGAAACATCTAAAAAACAAAGCAACAGAACCTAGGGCACTTCCACTTATGGTCCTATAGCTTAGGGAATTTAAAATCTAAAAGACACAGCCACCCCAAAGATTGGAACGGCTCTGTTTACAAGAACCTAGATTACAGTACAAGTTCAACATCGCAGAAAGTGAAAAATGGATAAAAAAGTTGTGGTATTTACTTACAAAGCAATATCACTCAGCAATGAAATCTGTGTCATCAGGCCCTTAGCATCACAATGAGTGGATTCAGGTATGATGATTCTAACTGAAATAAGTCACACAGAAAAAGAAACATCATAAGATATCAGTAATACACGGAATGGAAACTTGGCTACACAGGAACTGAATTACAGAACAGAACAGGGTCTCAAATTTAGAAAACCAACTTATGCTTGCTTAAGGGGAAAGGTGAGTTGGGGTGCTGCATAAAACCAGAGATTGAAATGAGCACAGATAAAGTTCCTTAAGCCAAATATGGAATAGACAAGAGCTACTCCTTGCTCAACGAAATGGACTCAACACCGCATATTAAACGCCTAACAATGTACCTGACTAGTAAGTATCTTAAAACCTATGGATTGCTATGTCTCCAAAAGAGAATCAAGCATGTGTACAGGGGCATAAACGCAGCAGTGATAGGATTGGAGAGGTTCGGTGAGCAAATGAAGACCCTTTGAAGTCATATTGCATGGTACCCATTCCACGGGTTTCAAATACCCAGGTTTAAGGTATTGTTCCTTCAGCTAAAACATGCATGTGGAACCTAGAGTATGATCAACCATGTGATCGGGAGACGTGTTCAAATATGTCTCAGTTTTTGTACCCTGGTACTCGGGTACAACATTCCAGACGCTTTACTAACACTCTCCCGACTTGGAGAGTCAGTCCCTTTAACCTCCTGTTTGGCCCAGTTTGCAATTTCTGCGGAAGATGAACAGGAATAGCGAGAACCAATGAGAGGCTAGCTGGAGGTGTCTGGACGGGCAAATTTAACTCTCATTTCCCACCAGGAAGAGGAATTAACCAAAGGCTCAGCGTGCCGTGCCGGAACCAGATTAGGGCCTGAAGCCATCCTGCGGTGTTGCGGCCAGGTCACAAGAAAGCGAGTTGAAGAAAGGAGCTCAGGGGCACTGTAATTCACAAACCTGCAGAGTTATAAATGACAGCTATCATCCAAAAATAGACTGAAGTATGGCTGCCAAGAGGACTTGAAAGCGGGGCAGAATTGCAGGAAACCGATTTCAGGAGGTAGACTGGAATTGCATTGAAAGCATAGGAAAAGAGGCAGAACGTCCACAATGATGCACTTGGCCAAAAAGGGCGTATGCGTTTTTTCCTGAATATATTCAGGAAAAAACGCATACGCCCTTTTTGGCCAACCAAGCAAGCTTGCAAAGGAAATCTGCACTACAATGAAGTCTCACTTCCCCCCGGTCAAAAGGGCCATCTGAAAAAAGTGTAAAATCCAGAAAGACAGGACAGGCCATGGAGAACTGGGAGCCTTGTTATGCTGATGGGCGGGATGTAAATTGCCAACAACCACTCGGGAGAAGTGTATGGTGTTTCCTGAAACATCTAAAAAACAAAGCAACAGAACCTAGGGCACTTCCACTTATGGTCCTATAGCTTAGGGAAATTAAAATCAAAAAGACACAGCCACCCCAAAGTTTGGAACGGCTCTGTTTACAAGAACCTCGTTTACAGTACAAGTTCAACATCGCAGAAAGTGAAAAATGGATAAAGAAGTTGTGGTATTTACTTACAAAGCAATATCACTCAGCAATGAAATCTATGTCATCAGGCCCTTAGCAGCACAATGAGTGGATTCAGGTACGATGATTCTAACTGAAATAAGTCACACAGAAAAAGAAACATCATAAGATATCACTAATAAACGGAATGTAAACTTGGCTACACAGGAACTGAATTACAGAACAGAACAGGGTCTCAAATTTAGAAAACCAACTTATGCTTGCTTAAGGGGAAAGGTGAGTTGGGGTGCTGCATAAAACCAGAGATTGAAATGAGCACAGATAAAGTTCCTTAAGCCAAATATGGAATAGACAAGAGCTACTCCTTGCTCAACAAAATGGACTCAACACCGCATATTAAACGCCTAAGAATGTACCTGACTAGTAAGTATCTTAAAACCTATGGATTGCTATGTCTCCAAAAGAGAATCAAGCATGTGTACAGGGGCATAAACGCAGCAGTGTTAGGATTGGAGAGGTTCGTGAGCAAATGAAGACCCTTTGAAGTCATATTGTATGGTACCCATTCCACGGGTTTCAACTACCCAGGTTTAAGATATTCTTCCTTCAGCTAAAACATGCATGTGTCCCTAGAGTATGATCAACCATGTGATCAGGAGACGTGTTCAAATATGTCTCAGTTTTCGTACCCTGGTACTCGGGTGCAACATTCCAGACGCTTTACTAACACTCTCCCGACTTGGAGAGTCACTCCCTTTAACCTCCTGTTTGGCCCAGTTTGCAATTTCTGCGGAAGATGAACAGGAATAGCGAGAACCAATGAGAGACTAGCTGGAGGTGTCTGGACGGGCAAATTTAACTCTCATTTCCCACCAGGAAGAGGAATTAACCAAAGGCTCAGCGTGCCGTGCCGGAACCAGATTAGGGCCTGAAGCCATCCTGCGGTGTTGCGGCCAGCTCACAAGAAAGCGAGTTGAAGAAAGGAGCTGAGGGACACTGTAATTCACAAACCTGCAGAGTTATAAATGACAGCTATCGTCCAAAAATATACTGAAGTAAGGCTGCCAAGAGGACTTGAAAGCAGGGCAGAATTGCAGGACACCAATTTCAGGAGGTAGACTGGAATTGCATTGAAAGCATAGAAAAAGAGGCAGAACGTCCACAATGATGCACTTGGCCAAAAAGGGCGTATGCGTTTTTTCCTGAATATATTCAGGAAAAAACGCATACGCCCTTTTTGGCCAACCAAGCAAGCTTGCAAAGGAAATCTGCACTACAATGAAGTCTCACTTCACCCCGGTCAAAAGGGCCATCTGAAAAAAGTGTAAAATCCAGAAAGGCAGGACAGGCCATGGAGAACTGGGAGCCTTGTTATGCTGATGGGCGGGATGTAAATTGCCAACAACTACTCCGGAGAAGTGTATGGTGTTTCCTGAAACATCTAAAAAACAAAGCAACAGAGCCTAGGGCACTTCCACTTATGGTCCTATAGCTTAGGGAAATTAAAATCAAAAAGACACAGCCACCCCAAAGTTTGGGACGCCTCTGTTTACAAGAACCTCATTTACCGTACAAGTTCAATATCACAGAAAGTGAAAAATGGATAAAGAACTTGTGGTACATACGTACAATGCAGTATCACTCAGCAATGAAATCTATGTCATCAGGCCCGTAGCAGCATAATGAGTGGATTCAGATACGATGATTCTAAATGAAATAAGTCACACAGAAAAAGAAACATCATAAGATATCACTAATACACGGAATGTAAACTTGGCTACACAGGAACTGAATTCGAAAACACAACAGGGTCTCAAATTTAGAAAACCAACTTATGCTTGCTTAAGGGGAAAGGTGAGTTGTGGTGGTGCATAAAACCAGAGATTGAAATGAGCACAGATAAAGTTCCTTAAGCCAAATATGGAATAGACAAGAGCTACTCCTTGCTCAACGAAATGGACTCAACACCCCATATTAAACGCCTAAGAATGTACCTGACTAGTAAGTATCTTAAAACCTATGGATTTCTATGTCTCCAAAAGAGAATCAAGCGTGTGTACAGGGGCATAAACGCAGCAGTGATAGGATTGGAGAGGTTCGGTGAGCACATGAAGACCCTTTGAAGACATATTGCATGGTACCCATTCCACGGGTCTCAACTCTCCAGGTTTAAGGTATTCTTCCTTCAGCTAAAACATGCATGTGGAACCCAGAGTATGATCAACCGTGTGAACGGGAGACGTGTTCAAATATGTCTCAGTTTTCTTCCCCTGGTACTCGGGTGCAACATTCCAGACGCTTTACTAACACTCTCCCCACTTGGAGAGTCAGCGCCTTTAACCTCCTGTTTGGTCCACTTTGCAATTTCTGCGGAAGATGAACAGGAATAGCGAGAACCAATGAGAGACTAGCTGGAGGTGTCTGGACGGGCAAATTTAACTCTCATTTCCCACCAGGAAGAGGAATTAACCAAAGGCTCAGCGTGCCGTGCAGGAACCAGATTAGGGCCTGAAGCCATCCTGCGGTGTTGCGGCCAGGTCACAAGAAAGCGAGTTGAAGAAAGGAGCTCAGGGGCACTGTAATTCACAAATCTGCAGAGTTATAAATGACAGCTATCGTCCAAAAATATACTGAAGTAAGGCTGCCAAGAGGACTTGAAAGCGGGGCAGAATTGCAGGAAACCGATTTCAGGAGGTAGACAGGAATTGCATTTCAAGCATAGGAAATGAGGCAGAACGTCCACAGTGATGCACTAGGCCAAAAATGGCGTATGCGTTTTTTCCTGAATATATTCAGGAAAAAACGCATACGCCCTTTTTGGCCAACCAAGCAAGCTTGCAAAGGAAATCTGCACTACAATGAAGTCTCACTTCCCCCCGGTCAAAAGGGCCATCAGAATAAAGTGTAAAATCCAGAAAGGCAGGACAGGCCATGGAGAACTGGGAGCCTTGTTATGCTGATGGGCGGGATGTAAATTGCCAACAGACACTGGGGAGAAATGTATGGTGTTTCCTGAAACATCTAAAAAACAAAGCAACAGAGCCTAGGGCACTTCCACTTATGGTCCTATAGCTTAGGGAAATTAATATCAAAAAGACACAGCAACCCCAAAATTTGGGACAGCTCTTTTTACAGGAATCTCTTCTACGGCACAAGTTAAATATCCCAGGGAGCAAATAATGGATAAAGAAGTTGCGGTACTTATGTACAACAGAATACCACTCAGCAATGAAATCTATGTCACCAGGCCCGTACCAGCATAATGAGTGGATTGAGGCACGATGATTCTAAGTGTAATAAGTCACACAGAAAAAGAAACATCATAAGGTATCACTAATACACAGAATGTGAACTTGGCTACACATGAACTGAATTACAAAACAGAACAGGGTGTCAAGTTTAGAAAACCAACTTATGCCTGCTTAAGGGGGAAGGTGAGTTGCGGTGCTGCATAAAAGCAGAGTTTGAAATTAGCACAGATACCGTTCCATAAGCCAAATATGTAATAGACAAGAGCTACCCCTTGCTCAACGAAATGGATTCAACAATGAGGTATCACCTCACACCTGGTAGAATAGGCATCATTGAAAATCTACAAACAAAAAATGCTGGAAAGGGTGTGGAGAAAAGGAACCCTCTTCCACTATTGTTGGGAATATAAATTGATACAGTCATTATGGAGAACAATATGGAATTTCTTAAGAAACTAACAATAGAATTACCATATGATACAGCAATCCCAGTACTGGACATATACCCAGACAAAACCATAAATCAAAAAGAGTCATTCACCGCAATGTTCATTGCATCACTATTTACAATATCGAGGTAATGGAAGCAACCTAAATGCCCACAGACAGACGAATGCATAAAGCTGTGGTACATATATAAAATGGAATATTACTAAGCCATGAAAAGGAATGAAATTGGGTCATTTGTAGAGACGTCGATGGATCTAGAGACTGTCATACAGAGTGAAGTAAGTCAGAAAGAGAAAAACAAATCTTGTATATTCATGCATATATGTGGAACCTAGAAAAACTGTACAGGTTAACCATTTTGCAAGGCATAAATAGAGCAACAGATGTAGACAACAAACGTATGGACAACAAGGGGGGAAAGCTGTTGGGGGGGTGGTGGTGGGAGGAGTTGAGAGACTGGGATTGGCATGTATACATTTATATGTATAAAATAGATACCCAATAAGAACCTGCTGTATAAAAATATAAAATAAAATTCAAAATTAAAAAGAAGTAAAATTTAAAAAATAAAACAGAAAAAACAATTATTCCCTGCACATACATGTATTTATATGAATAAATTATTTCCATGCTTATATCTGTAAATACAAAAAAGAGGAATAAAATCTACCTTGAACCAAAAACGAAAAAGAGAAAAAAAACACAGAACCCACCAGTTACACAGAGGAAAACCGTATCAGGGCACTTGCTCCAGTTGTAAACAATTCTGAAGTTGGTCAGTGGTGGGGAATCGTCTCCCATTCAGCCAGCAGCCCCCACGCAACAAGCGTCCTCATTGCAAAGCTGGGGCACCGTGCCGAGGCATCTGTGAGTAAACGTGAGCTGAGCCCCAGGCCAGTTGCTGCTGAACTATTCCCACCCGTCCCAGGTAAAACACCTGAATATATACAAGGACTTGAAAGCCTAGAGGAAGGGCCATAGAGCCACACGAGTGACAGCATGCCGGCCGACTTGGTGCCTGCAGGCCAGCCAGGATGGTCCTGGCCCTGGGTGCTCTTCTGGAAGATTTCCATTTCCCTGCCTGAGATACCCGTCCTGTCCCTGCCTCCACTGCTTTTTTCCTTCCTCACCTCTGCCCAGGGAGAAATTCCAGCAGCAGGTATGGGTGACACACCCTCTTCTTTAGCAGGTGGCAGCCTGGCAACTGCTGCAGAAAGTCCAGCAGAGCCCCACTCACACTGGGCCACCCACAAAGCCGTGGCCTCTCACTCCCTCCCACCAGCCCAGCCCCGAGACTGCTGACAGGGCAGAGAAAATGGCGTCAGGCACGGCTGCAGGGGCTCTTGCTGCCTGGAGTGGTATTTATATTGATCTCAACCCAGGCACACCTGGGGAGGGCTGGCCGGCACGGTAAGGCTGCCCAGGTCAGCCAATCATCACCCCTCAGGGGCTCACAGTTGCAGAAAATGGAACTTGCTGAACCGGCCAGGTCCAAGGAACAGGTGTGGGCTCCTGAGAGTCAGGATAGACAAGGGGCTGCAGCTTTGGCTTGTTTTCTAATCATTTTGTCTGGCCCATGAGTGGGAGACAACTTCAAGAAAACCCTCTCCTAATGAGAGGAACCCAGGAGTCAGGGAGAGGAGGGGTGGGTGGTGGTTGGAGACAGAGGCCTGGTGCCCCGGGTGCAGTGGAAGTCTCTGGAAGACCAGGTGGAGGGAGGCCTCACGGAGTGATGCCCAGGGTCACAGACCTGTCGCAGCTGCTGTTTGTTAGTTCAAGTCCTGCTCTGAGGTGCTCTGTGTCAGCTCTGAGCGACAGGTGAGCTGGGGGTGCTCTGCAATGAGGGCTATGTGCACGGTTCCTGTGTGCCCAGCCCTGCCACGGTACCTGCAAGGGTAGCTCTGTATCCTGGGAGGGGCCTGACCACGAGAGCCCCGTGGGCTGGGGTGGGGGTGGGGTACCTGCCCAGGTGAGCTCCATATTCTGGGATTGGTCTGACCACGAGAGCCCCATGGGCTGCTGGGGACCTGGTAAAGGATGTCAGGACAGTCAGTGAAGCCACCGAGGATATACCTCCAGTTGCTCCTAATTCCTACACCCTGCTGGTCATTCTACCAACCACCAGGACATGGTATTCTGTATTAGTCTTCAATGATGCCTTCTTTTGTATTCCATTAGTCCCAGAGTCACAAGAAATTTTGGCTTGTGAGTGGCAGGACTCAACATACAACTAAAACAATACTTCCGGGCCGTCTGGCCCCAAGGGTGCAAAAATTCCCACACCATCTTTGGGGAAAGCTTAGCTAAAGACCTAAAAGTTCTACCTCTGGAAAAGGAAACCCTCCTTCAATATGCAGACGACATTCTGATCACCAGCCCTACTAAGGAGGCCTCTGAACTACCAAGCCAATAAAGGATAGAAGTTGTCCAAGAAAAAGCTCAAATATCACAGACTGCGGTGACCTGCCTGGGCTTCATTCTCACAGAAGGTCAGAGAAGCCCATCCCAGGAAAGGGAAGAAACCATTTTCAGCCTTACCCCTTTCTAAAACTAGAAGACAGCTTAGGGGTTCCTGGGGAGGCCAGGGTTTGCTGCTTCTGGATCCCTAGCTACAGTCTACTAGCTGGGCCTCTATATGAAACACTGAAAGGAAAAGATGATGATCCTTTTGAATAGAATCCAGAAGTGGCCTTTCAAGAATGGAAAGAGCAGTCAATTCAGACCCTTGCCCTGGAACTCCCTAATTTAGCTAAACCCTTTGACCTTTACATTCCCGGTGAAAGGTGAATCGCCATTGGAGAATTAGTGCAAAAACTGGGACCACTTGAAATGGAACAATGCAAGAATGCCATCCAGGTAGGATAAACTACGGTCACTAAGGGGCTTGGCCCACTGCCACATCTGGCCAAGATACTGGCGGTATCTAAAAACCTGGAAATCAGCAGCCCAAAAGGCCACCTCCCTCCTAAGGGAAAAGGACCCCACGTGGTGATCCTAACCACCAACCATGCCCTGAAGTTGCAGGGTTCGCTCCGTGGGCACAATGACCTCGAGTGAGGAGGCCCTCCAACTCCAACATCCAGAGAGATAACCGGGGGCAACAGGGCACCATGACGACTCGTGTGAACATCACTTGACCTGGAGTTTCTCTCATAAAACAACAAGAGTGTGTCCCAAAAGAGTAGACTACTGCTTGCAGGACTTACTGCACCCAGAGGGGAGCTAATAATCTTGGCGGGGGAACAGTATACCACACTGTCACCATAGAAAAGCCTACAGACACCGTGATGATGGTGGCCAATAAGACCGGCTGGACTCCTGTTTACTTCAAAAGGCTGTTGACTCAGTAGCCATCATGGTCCTTGGTCACCACTGACCCTGGACTGTCTGGGAGTTGAGCGGGCAGGACTCTGACACCTGGTGCTGTTTGTACGTTAATTCAGGGGCCTAATTGAAGAAAGCGCAGACTACTGGTCAGAGCATCTAGGCTGGCAGAGACGGTCAGCCTAAGGTGGCCGAACAAATGTGGGGCGGGGTGAAACCGGCCCCCACAGCGTCTCTGCACATCTCTTTCCTGGACCCTTAAAGGTCATTAGAATCTATAACACTTCCAATGCTGGTGCTCAGGTGGACGAGCAGGGAGGCAGGGGTCCTGGGGACAATCAACGTCACCGGGAGGCTGCTGGGGAGAAGCTCTGACCCTCGCCCCAGGGTATGAGGGCTCCCAACTCAGCACTCAGCAGTTACAGAAGAAGGGTCTGCACCCTCAGCACTCCAAGAATGAGGAACGGGACAAAAGGCAGAGGAGGGGTTTGTCCCCAGCAAAGCCCATTAAAAATCCCTGGGAGATAAAAATAGAATCTGGGCAATAAAGTCAAGTCTAACCTTTTTTATCCTTTGTGCTTTGTCTAATTTCACGTGCTCCTAGGGTCCCGCATGCAGAGGTTCCACACCCGGCACTTCAGACCAGATTTCCTAGTGCAGAATGGCTGGGTCGACACCTCAGCTCCTGGGGCCCAGTGCAGACTCCACGATATAGAGCCTGAGCTACAGCCAACCCGGCCCTCGAGAGCTCCGCCGCCTCCCTCCCTCCCACTGACTCTGACAGGATCTCTACACAGCAGCCCAGCCCACAGCCCACGGGGTAGTGCATGCTCTCACCTCTCCATTCTCTGATCAAAATATAAAGTTTCCTTTGCTTGTGAACCAAACTCAGTCTCGATCTGTTGGCCCCAATGACACTGGGCAGGGGGACACTTGTTGGGGTCCACTCTGGAGGATCAGTAACAGAAATTGAGACTATTGTAACCTCAATGAACAGATGTGTGAGCCAAACTGTAGTTAACATAGAACAGTGTATAAGGCTCGGGTAAAATAAGATGTTTTTAACACTTCCATTTGATATTTCCATCACTTTTTATAAGCAAGTTCAGTGAAAAGGTTTGTCTTATTTGTCAGGTCAATATTAGAGAAACGAAGTGATTTCTTTCCAAGGATGTACATCTAATAATCTTGGTTAAACCTTCAATCTTGTTTTAAATGCTTTTCCATTGAAAATGATACCTCTCTTTCAGCTCCCCCATTTCTGAGAAGTATAAAATCTTATAATTTATTATTACCAAAGGGGAAAGGTGGGAGGAGGGATAAATTAACAGTTTGGAATGAACACATACACACTGCTATGTATAAAATAGATCATCAACAAGGAACTACTGTATAGCACAGGGAACTACACTCAACATTTTGCAATAACCTATAAGGGGAAATAATCTGAAAAAGAATAGATATTTTTATTGACATCATCTATCAATGACAGTTAAAGTGTAGCCTAAGGGAAGCTGGTGGTGAGTGCTTCTGACCCTGAAGACTTCAATCATCTAAAGTTTGGACTCTGCCTACTTCCCAAGGCCCTTAATGAACATATGTGTAGCCGTAGCTTAAAAAATTCCCCAGTTTGGGTTTCGGGGAGACACTGATTTTGAAAAAGCCCTGGTGTTCTCCTTACATGAATGGGACTCTTCCTACTGCTAAAACATGTCTGTCACACCCAGAGGATGGTATACCGTCTGATCGGGAAGAGTTTGGAAAAGGCATCTCATCTCCTCATCTCCTGGTGCTCGGGTTCACCCCTCCAGCGTCTTTACTAACAGTCTCCCCACTTGGAGATGTCAGCACTGTCAACATCCTGTTGCGTACAGTTTGGAATTTGTCCAGAGGATGAAGCGGAAGGATGAGGAACAATGAGAGACAAGTCCTAGGTGTTCAGACAGGCACATGTCACTCTAATTTCCAATCAGGAAGACGAATTGACCAAAGGCTAGGGTTGCCCATGGAAACAGTATAGGGCTTGAGGAAATCCCGCTGCTTTGTGGCCAGTTCCCATAAACACGAGTTGAACAATGGAACTCAGGGGCAGTAAAATTCACAAAACTGCAGAGTTGAAAATATCCATCACTGAAAAATGTCTTGAGGAGAGTCAGAGAAAAGGACTTGTAAGCAAGGGAGAATGGCAGGAAAGGGATTTGAGGAGGTAGAAAGGACTCGCCATTAAGCACAAGAAAAGGAGCTGAACATTGCCAACATTGCAGTTGGCCAAAAAGGGTGTATGCGTTCTTTTCTGTATATATTCAAGAAAAGGGCATACACTTTTTTAGCCAACCAAACAGGTGGGCACTGGAAGTCAATACCACAAAAGATATCACTTCGCATCAGTCAGAAGAGCCATCCTCATAAAGCGTAAACAACAGAAATGCAGGACAGGGCAACGAGAAGAGGGAGCCCTGTGAGACTTATAGTGGAAATGTATATTGCCAACGGCCATTCTGGAGAAGTGTATTGTGTTTACTAAAGCATCTAAAAAATGAGCTACAGAGCATAGGGCACTTGCACTCATGGGCGTATATCTTGGGAAAAACAAAAATCGAGAGGACACAGGCACCCCAATGTTTACCCCCTCTCTGTTTAAAAGATCCTCGACTAGGATATAACTTAAATGTCTCTGGAGGGAAAAAATGGATAGAGATGTGGTACTTAGGTAGAGTGGAATATTATTCAGCCTGGAAATCAATGAAATATGGCCAGTTGTAACAACTCCGGAGGAGTTACGTATGATCATTCTAAGTGACAGAATTCAAAAAGAAAAAGACACATATCATAAGATATCACTTAAAGGTGGAATCCAAAATGGCTACACATGAAATAAATTACAAAACAAAAACATAGTCAAATATGTAGAAAACACGCATAAGGCTGCTAAACGGGAAAGGTGGGGAGGGGTGAGGCATCATCCAGGAGGTTGAAATTAGCAAAGATACCATTCCAAATACCAAACTGATAATCAACAAGGCCTACACGGTAGCTAAAAGAACTGCACTCAGCACACTCAAGTCACCGGAAAAGAATATATACGACTGGTAAGAATCTGAAAAAGAATTTATTGATGTCTCTCTGTACGTGAATCAAGTGGATGTACAGCAGCAAGAAACAGAGCTTTGAAAATCAGCTGTAACCAATATAGTAATAAATTGAAAAAAATAAACGACAGAGAGACAGAGAAAACCTCTTACAACTTTTCCTCAGGGACGGTGATGCAACATGGATTGAACACATCTAGACCCACAGCAGGATGAGACATAAGGCTGGAAACTGTTTGCGCTAAGAGAAATGTGAGGTTGGGTGAGGAAATGCACACCCTTTAAAGTAATACTACCTGGTACCCATTCAATGGGTCCCAAATCTGCAGGTTCAAGGGATCTTCCTACAGCTAAAACATGCATGGAAAACCCAGAGGACTGTACACCATGTGATCGGGAGATGTGTCTAAAATGCACCTCATTTATCCTCTCCTGGTGCTCCTGTTCACCATTCCAGCCACGCTACTTAGAATCTCCCCACTTGGAGAATCAGCACATTTAAACTTCTGTTTCACACATTTTGCAAATTGTGAGGAGGATGAACGGGAAGAGGGGGAACCAATGAGAGAAGAGTTGTAGGGGTTTGGACGGGCACATATCACTCTAATTTCCCATTAAGAATAAGAATTAAAGAAAGGCTCAGCCTGCCTCGCCGGAGCCAAAATAGGGCCTGAAGCAATCCTGCGGGTTTGAGGCCAGCTCACAAAAGAGCAACTTAAAAAATGGAGCTCAGGGTCACTGCAATTCACAAACCTGCAGAGTTATAAATGAAAACTAACGTCCAAAAATATGTTGAGGTAAGGCAAAGAAGAGGATCTGAATGCAAGACAGAATTGCAAGAAACAGATTTCAAGAGATAGATTGGACTCGTCTTTAACGCACATGAAAAGCGGCAGAATTTCGACAATGATGCAGTTGGCCCAAAAGGGCGTATGCGTTTTTTCCTGATTATATCCAGGAAAAAACGCATACGCACTTTATGGGCAACGAAGCAAGCAAGCAATGCAAATGTGCACAACAAAGAAGTCTCACTTCCCACCGGTCAAAAGGGCCATCCTAAAAATTTGTAAAAACCAGAAATGCAGGACAGGCCATGGAGAACAGGGAGCCTTTATACGCTGATGGGCAGTGTGTGAACTGCCGAGAGCCACTCTGGAGAAGTGTATGGTGGTTCCTAAATCATCTAAAAAACAGAGCTACAGAGCATAGGACTCTTCCAATCATGGGAGTATATCTAGGGAAGTCTAAAAATCAACAAGACACAAGCACACCACAGTTTAGGGCTACTCTGTTTACAAGAACCTCAACTTCAGTACACCTTAAATATCCCAGGAAAGAGAACAATGGATAAAGAAGATGTGGTACTTATGTACAATGGAATATCTCTTCACCATGAAATCAATGTAATAAGGCTAGTAGAAGGATAAAGAGTGGATTTAGGTCCGATAATACTACTTGAAATAAGTCAAACAGAAAAAGAAACATATCATAAGATATCACTTATAGAGGGAGGGTAAATATGGCTGCACAAGAAATGAATTACAGAACAGAACAGTGTCTCACATTTAGAAAACACACTTATGTCAGCTTAAGGGGAAAGGAGAGGTGGGGTGATGCATAAAACCAGAGTTTGAAATTAGCACAGATACCGTTCAATAAACCAAATAGGTATTAGACAAGATCTACACCTTGCTCAATGAACTGGCCTCAACACACCCTATACACCGTAGAGAAATATATCTGAGTAATAAGAATCTTAAAACCCATGTATTGATATATCTCCATAAGGGAATCAAGTGTGTGCAGAGCGGCACAAACACAGCAGTGAAAAGGAGCTAAACCCCATTATAGAAATAAATTTTAAAAACAAAACGCTGAAACAATGAAAGAGAGAAAAATTCTTACAAAATTCGCTCAGGGGCTGTGATGCAACCTGGATTGACCACATATAAACCCAAAGCTGGATAAGACATAAGGCTGGACACTTGGGGCTGACAGGATTGGTGAGCTTTGGTGAGCAACTGCCGAAAGTTTAATGCAATACTTCATGCTACTCAGTCCAAGGGTCCCAACACTCCAGGTTGAAGGGAATCTTCCTACAGCTAAACCATGCTTGGGAAACCCAGCGACTGGTATACCATATGATCGGGAAAGGTTTCTAAAACGCACCTCATTTTTCCTCTCCTGGGGCTCCGGATCGACATTCCAGCCGCTTTACTAACAACATCCCCACATGGAGTCAATGCCTTTAAGTTCTGGTATCGCACAGTCTGCAGTTAGTGCAGAGGATGAATGGGAATAGGGGGAACCAGTGAGAAACTAGCTGTAGCGGTTTCAATGGGCACATGTCACTCTAATATCACATCAGTAAGAAGAATTAACCAAAGGCACAGCAAGGTGCCCCAGAAGAAAAATAGGGCTTCAAGGAATCCTGTGGTTACGGGGCAAGACCACAAAAATAAGAGCTAAAAAATGGAGCTAAGGGCCACTGCAATTCAAAAACCTGCAGAGTTATAAAGGCCAACTATTTTTAAAAAATATATTGAGGTAAGGCTATGAAGAAGCATTGAAAGCAAGGCAGAATTGCAGGAAACCGATTTCAGGAGGTAGACTGGAATTGCATTGAAAGCATATGAAGAGAGTCAGAAACTCGACAATGATGCACTTGGCCAAAAAGGGCGTATGCGTTTTTTCCTGAATATATTCAGGAAAAAACGCATACGCCCTTTTTGGCCAACCAAGCAAGCTTGCAAAGGAAATCTGCACTACAATGAAGTCTCACTTCCACCTGGTCAAAAGGGCCATCTGAAAAAAGTGTAAAATCCATAAAGGCACGACAGGCCATGGAGAACTGGGAGCCTTCTTATGCTGATGGGCGGGATGTAAATTGCCAACAGCCACTCTGGAGAAGTGTATGGTGTTTCCTGAAACATCTAAAAAACAAAGCAACAGAGCCTAGGGTACTTCCACTTATGGTCCTATAGCTTAGGGAAATTAAAATCAAAAAGACACAGCCACCCCAAAGTTTGGGACGCCTCTGTTTACAAGAACCTCGTTTACAGTACAAGTTCAACATCGCAGAAAGTGAAAAATGGATAAAGAAGTTGTGGTATTTACTTACAAAGCAATATCACTCAGCAATGAAATCTGTGTCATCAGGCCCTTAGGAGCACAATTAGTGGATTCGGGTATGATGATTCTAACTGAGATAAGTCACACAGAAAAAGAAACATCATAAGATATCACTAATACACGGAATGTCAACTTGGCTACACAGGAACTGCATTCCAAAACAGAACAGGGTCTCAAATTTAGAAAACCAACTTATTCTTGCTTAAGGGTAAAGGTGAGTTGGGGTGCTGCATAAAACCAGAGATTGAAATGAGCACAGATAAAGTTCCTTAAGCCAAATATGGAATAGACAAGAGCTACTCCTTGCTCAACGAAATGGACTCAACACCCCATATTAAACGTCTAAGAATGTACCTGACTAGTAAGTATCTTAAAACCTATGGATTGCTATGTCTCCGAAAGAGAATCAAGCATGTGTACAGGGGCATAAACGCAGCAGTGATAGGATTGGAGAGGTTCGGTGAGCAAATGAAGACCCTTTGAAGTCATATTGCATGGTACCCATTCCACGGGTTTCAACTACCCAGGTTTAAGGTATTCTTCCTTCAGCTAAAACATGCATGTGGAACCTAGAGTATGATCAACCATGTGATGGGGAGACGTGTTCAAATATGTCTCAGTTTTCCTCCCCTGGTACTCGGGTGCAACATTCCAGACGCTTTACTAACACTCTCCCCACTTGGAGAGTCAGTCCCTTTAACCTCCTGTTTGGCCCAGTTTGCAATTTCTGCGGAAGATGAACAGGAATAGCGAGAACCAATGAGAGGCTAGCTGGAGGTGTCTGGACGGGCAAATTTAACTCTCATTTCCCACCAGGAAGAGGAATTAACCAAAGGCTCAGCATGCCGGGCCGGAACCAGATTAGGGCCTGAAGCCATCCTGCGGTGTTGCGGCCAGGTCACAAGAAAGCGAGTTGAAGAAAGGAGCTCAGGGGCACTGTAATTCACAAACCTGCAGAGTTATAAATGACAGCTATCGTCCAAAAATAGACTGAAGTAAGGCTGCCAAGAGGACTTGAAAGCGGGGCAGAATTGCAGGAAACCGATTTCAGGAGGTAGACTGGAATTGCATTGAAAGCATAGGAAAAGAGGCAGAACGTCCACAATGATGCGCTTGGCCAAAAAGGGCGTATGCGTTTTTTCCTGAATATATTCAGGAAAAAACGCATACGCACTTTTTGGCCAACCAAGCAAGCTTGCAAAGGAAATCTGCACTACAATGAAGTCTCACTTCCCCCCGGTCAAAAGGGCCATCTGAAAAAAGTGTAAAATCCAGAAAGGCAGGACAGGCCATGGAGAACTGGGAGCCTTGTTATGCTGATGGGCGGGATGTAAATTGCCAACAACCACTCGGGAGAAGTGTATGGTGTTTCCTGAAACATCTAAAAAACAAAGCAACAGAGCCTAGGGCACTTCCACTTATGGTCCTATAGCTTAGGGAAATTAAAATCAAAAAGACACAGCCACCCCAAAGTTTGGGACGCCTCCGTTTACAAGAACCTCGTTTACCGTACAAGTTCAATATCACAGAAAGTGAAAAATGGATAAAGAACTTGTGGTACTTACGTACAATGCAGTATCACTCAGCAATGAAATCTATGTCATCAGGCCCATAGCAGCATAATGAGTGGATTCAGGTACGATGATTATAACTGAAATAAGTCACACAGAAAAAGAAACATCATAAGATATCACTAATACACGGAATGTAAACTTGGCTACACAGGAACTGCATTCCAAAACAGAACAGGGTCTCAAATTTAGAAACCCAACTTATGCTTGCTTAAGGGGAAAGGTGAGTTGGGGTGCTGCATAAAACCAGAGATTGAAATGAGCACAGATAAAGTTTCTTAAGCCAAATATGGAATAGACAAGAGCTACTCCTTGCTCAACGAAATGGACTCAACACCCCATATTAAACGCCTAAGAATGTACCTGACTAGTAAGTATCTTAAAACCTATGGATTGCTATGTCTCCGAAAGAGAATCAAGCGTGTGTACAGGGGCATAAACGCAGCAGTGATAGGATTGGAGAGGTTCGGTGAGCAAATGAAGACCCTTTGAAGTCATATTGCATGGTACCCATTCCACGGGTTTCAACTACCCAGGTTTAAGGTATTCTTCCTTCAGCTAAAACATGCATGTGGAACCTAGAGTATGATCAACCATGTGATCGGGAGACGTGTTCAAATATGTCTCAGTTTTCCTCCCCTGGTACTCGGGTGCAACATTCCAGATGCTTTACTAACACTCTCCCCACTTGGAGAGTCAGTCCCTTTAACCTCCTGTTTGGCCCAGTTTGCAATTTCTGCGGAAGATGAACAGGAATAGCGAGAACCAATGAGAGGCTAGCTGGAGGTGTCTGGACGGGCAAATTTAACTCTCATTTCCCACCAGGAAGAGGAATTAACCAAAGGCTCAGCATGCCGGGCCGGAACCAGATTAGGGCCTGAAGCCATCCTGCGGTGTTGCGGCCAGGTCACAAGAAAGCGAGTTGAAGAAAGGAGCTCAGGGGCACTGTAATTCACAAACCTGCAGAGTTATAAATGACAGCTATCGTCCAAAAATAGACTGAAGTAAGGCTGCCAAGAGGACTTGAAAGCGGGGCAGAATTGCAGGAAACCGATTTCAGGAGGTAGACTGGAATTGCATTGAAAGCATAGGAAAAGAGGCAGAACGTCCACAATGATGCACTTGGCCAAAAAGGGCGTATGCGTTTTTTCCTGAATATATTCAGGAAAAAACGCATACGCCCTTTTTGGCCAACCAAGCAAGCTTGCAAAGGAAATCTGCACTACAATGAAGTCTCACTTCCCCCCGGTCAAAAGGGCCATCTGAAAAAAGTGTAAAATCCAGAAAGGCAGGACAGGCCATGGAGAACTGGGAGCCTTGTTATGGTGATGGGCGGGATGTAAATTGCCAACAACCACTCGGGAGAAGTGTATGGTGTTTCCTGAAACATCTAAAAAACAAAGCAACAGAACCTAGGGCACTTCCACTTATGGTCCTATAGCTTAGGGAAATTAAAATCAAAAGACACAGCCACGCCAAAGTTTGGAACGGCTCTGTTTACAAGAACCTCGTTTACAATACAAGTTCAACATCGCAGAAAGTGAAAAATGGATAAAGAAGTTGTGGTATTTACTTACAAAGCAATATCACTCAGCAATGGAATCTGTGTAATCAGGCCCTTAGCAGCACAATGAGTGGATTCAGGTATGATGATTCTAACTGAAGTAAGTCACACAGAAAAAGAAACATCATAAGATATCAGTAATACACGGAATGTAAACTTGGCTACACAGGAACTGAATTACAGAACAGAACAGGGACTCAAATTTAGAAAACCAACTTATGCTTGCTTAAGGGTAAAGGTGAGTTGGGGTGCTGCATAAAACCAGAGATTGAAATGAGCACAGATAAAGTTCCTTAAGTCAAATATGGAATAGACAAGAGCTACTCCTTGCTCAACGAAATGGACTCAACACCGCATATTAAACGCCTAAGAATGTACCTGACTAGTAAGTATCTTAAAACCTATGGATTGCTATGTCTCCGAAAGAGAATCAAGCATGTGTACAGGGGCATAAACGCAGCAGTGATAGGATTGGAGAGGTTCGGTGAGCAAATGAAGACCCTTTGAAGTCATATTGCATGGTACCCATTCCACGGGTTTCAACTACCCAGGTTTTAGGTATTCTTCCTTCAGCTAAAACATGCATGTGGAACCCAGAGTATGATCAACCATGTGATCGGGAGACGTGTTCAAATATGTCTCAGCTTTCCTCCCCTGGTACAAGGGTGCAACATTCCAGACGCTTTACTAACACTCTCCCCACTTGGAGAGTGAGCGCCTTTAACCTCCTGTTTGGCCCAGTTTGCAATTTCTGCGGAAGATGAACAGGAATAGCAAGAACCAATGAGAGGCTAGCTGGAGGTGTCTGGACGGGCAAATTTAACTCTCATTTCCCACCAGGAAGAGGAATTAACCAAAGGCTCAGCATGCCGGGCCGGAAACAGATTAGGGCCTGAAGCCATCCTGCGGTGTTGCGGCCAGGTCACAAGAAAGCGAGTTGAAGAAAGGAGCTCAGGGGCACTGTAATTCACAAACCTGCAGAGTTATAAATGACAGCTATCGTCCAAAAATAGACTGAAGTAAGGCTGCCAAGAGGACTTGAAAGCGGGGCAGAATTGCAGGAAACCGATTTCAGGAGGTAGACTGGAATTGCATTGAAAGCATAGGAAAAGAGGCAGAACGTCCACAATGATGCACTTGGCCAAAAAGGGCGTATGCGTTTTTTCCTGAATATATTCAGGAAAAAACGCATACGCCCTTTTTGGCCAACCAAGCAAGCTTGCAAAGGAAATCTGCACTACAATGAAGTCTCACTTCCCCCCGGTCAAAAGGGCCATCTGAAAAAAGTGTAAAATCCAGAAAGGCAGGACAGGCCATGGAGAACTGGGAGCCTTGTTATGCTGATGGGCGGGATGTAAATTGCCAACAGACACTCGGGAGAAGTGTATGGTGTTTCCTGAAACATCTAAAAAACAAAGCAACAGAGCCTAGGGCACTGCCACTTATGGTCCTATAGTTAAGGGAAATTAAAATCAAAAAGACACAGCCACCCCAAAGTTTGGGACGCCTCTGTTTACAAGAACCTCGTTTACAGTACAAGTTCAACATCGCAGAAAGTGAAAAATGGATAAAGAAGTTGTGGTATTTACTTACAAAGCAATATCACTCAGCAATGAAATCTGTGTCATCAGGCCCTCAGCAGCACAATGAGTGGATTCAGGTATGATGATTCTAACTGAAATAAGTCACACAGAAAAAGAAACATCATAAGATATCAGTAATACACGGAATGTAAACTTGACTACACAGGAACTGAATTACAGAACAGAACAGGGTCTCAAATTTAGAAAACCAACTTATTCTTGCTTAAGGGTAAAGGTGAGTTGGGGTGCTGCATAAAACCAGAGATTGAAATGAGCACAGATAAAGTTCCTTAAGCCAAATATGGAATAGACAAGAGCTACTCCTTGCTCAACGAAATGGACTCAACACCCCATATTAAACGTCTAAGAATGTACCTGACTAGTAAGTATCTTAAAACCTATGGATTGCTATGTCTCCGAAAGAGAATCAAGCATGTGTACAGGGGCATAAACGCAGCAGTGATAGGATTGGAGAGGTTCGGTGAGCAAATGAAGACCCTTTGAAGTCATATTGCATGGTACCCATTCCACGGGTTTCAACTACCCAGGTTTAAGGTATTCTTCCTTCAGCTAAAACATGCATGTGGAACCTAGAGTATGATCAACCATGTGATGGGGAGACGTGTTCAAATATGTCTCAGTTTTCCTCCCCTGGTACTCGGGTGCAACATTCCAGACGCTTTACTAACACTCTCCCCACTTGGAGAGTCAGTCCCTTTAACCTCCTGTTTGGCCCAGTTTGCAATTTCTGCGGAAGATGAACAGGAATAGCGAGAACCAATGAGAGGCTAGCTGGAGGTGTCTGGACGGGCAAATTTAACTCTCATTTCCCACCAGGAAGAGGAATTAACCAAAGGCTCAGCATGCCGGGCCGGAACCAGATTAGGGCCTGAAGCCATCCTGCGGTGTTGCGGCCAGGTCACAAGAAAGCGAGTTGAAGAAAGGAGCTCAGGGGCACTGTAATTCACAAACCTGCAGAGTTATAAATGACAGCTATCGTCCAAAAATAGACTGAAGTAAGGCTGCCAAGAGGACTTGAAAGCGGGGCAGAATTGCAGGAAACCGATTTCAGGAGGTAGACTGGAATTGCATTGAAAGCATAGGAAAAGAGGCAGAACGTCCACAATGATGCGCTTGGCCAAAAAGGGCGTATGCGTTTTTTCCTGAATATATTCAGGAAAAAACGCATACGCACTTTTTGGCCAACCAAGCAAGCTTGCAAAGGAAATCTGCACTACAATGAAGTCTCACTTCCCCCCGGTCAAAAGGGCCATCTGAAAAAAGTGTAAAATCCAGAAAGGCAGGACAGGCCATGGAGAACTGGGAGCCTTGTTATGCTGATGGGCGGGATGTAAATTGCCAACAACCACTCGGGAGAAGTGTATGGTGTTTCCTGAAACATCTAAAAAACAAAGCAACAGAGCCTAGGGCACTTCCACTTATGGTCCTATAGCTTAGGGAAATTAAAATCAAAAAGACACAGCCACCCCAAAGTTTGGGACGCCTCCGTTTACAAGAACCTCGTTTACCGTACAAGTTCAATATCACAGAAAGTGAAAAATGGATAAAGAACTTGTGGTACTTACGTACAATGCAGTATCACTCAGCAATGAAATCTATGTCATCAGGCCCATAGCAGCATAATGAGTGGATTCAGGTACGATGATTATAACTGAAATAAGTCACACAGAAAAAGAAACATCATAAGATATCACTAATACACGGAATGTAAACTTGGCTACACAGGAACTGCATTCCAAAACAGAACAGGGTCTCAAATTTAGAAACCCAACTTATGCTTGCTTAAGGGTAAAGGTGAGTTGGGGTGCTGCATAAAACCAGAGATTGAAATGAGCACAGATAAAGTTTCTTAAGCCAAATATGGAATAGACAAGAGCTACTCCTTGCTCAACGAAATGGACTCAACACCCCATATTAAACGCCTAAGAATGTACCTGACTAGTAAGTATCTTAAAACCTATGGATTGCTATGTCTCCGAAAGAGAATCAAGCGTGTGTACAGGGGCATAAACGCAGCAGTGATAGGATTGGAGAGGTTCGGTGAGCAAATGAAGACCCTTTGAAGTCATATTGCATGGTACCCATTCCACGGGTTTCAACTACCCAGGTTTAAGGTATTCTTCCTTCAGCTAAAACATGCATGTGGAACCTAGAGTATGATCAACCATGTGATCGGGAGACGTGTTCAAATATGTCTCAGTTTTCCTCCCCTGGTACTCGGGTGCAACATTCCAGATGCTTTACTAACACTCTCCCCACTTGGAGAGTCAGTCCCTTTAACCTCCTGTTTGGCCCAGTTTGCAATTTCTGCGGAAGATGAACAGGAATAGCGAGAACCAATGAGAGGCTAGCTGGAGGTGTCTGGACGGGCAAATTTAACTCTCATTTCCCACCAGGAAGAGGAATTAACCAAAGGCTCAGCATGCCGGGCCGGAACCAGATTAGGGCCTGAAGCCATCCTGCGGTGTTGCGGCCAGGTCACAAGAAAGCGAGTTGAAGAAAGGAGCTCAGGGGCACTGTAATTCACAAACCTGCAGAGTTATAAATGACAGCTATCGTCCAAAAATAGACTGAAGTAAGGCTGCCAAGAGGACTTGAAAGCGGGGCAGAATTGCAGGAAACCGATTTCAGGAGGTAGACTGGAATTGCATTGAAAGCATAGGAAAAGAGGCAGAACGTCCACAATGATGCACTTGGCCAAAAAGGGCGTATGCGTTTTTTCCTGAATATATTCAGGAAAAAACGCATACGCCCTTTTTGGCCAACCAAGCAAGCTTGCAAAGGAAATCTGCACTACAATGAAGTCTCACTTCCCCCCGGTCAAAAGGGCCATCTGAAAAAAGTGTAAAATCCAGAAAGGCAGGACAGGCCATGGAGAACTGGGAGCCTTGTTATGCTGATGGGCGGGATGTAAATTGCCAACAGACACTCGGGAGAAGTGTATGGTGTTTCCTGAAACATCTAAAAAACAAAGCAACAGAGCCTAGGGCACTGTCACTTATGGTCCTATAGCTTAGGGAAATTAAAATCAAAAAGACACAGCCACCCCAAAGTTTGGGACGCCTCTGTTTACAAGAACCTCGTTTACAGTACCAGTTCAACATCGCAGAAAGTGAAAAATGGATAAAGAAGTTGTGGTATTTACTTACAAAGCAATATCACTCAGCAATGAAATCTATGTCATCAGGCCCTTAGCATCACAATGAGTGGATTCAGGTATGATGATTCTAACTGAAATAAGTCACACAGAAAAAGAAACATCATAAGATATCAGTAATACACGGAATGTAAACTTGGCTACATAGGAACTGAATTACAGAACAGAACAGGGTCTCAAATTTAGAAAACCAACTTATGCTTGCTTAAGGGTAAAGGTGAGTTGGGGTGCTGCATAAAACCAGAGATTGAAATGAGCACAGATAAAGTTCCTTAAGTCAAATATGGAATAGACAAGAGCTACTCCTTGCTCAACGAAATGGACTCAACACCCCATATTAAACGCCTAAGAATGTACCTGACTAGTAAGTATCTTAAAACCTATGGATTGCTATGTCTCCAAAAGAGAATCAAGCGTGTGTACAGGGGCATAAACGCAGCAGTGATAGGATTGGAGAGGTTCGGTGAGCAAATGAAGACCCTTTGAAGTCATATTGCATGGTACCCATTCCACGGGTCTCAACTCTCCATGTTTAAGGTATTCTTCCTTCAGCTAAAACATGCATGTGGAACCCAAGTATGATCAACCATGTGAACGGGAGACGTTTTCAAATATGTCTCAGTTTTCCTCCCCTGGTACTCGGGTGCAACATTCCAGACGCTTTACTAACACTCTCCCCACTTGGAGAGTCAGCGCCTTTAACCTCCAGTTTGGCCCAGTTTGCAATTTCTGCGGAAGATGAACAGGAATAGCGAGAACCAATGAGAGGCTAGCTGGAGGTGTCTGGACGGGCAAATTTAACTCTCATTTCCCACCAGGAAGAGGAAATAACCAAAGGCTCAGCGTGCCGTACCGGAACCAGATTAGGGCCTGAAGCCACCCTGCGGTGTTGCGGCCAGCTCAAAAGAAACCGAGTTGAAGAAAGGAGCTCAGGGGCACTGTAATTCACAAACCTGCAGAGTTATAAATGACAGCTATCGTCCAAAAATCGACTGAAGTAAGGTTGCCAAGAGGACTTGAAAGCGGGGCAGAATTGCAGGAAACCGATTTCAGGAGTTAGACTGGAATTGCATTGAAAGCATAGGAAAAGAGGCAGAACGTCCACAATGATGCACTTGGCCGAAAAGGGCGTATGCGTTTTTTCCTGAATATATTCAGGAAAAAATGCATACGCCCTTTTTGGCCAACCAAGCAAGCTTGCAAAGGAAATCTGCACTACAATGAAGTCTCACTTCCCCCCGGTCAAAAGGGCCATCTGAAAAAAGTGTAAAATCCAGAAAGGCAGGACAGGCCATGGAGAACTGGGAGCCTTGTTATGCTGATGGGTGGGATGTAAATTGCCAACAACCACTCGGGAGAAGTGTATGGTGTTTCCTGAAACATCTAAAAAACAAAGCAACAGAACCTAGGGCACTTCCACTTATGGTCCTATAGCTTAGGGAAATTAAAATGAAAAAGACACAGCCACCCCAAAGTTTGGAACGGCTCTGTTTACAAGAACCTCGTTTACAGTACAAGTTCAACATCGCAGAAAGTGAAAAATGGATAAAGAAGTTGTGGTATTTACTTACAAAGCAATATCACTCAGCAATGAAATCTGTGTCATCAGGCCCTTAGCAGCACAATGAGTGGATTCAGGTATGATGATTCTAACTGAAGTAAGTCACACAGAAAAAGAAACATCATAAGATATCAGTAATACACGGAATGTAAACTTGGCTACACAGGAACTGAATTACAGAACAGAACAGGGTCTCAAATTTAGAAAACCAACTTATGCTTGCTTAAGGGTAAAGGTGAGTTGGGGTGCTGCATAAAACCAGAGATTGAAATGAGCACAGATAAAGTTCCTTAAGTCAAATATGGAATAGACAAGAGCTACTCCTTGCTCAACGAAATGGACTCAACACCGCATATTAAACACCTAAGAATGTACCTGACTAGTAAGTATCTTAAAACCTATGGATTGCTATGTCTCCGAAAGAGAATCAAGCATGTGTACAGGGGCATAAACGCAGCAGTGATAGGATTGGAGAGGTTCGGTGAGCAAATGAAGACCCTTTGAAGTCATATTGCATGGTACCCATTCCACGGGTTTCAACTACCCAGGTTTAAGGTATTCTTCCTTCAGCTAAAACATGCATGTGGAACCTAGAGTATGATCAACCATGTGATCGGGAGACGTGTTCAAATATGTCTCAGTTTTCCTCCCCTAGTACTCGGGTGCAACATTCCAGACGCTTTACTAACACTCTCCCCACTTGGAGAGTCAGTCCCTTTAACCTCCTGTTTGGCCCAGTTTGCAATTTCTGCGGAAGATGAACAGGAATAGCGAGAACCAATGAGAGGCTAGCTGGAGGTGTCTGGACGGGCAAATTTAACTCTCATTTCCCACCAGGAAGAGGAATTAACCAAAGGCTCAGCATGCCGGGCCGGAACCAGATTAGGGCCTGAAGCCATCCTGCGGTGTTGCGGCCAGGTCACAAGAAAGCGAGTTGAAGAAAGGAGCTCAGGGGCACTGTAATTCACAAACCTGCAGAGTTATAAATGACAGCTATTGTCCAAAAATAGACTGAAGTAAGGCTGCCAAGAGGACTTGAAAGCGGGGCAGAATTGCAGGAAACCGATTTCAGGAGGTAGACTGGAATTGCATTGAAAGCATAGGAAAAGAGGCAGAACGTCCACAATGATGCACTTGGCCAAAAAGGGCGTATGCGTTTTTTCCTGAATATATTCAGGAAAAAACGCATACGCCCTTTTTGGCCAACCAAGCAAGCTTGCAAAGGAAATCTGCACTACAATGAAGTCTCACTTCCCCCCGGTCAAAAGGGCCATCTGAAAACAGTGTAAAATCCAGAAAGGCAGGACAGGCCATGGAGAACTGGGAGCCTTGTTATGCTGATGGGCGGGATGTAAATTGCCAACAACCACTCGGGAGAAGTGTATGGTGTTTCCTGAAACATCTAAAAAACAAAGCAACAGAGCCTAGGGCACTTCCACTTATGGTCCTATAGCTTAGGGAAATTAAAATCAAAAAGACACAGCCACCCCAATGTTTGGGACACCTCCATTTACAAGAACCTCGTTTACCGTACAAGTTCAATATCACAGAAAGTGAAAAATGGATAAAGAACTTGTGGTACTTACGTACAATGCAGTATCACTCAGCAATGAAATCTATGTCATCAGGCCTGTAGCAGCATAATGAGTGGATTCAGGTACGATGATTCTAACTGAAATAAGTCACACAGAAAAAGAAACATCATAAGATATCACTAATACACGGAATGGAAACTTGGCTACACAGTAACTGCATTCCAAAACAGAACAGGGTCTCAAATTTTGAAAACCAACTTATGCTTGCTTAAGGGGAAAGGTGAGTTGCGGTGCTGCATAAAACCAGAGATTGAAATGAGCACAGATAAAGTTCCTTAAGCCAAATATGGAATAGACAAGAGCTACTCCTTGCTCAACGAAATGGACTCAACACCCCATATTAAACGCCTAAGAATGTACCTGACTAGTAAGTATCTTAAAAGCTATGGATTGCTATGTCTCCAAAAGAGAATCAAGCGTGTGTACAGGGGCATAAACGCAGCAGTGATAGGATTGGAGAGGTTCGGTGAGCAAATGAAGACCCTTTGAAGTCATATTGCATGGTACCCATTCCACGGGTCTCAACTCTCCAGGTTTAAGGTATTCTTCCTTCAGCTAAAACATGCATGTGGAACCCAGAGTATGATCAACCATGTGAACGGGAGACGTGTTCAATTATGTCTCAGTTTTCCTCCCCTGGTACTCGGGTGCAACATTCCAGACGCTTTACTAACACTCTCCCGACTTGGAGAGTCAGTCCCTTTAACCTCCTGTTTGGCCCAGTTTGCAATTTCTGCGGAGGATGAACAGGAATAGCGAGAACCAATGAGAGACTAGCTGGAGGTGTCTGGACGGGCAAATTTAACTCTCATTTCCCAACAGGAAGAGGAAATAACCAAAGGCTCAGCGTGCTGTACCGGAACCAGATTAGGGCCTGAAGCCATCCTGCGGTGTTGCGGCCAGCTCAAAAGAAAGCGAGTTGAAGAAAGGAGCTCAGGGGCACTGTAATTCACAAACCTGCAGAGTTATAAATGACAGCTATCGTCCAAAAATAGACTGAAGTAAGGCTGCCAAGAGGACTTGAAAGCGGGGCAGAATTGCAGGAAACCGATTTCAGGAGGTAGACTGGAATTGCATTGAAAGCATAGGAAAAGAGGCAGAACGTCCACAATGATGCACTTGGCCAAAAAGGGCGTATGCGTTTTTTCCTGAATATATTCAGGAAAAAACGCATACGCCCTTTTTGGCCAACCAAGCAAGCTTGCAAAGGAAATCTGCACTACAATGAAGTCTCACTTCCCCCCGGTCAAAAGGGCCATCTGAAAAAAGTGTAAAATCCAGAAAGGCAGGACAGGCCATGGAGAACTGGGAGCCTTGTTATGCTGATGGGCGGGATGTAAATTGCCAACAACCACTCGGGAGAAGTGTATGGTGTTTCCTGAAACATCTAAAAAACAAAGCAACAGAACCTAGGGCACTTCCACTTATGGTCCTATAGCTTAGGGAAATTAAAATGAAAAAGACACAGCCACCCCAAAGTTTGGAACGGCTCTGTTTACAAGAACCTCGTTTACAGTACAAGTTCAACATCGCAGAAAGTGAAAAATGGATAAAGAAGTTGTGGTATTTACTTACAAAGCAATATCACTCAGCAATGAAATCTGTGTCATCAGGCCCTTAGCAGAACAATGAGTGGATTCAGGTATGATGATTCTAACTGAAATAAGTCACACAGAAAAAGAAACATCATAAGATATCAGTAATACACGGAATGGAAACTTGGCTACACAGGAACTGAATTACAGAACAGAACAGGGTCTCAAATTTAGAAAACCAACTTATGCTTGCTTAAGGGTAAAGGTGAGTTGGGGTGCTGCATAAAACCAGAGATTGAAATGAGCACAGATAAAGTTCCTTAAGCCAAATATGGAATAGACAAGAGCTACTCCTTGCTCAACGAAATGGACTCAACACCGCATATTAAACGCCTAAGAATGTACCTGACTAGTAAGAATCTTAAAACCTATGGATTGCTATGTCTCCGAAAGAGAATCAAGCATGTGTACAGGGGCATAAACACAGCAGTGATAGGATTGGAGAGGTTCGGTGAGCAAATGAAGACCCTTTGAAGTCATATTGCATGGTACCCATTACACGGGTCTCAACTCTCCAGGTTTAAGGTATTCTTCCTTCAGCTAAAACATGCATGTGGAACCCAAGTATGATCAACCATGTGAACGGGAGACGTGTTCAAATATGTCTCAGTTTTCCTCCCCTGGTACTCGGGTGCAACATTCCAGACGCTTTACTAACACTCTCCCCACTTGGAGAGTCAGCGCCTTTAAACTCCTGTTTGGCCCAGTTTGCAATTTCTGCGGAAGATGAACAGGAATAGCGAGAACCAATGAGAGGCTAGCTGGAGGTGTCTGGACTGGCAAATTTAACTCTCATTTCCCACCAGGAAGAGGAAATAACCAAAGGCTCAGCGTGCCGTACCGGAACCAGATTAGGGCCTGAAGCCATCCTGCGGTGTTGCGGCCAGCTCAAAAGAAAGCGAGTTGAAGAAAGGAGCTCAGGGGCACTGTAATTCACAAACCTGCAGAGTTATAAATGACAGCTATCGTCCAAAAATAGACTGAAGTAAGGCTGCCAAGAGGACTTGAAAGCGGGGCAGAATTGCAGGAAACCGATTTCAGGAGGTAGACTGGAATTGCATTGAAAGCATAGGAAAAGAGGCAGAACGTCCACAATGATGCACTTGGCCAAAAAGGGCGTATGCGTTTTTCCCTGAATATATTCAGGAAAAAACGCATACGCCCTTTTTGGCCAACCAAGCAAGCTTGCAAAGGAAATCTGCACTACAATGAAGTCTCACTTCCCCCCGGTCAAAAGGGCCATCTGAAAAAAGTGTAAAATCCAGAAAGGCAGGACAGGCCATGGAGAACTGGGAGCCTTGTTATGCTGATGGGCGGGATGTAAATTGCCAACAGACACTCGGGAGAAGTGTATGGTGTTTCCTGAAACATCTAAAAAACAAAGCAACAGAGCCTAGGGCACTGTCACTTATGGTCCTATAGCTTAGGGAAATTAAAATCAAAAAGACACAGCCACCCCAAAGTTTGGGACGCCTCTGTTTACAAGAACCTCGTTTACAGTACCAGTTCAACATCGCAGAAAGTGAAAAATGGATAAAGAAGTTGTGGTATTTACTTACAAAGCAATATCACTCAGCAATGAAATCTATGTCATCAGGCCCTTAGCATCACAATGAGTGGATTCAGGTATGATGATTCTAACTGAAATAAGTCACACAGAAAAAGAAACATCATAAGATATCAGTAATACACGGAATGTAAACTTGGCTACACAGGAACTGAATTACAGAACAGAACAGGGTCTCAAATTTAGAAAACCAACTTATGCTTGCTTAAGGGTAAAGGTGAGTTGGGGTGCTGCATAAAACCAGAGATTGAAATGAGCACAGATAAAGTTCCTTAAGTCAAATATGGAATAGACAAGAGCTACTCCTTGCTCAACGAAATGGACTCAACACCACATATTAAACGCCTAAGAATGTACCTGACTAGTAAGTATCTTAAAACCTATGGATTGCTATGTCTCCGAAAGAGAATCAAGCATGTGTACAGGGGCATAAACGCAGCAGTGATAGGATTGGAGAGGTTCGGTGAGCAAATGAAGACCCTTTGAAATCATATTGCATGGTACCCATTACACGGGTCTCAACTCTCCAGGTTTAAGGTATTCTTCCTTCAGCTAAAACATGCATGTGGAACCCAAGTATGATCAACCATGTGAACGGGAGACGTGTTCAAATATGTCTCAGTTTTCCTCCCCTGGTACTCGGGTGCAACATTCCAGACGCTTTACTAACACTCTCCCCACTTGGAGAGTCAGCGCCTTTAACCTCCAGTTTGGCCCAGTTTGCAATTTCTGCGGAAGATGAACAGGAATAGCGAGAACCAATGAGAGGCTAGCTGGAGGTGTCTGGACGGGCAAATTTAACTCTCATTTCCCACCAGGAAGAGGAAATAACCAAAGGCTCAGCGTGCCGTACCGGAACCAGATTAGGGTCTGAAGCCATCCAGCGGTGTTGCGGCCAGCTCAAAAGAAACCGAGTTGAAGAAAGGAGCTCAGGGGCACTGTAATTCACAAACCTGCAGAGTTATAAATGACAGCTATCGTCCAAAAATCGACTGAAGTAAGGTTGCCAAGAGGACTTGAAAGCGGGGCAGAATTGCAGGAAACCGATTTCAGGAGTTAGACTGGAATTGCATTGAAAGCATAGGAAAAGAGGCAGAACGTCCACAATGATGCACTTGGCCGAAAAGGGCGTATGAGTTTTTTCCTGAATATATTCAGGAAAAAACGCATACGCCCTTTTTGGCCAACCAAGCAAGCTTGCAAAGGAAATCTGCACTACAATGAAGTCTCACTTCCCCCCGGTCAAAAGGGCCATCTGAAAAAAGTGTAAAATCCAGAAAGGCAGGGCAGGCCATGGAGAACTGGGAGCCTTGTTATGCTGATGGGTGGGATGTAAATTGCCAACAACCACTCGGGAGAAGTGTATGGTGTTTCCTGAAACATCTAAAAAACAAAGCAACAGAACCTAGGGCACTTCCACTTATGGTCCTATAGCTTAGGGAAATTAAAATGAAAAAGACACAGCCACCCCAAAGTTTGGAACGGCTCTGTTTACAAGAACCTCGTTTACAGTACAAGTTCAACATCGCAGAAAGTGAAAAATGGATAAAGAAGTTGTGGTATTTACTTACAAAGCAATATCACTCAGCAATGAAATCTGTGTCATCAGGCCCTTAGCAGCACAATGAGTGGATTCAGGTATGATGATTCTAACTGAAGTAAGTCACACAGAAAAAGAAACATCATAAGATATCAGTAATACACGGAATGTAAACTTGGCTACACAGGAACTGAATTACAGAACAGAACAGGGTCTCAAATTTAGAAAACCAACTTATGCTTGCTTAAGGGTAAAGGTGAGTTGGGGTGCTGCATAAAACCAGAGATTGAAATGAGCACAGATAAAGTTCCTTAAGTCAAATATGGAATAGACAAGAGCTACTCCTTGCTCAACGAAATGGACTCAACACCGCATATTAAACGCCTAAGAATGTACCTGACTAGTAAGTATCTTAAAACCTATGGATTGCTATGTCTCCGAAAGAGAATCAAGCATGTGTACAGGGGCATAAACGCAGCAGTGATAGGATTGGAGAGGTTCGGTGAGCAAATGAAGACCCTTTGAAGTCATATTGCATGGTACCCATTCCACGGGTTTCAACTACCCCGGTTTAAGGTATTCTTCCTTCAGCTAAAACATGCATGTGGAACCCAGAGTATGATCAACCGTGTGAACGGGAGACGTGTTCAATTATGTCTCAGTTTTCCTCCCCTGGTACTCGGGTGCAACATTCCAGACGCTTTACTAACACTCTCCCGACTTGGAGAGTCAGTCCCTTTAACCTCCTGTTTGGCCCAGTTTGCAATTTCTGCGGAAGATGAACAGGAATAGCGAGAACCAATGAGAGGCTAGCTGGAGGTGTCTGGACGGGCAAATTTAACTCTCATTTCCCACCAGGAAGAGGAATTAACCAAAGGCTCAGCATGCTGGGCCGGAACCAGATTAGGGCCTGAAGCCATCCTGCGGTGTTGCGGCCAGGTCACAAGAAAGCGAGTTGAAGAAAGGAGCTCAGGGGCACTGTAATTCACAAACCTGCAGAGTTATAAATGACAGCTATCGTCCAAAAATAGACTGAAGTAAGGCTGCCAAGAGGACTTGAAAGCGGGGCAGAATTGCAGGAAACCGATTTCAGGAGGTAGACTGGAATTGCATTGCAAGCATAGGAAAAGAGGCAGAACGTCCACAATGATGCACTTGGCCAAAAAGGGCGTATGCGTTTTTTCCTGAATATATTCAGGAAAAAACGCATACGCCCTTTTTGGCCAACCAAGCAAGCTTGCAAAGGAAATCTACACTACAATGAAGTCTCACTTCCCCCCGGTCAAAAGGGCCATCTGAAAAAAGTGTAAAATCCAGAAAGGCAGGACAGGCCATGGAGAACTGGGAGCCTTGTTATGGTGATGGGCGGGATGTAAATTGCCAACAACCACTCGGGAGAAGTGTATGGTGTTTCCTGAAACATCTAAAAAACAAAGCAACAGAACCTAGGGCACTTCCACTTATGGTCCTATAGCTTAGGGAAATTAAAATCAAAAGACACAGCCACCCCAAAGTTTGGAACGGCTCTGTTTACAAGAACCTCGTTTACAGTACAAGTTCAACATCGCAGAAAGTGAAAAATGGATAAAGAAGTTGTGGTATTTACTTACAAAGCAATATCACTCAGCAATGGAATCTGTGTCATCAGGCCCTTAGCAGCACAATGAGTGGATTCAGGTATGATGATTCTAACTGAAGTAAGTCACACAGAAAAAGAAACATCATAAGATATCAGTAATACACGGAATGTAAACTTGGCTACACAGGAACTGAATTACAGAACAGAACAGGGACTCAAATTTAGAAAACCAACTTATGCTTGCTTAAGGGTAAAGGTGAGTTGGGGTGCTGCATAAAACCAGAGATTGAAATGAGCACAGATAAAGTTCCTTAAGCCAAATATGGAATAGACAAGAGCTACTCCTTGCTCAACGAAATGGACTCAACACCGCATATTAAACGCCTAAGAATGTACCTGACTAGTAAGAATCTTAAAACCTATGGATTGCTATGTCTCCGAAAGAGAATCAAGCATGTGTACAGGGGCATAAACACAGCAGTGATAGGATTGGAGAGGTTCGGTGAGCAAATGAAGACCCTTTGAAGTCATATTGCATGGTACCCATTACACGGGTCTCAACTCTCCAGGTTTAAGGTATTCTTCCTTCAGCTAAAACATGCATGTGGAACCCAAGTATGATCAACCATGTGAACGGGAGACGTGTTCAAATATGTCTCAGTTTTCCTCCCCTGGTACTCGGGTGCAACATTCCAGACGCTTTACTAACACTCTCCCCACTTGGAGAGTCAGCGCCTTTAAACTCCTGTTTGGCCCAGTTTGCAATTTCTGCGGAAGATGAACAGGAATAGCGAGAACCAATGAGAGGCTAGCTGGAGGTGTCTGGACTGGCAAATTTAACTCTCATTTCCCACCAGGAAGAGGAAATAACCAAAGGCTCAGCGTGCCGTACCGGAACCAGATTAGGGCCTGAAGCCATCCTGCGGTGTTGCGGCCAGCTCAAAAGAAAGCGAGTTGAAGAAAGGAGCTCAGGGGCACTGTAATTCACAAACCTGCAGAGTTATAAATGACAGCTATCGTCCAAAAATAGACTGAAGTAAGGCTGCCAAGAGGACTTGAAAGCGGGGCAGAATTGCAGGAAACCGATTTCAGGAGGTAGACTGGAATTGCATTGAAAGCATAGGAAAAGAGGCAGAACGTCCACAATGATGCACTTGGCCAAAAAGGGCGTATGCGTTTTTCCCTGAATATATTCAGGAAAAAACGCATACGCCCTTTTTGGCCAACCAAGCAAGCTTGCAAAGGAAATCTGCACTACAATGAAGTCTCACTTCCCCCCGGTCAAAAGGGCCATCTGAAAAAAGTGTAAAATCCAGAAAGGCAGGACAGGCCATGGAGAACTGGGAGCCTTGTTATGCTGATGGGCGGGATGTAAATTGCCAACAGACACTCGGGAGAAGTGTATGGTGTTTCCTGAAACATCTAAAAAACAAAGCAACAGAGCCTAGGGCACTGTCACTTATGGTCCTATAGCTTAGGGAAATTAAAATCAAAAAGACACAGCCACCCCAAAGTTTGGGACGCCTCTGTTTACAAGAACCTCGTTTACAGTACCAGTTCAACATCGCAGAAAGTGAAAAATGGATAAAGAAGTTGTGGTATTTACTTACAAAGCAATATCACTCAGCAATGAAATCTATGTCATCAGGCCCTTAGCATCACAATGAGTGGATTCAGGTATGATGATTCTAACTGAAATAAGTCACACAGAAAAAGAAACATCATAAGATATCAGTAATACACGGAATGTAAACTTGGCTACACAGGAACTGAATTACAGAACAGAACAGGGTCTCAAATTTAGAAAACCAACTTATGCTTGCTTAAGGGTAAAGGTGAGTTGGGGTGCTGCATAAAACCAGAGATTGAAATGAGCACAGATAAAGTTCCTTAAGTCAAATATGGAATAGACAAGAGCTACTCCTTGCTCAACGAAATGGACTCAACACCACATATTAAACGCCTAAGAATGTACCTGACTAGTAAGTATCTTAAAACCTATGGATTGCTATGTCTCCGAAAGAGAATCAAGCATGTGTACAGGGGCATAAACGCAGCAGTGATAGGATTGGAGAGGTTCGGTGAGCAAATGAAGACCCTTTGAAATCATATTGCATGGTACCCATTACACGGGTCTCAACTCTCCAGGTTTAAGGTATTCTTCCTTCAGCTAAAACATGCATGTGGAACCCAAGTATGATCAACCATGTGAACGGGAGACGTGTTCAAATATGTCTCAGTTTTCCTCCCCTGGTACTCGGGTGCAACATTCCAGACGCTTTACTAACACTCTCCCCACTTGGAGAGTCAGCGCCTTTAACCTCCAGTTTGGCCCAGTTTGCAATTTCTGCGGAAGATGAACAGGAATAGCGAGAACCAATGAGAGGCTAGCTGGAGGTGTCTGGACGGGCAAATTTAACTCTCATTTCCCACCAGGAAGAGGAAATAACCAAAGGCTCAGCGTGCCGTACCGGAACCAGATTAGGGCCTGAAGCCATCCAGCGGTGTTGCGGCCAGCTCAAAAGAAACCGAGTTGAAGAAAGGAGCTCAGGGGCACTGTAATTCACAAACCTGCAGAGTTATAAATGACAGCTATCGTCCAAAAATCGACTGAAGTAAGGTTGCCAAGAGGACTTGAAAGCGGGGCAGAATTGCAGGAAACCGATTTCAGGAGTTAGACTGGAATTGCATTGAAAGCATAGGAAAAGAGGCAGAACGTCCACAATGATGCACTTGGCCGAAAAGGGCGTATGAGTTTTTTCCTGAATATATTCAGGAAAAAACGCATACGCCCTTTTTGGCCAACCAAGCAAGCTTGCAAAGGAAATCTGCACTACAATGAAGTCTCACTTCCCCCCGGTCAAAAGGGCCATCTGAAAAAAGTGTAAAATCCAGAAAGGCAGGGCAGGCCATGGAGAACTGGGAGCCTTGTTATGCTGATGGGTGGGATGTAAATTGCCAACAACCACTCGGGAGAAGTGTATGGTGTTTCCTGAAACATCTAAAAAACAAAGCAACAGAACCTAGGGCACTTCCACTTATGGTCCTATAGCTTAGGGAAATTAAAATGAAAAAGACACAGCCACCCCAAAGTTTGGAACGGCTCTGTTTACAAGAACCTCGTTTACAGTACAAGTTCAACATCGCAGAAAGTGAAAAATGGATAAAGAAGTTGTGGTATTTACTTACAAAGCAATATCACTCAGCAATGAAATCTGTGTCATCAGGCCCTTAGCAGCACAATGAGTGGATTCAGGTATGATGATTCTAACTGAAGTAAGTCACACAGAAAAAGAAACATCATAAGATATCAGTAATACACGGAATGTAAACTTGGCTACACAGGAACTGAATTACAGAACAGAACAGGGTCTCAAATTTAGAAAACCAACTTATGCTTGCTTAAGGGTAAAGGTGAGTTGGGGTGCTGCATAAAACCAGAGATTGAAATGAGCACAGATAAAGTTCCTTAAGTCAAATATGGAATAGACAAGAGCTACTCCTTGCTCAACGAAATGGACTCAACACCGCATATTAAACGCCTAAGAATGTACCTGACTAGTAAGTATCTTAAAACCTATGGATTGCTATGTCTCCGAAAGAGAATCAAGCATGTGTACAGGGGCATAAACGCAGCAGTGATAGGATTGGAGAGGTTCGGTGAGCAAATGAAGACCCTTTGAAGTCATATTGCATGGTACCCATTCCACGGGTTTCAACTACCCCGGTTTAAGGTATTCTTCCTTCAGCTAAAACATGCATGTGGAACCCAGAGTATGATCAACCGTGTGAACGGGAGACGTGTTCAATTATGTCTCAGTTTTCCTCCCCTGGTACTCGGGTGCAACATTCCAGACGCTTTACTAACACTCTCCCGACTTGGAGAGTCAGTCCCTTTAACCTCCTGTTTGGCCCAGTTTGCAATTTCTGCGGAAGATGAACAGGAATAGCGAGAACCAATGAGAGGCTAGCTGGAGGTGTCTGGACGGGCAAATTTAACTCTCATTTCCCACCAGGAAGAGGAATTAACCAAAGGCTCAGCATGCCGGGCCGGAACCAGATTAGGGCCTGAAGCCATCCTGCGGTGTTGCGGCCAGGTCACAAGAAAGCGAGTTGAAGAAAGGAGCTCAGGGGCACTGTAATTCACAAACCTGCAGAGTTATAAATGACAGCTATCGTCCAAAAATAGACTGAAGTAAGGCTGCCAAGAGGACTTGAAAGCGGGGCAGAATTGCAGGAAACCGATTTCAGGAGGTAGACTGGAATTGCATTGCAAGCATAGGAAAAGAGGCAGAACGTCCACAATGATGCACTTGGCCAAAAAGGGCGTATGCGTTTTTTCCTGAATATATTCAGGAAAAAACGCATACGCCCTTTTTGGCCAACCAAGCAAGCTTGCAAAGGAAATCTACACTACAATGAAGTCTCACTTCCCCCCGGTCAAAAGGGCCATCTGAAAAAAGTGTAAAATCCAGAAAGGCAGGACAGGCCATGGAGAACTGGGAGCCTTGTTATGGTGATGGGCGGGATGTAAATTGCCAACAACCACTCGGGAGAAGTGTATGGTGTTTCCTGAAACATCTAAAAAACAAAGCAACAGAACCTAGGGCACTTCCACTTATGGTCCTATAGCTTAGGGAAATTAAAATCAAAAGACACAGCCACCCCAAAGTTTGGAACGGCTCTGTTTACAAGAACCTCGTTTACAGTACAAGTTCAACATCGCAGAAAGTGAAAAATGGATAAAGAAGTTGTGGTATTTACTTACAAAGCAATATCACTCAGCAATGGAATCTGTGTCATCAGGCCCTTAGCAGCACAATGAGTGGATTCAGGTATGATGATTCTAACTGAAGTAAGTCACACAGAAAAAGAAACATCATAAGATATCAGTAATACACGGAATGTAAACTTGGCTACACAGGAACTGAATTACAGAACAGAACAGGGACTCAAATTTAGAAAACCAACTTATGCTTGCTTAAGGGTAAAGGTGAGTTGGGGTGCTGCATAAAACCAGAGATTGAAATGAGCACAGATAAAGTTCCTTAAGTCAAATATGGAATAGACAAGAGCTACTCCTTGCTCAACGAAATGGACTCAACACCGCATATTAAACGCCTAAGAATGTACCTGACTAGTAAGTATCTTAAAACCTATGGATTGCTATGTCTCCGAAAGAGAATCAAGCATGTGTACAGGGGCATAAACGCAGCAGTGATAGGATTGGAGAGGTTCGGTGAGCAAATGAAGACCCTTTGAAATCATATTGCATGGTACCCATTACACGGGTCTCAACTCTCCAGGTTTAAGGTATTCTTCCTTCAGCTAAAACATGCATGTGGAACCCAAGTATGATCAACCATGTGAACGGGAGACGTGTTCAAATATGTCTCAGTTTTCCTCCCCTGGTACTCGGGTGCAACATTCCAGACGCTTTACTAACACTCTCCCCACTTGGAGAGTCAGCGCCTTTAACCTCCTGTTTGGCCCAGTTTGCAATTTCTGCGGAAGATGAACAGGAATAGCGAGAACCAATGAGAGGCTAGCTGGAGGTGTCTGGACGGGCAAATTTAACTCTCATTTCCCACCAGGAAGAGGAAATAACCAAAGGCTCAGCGTGCCGTACCGGAACCAGATTAGGGCCTGAAGCCATCCTGCGGTGTTGCGGCCAGCTCAAAAGAAACCGAGTTGAAGAAAGGAGCTCAGGGGCACTGTAATTCACAAACCTGCAGAGTTATAAATGACAGCTATCGTCCAAAAATCGACTGAAGTAAGGTTGCCAAGAGGACTTGAAAGCAGGGCAGAATTGCAGGAAACCGATTTCAGGAGTTAGACTGGAATTGCATTGAAAGCATAGGAAAAGAGGCAGAACGTCCACAATGATGCACTTGGCCGAAAAGGGCGTATGAGTTTTTTCCTGAATATATTCAGGAAAAAACGCACACGCCCTTTTTGGCCAACCAAGCAAGCTTGCAAAGGAAATCTGCACTACAATGAAGTCTCACTTCCCCCCGGTCAAAAGGGCCATCTGAAAAAAGTGTAAAATCCAGAAAGGCAGGACAGGCCATGGAGAACTGGGAGCCTTGTTATGCTGATGGGTGAGATGTAAATTGCCAACAACCACTCGGGAGAAGTGTATGGTGTTTCCTGAAACATCTAAAAAACAAAGCAACAGAACCTAGGGCACTTCCACTTATGGTCCTATAGCTTAGGGAAATTAAAATCAAAAAGACACAGCCACCCCAATGTTTGGAACGGCTCTGTTTACAAGAACCTCGTTTACAGTACAAGTTCAACATCGCAGAAAGTGAAAAATGGATAAAGAAGTTGTGGTATTTACTTACAAAGCAATATCACTCAGCAATGAAATCTGTGTCATCAGGCCCTTAGCAGCACAATGAGTGGATTCAGGTATGATGATTCTAACTGAAATAAGTCACACAGAAAAAGAAACATCATAAGATATCAGTAATACACGGAATGTAAACTTGGCTACACAGGAACTGAATTACAGAACAGAACAGGGTCTCAAATTTAGAAAACCAACTTATTCTTGCTTAAGGGTAAAGGTGAGTTGGGGTGCTGCATAAAACCAGAGATTGAAATGAGCACAGATAAAGTTCCTTAAGCCAAATATGGAATAGACAAGAGCTACTCCTTGCTCAACGAAATGGACTCAACACCCCATATTAAACGCCTAAGAATGTACCTGACTAGTAAGTATCTTAAAACCTATGGATTGCTATGTCTCCGAAAGAGAATCAAGCATGTGTACAGGGGCATAAACGCAGCAGTGATAGGATTGGAGAGGTTCGGTGAGCAAATGAAGACCCTTTGAAGTCATATTGCATGGTACCCATTCCTCGGGTTTCAACTACCCAGGTTTAAGGTATTCTTCCTTCAGCTAAAACATGCATGTGGAACCTAGAGTATGATCAACCATGTGATCGGGAGACGTGTTCAAATATGTCTCAGTTTTCCTCCCCTGGTACTCGGGTGCAACATTCCAGATGCTTTACTAACACTCTCCCCACTTGGAGAGTCAGTCCCTTTAACCTCCTGTTTGGCCCAGTTTGCAATTTCTGCGGAAGATGAACAGGAATAGCGAGAACCAATGAGAGGATAGCTGGAGGTGTCTGGACGGGCAAATTTAACTCTCATTTCCCACCAGGAAGAGGAATTAACCAAAGGCTCCGCATGCCGGGCCGGAACCAGATTAGGGCCTGAAGCCATCCTGCGGTGTTGCGGCCAGGTCACAAGAAAGCGAGTTGAAGAAAGGAGCTCAGGGGCACTGTAATTCACAAACCTGCAGAGTTATAAATGACAGCTATCGTCCAAAAATAGACTGAAGTAAGGCTGCCAAGAGGACTTGAAAGCGGGGCAGAATTGCAGGAAACCGATTTCAGGAGGTAGACTGGAATTGCATTGAAAGCATAGGAAAAGAGGCAGAACGTCCACAATGATGCACTTGGCCAAAAAGGGCGTATGCGTTTTTCCCTGAATATATTCAGGAAAAAACGCATACGCCCTTTTTGGCCAACCAAGCAAGCTTGCAAAGGAAATCTGCACTACAATGAAGTCTCACTTCCCCCCGGTCAAAAGGGCCATCTGAAAAAAGTGTAAAATCCAGAAAGGCAGGACAGGCCATGGAGAACTGGGAGCCTTGTTATGCTGATGGGCGGGATGTAAATTGCCAACAGACACTCGGGAGAAGTGTATGGTGTTTCCTGAAACATCTAAAAAACAAAGCAACAGAGCCTAGGGCACTGTCACTTATGGTCCTATAGCTTAGGGAAATTAAAATCAAAAAGACACAGCCACCCCAAAGTTTGGGACGCCTCTGTTTACAAGAACCTCGTTTACAGTACCAGTTCAACATCGCAGAAAGTGAAAAATGGATAAAGAAGTTGTGGTATTTACTTACAAAGCAATATCACTCAGCAATGAAATCTATGTCATCAGGCCCTTAGCATCACAATGAGTGGATTCAGGTATGATGATTCTAACTGAAATAAGTCACACAGAAAAAGAAACATCATAAGATATCAGTAATACACGGAATGTAAACTTGGCTACATAGGAACTGAATTACAGAACAGAACAGGGTCTCAAATTTAGAAAACCAACTTATGCTTGCTTAAGGGTAAAGGTGAGTTGGGGTGCTGCATAAAACCAGAGATTGAAATGAGCACAGATAAAGTTCCTTAAGTCAAATATGGAATAGACAAGAGCTACTCCTTGCTCAACGAAATGGACTCAACACCGCATATTAAACGCCTAAGAATGTACCTGACTAGTAAGTATCTTAAAACCTATGGATTGCTATGTCTCCGAAAGAGAATCAAGCATGTGTACAGGGGCATAAACGCAGCAGTGATAGGATTGGAGAGGTTCGGTGAGCAAATGAAGACCCTTTGAAATCATATTGCATGGTACCCATTACACGGGTCTCAACTCTCCAGGTTTAAGGTATTCTTCCTTCAGCTAAAACATGCATGTGGAACCCAAGTATGATCAACCATGTGAACGGGAGACGTGTTCAAATATGTCTCAGTTTTCCTCCCCTGGTACTCGGGTGCAACATTCCAGACGCTTTACTAACACTCTCCCCACTTGGAGAGTCAGCGCCTTTAACCTCCAGTTTGGCCCAGTTTGCAATTTCTGCGGAAGATGAACAGGAATAGCGAGAACCAATGAGAGGCTAGCTGGAGGTGTCTGGACGGGCAAATTTAACTCTCATTTCCCACCAGGAAGAGGAAATAACCAAAGGCTCAGCGTGCCGTACCGGAACCAGATTAGGGCCTGAAGCCATCCTGCGGTGTTGCGGCCAGCTCAAAAGAAACCGAGTTGAAGAAAGGAGCTCAGGGGCACTGTAATTCACAAACCTGCAGAGTTATAAATGACAGCTATCGTCCAAAAATCGACTGAAGTAAGGTTGCCAAGAGGACTTGAAAGCGGGGCAGAATTGCAGGAAACCGATTTCAGGAGTTAGACTGGAATTGCATTGAAAGCATAGGAAAAGAGGCAGAACGTCCACAATGATGCACTTGGCCGAAAAGGGCGTATGAGTTTTTTCCTGAATATATTCAGGAAAAAACGCATACGCCCTTTTTGGCCAACCAAGCAAGCTTGCAAAGGAAATCTGCACTACAATGAAGTCTCACTTCCCCCCGGTCAAAAGGGCCATCTGAAAAAAGTGTAAAATCCAGAAAGGCAGGACAGGCCATGGAGAACTGGGAGCCTTGTTATGCTGATGGGTGGGATGTAAATTGCCAACAACCACTCGGGAGAAGTGTATGGTGTTTCCTGAAACATCTAAAAAACAAAGCAACAGAACCTAGGGCACTTCCACTTATGGTCCTATAGCTTAGGGAAATTAAAATGAAAAAGACACAGCCACCCCAAAGTTTGGAACGGCTCTGTTGACAAGAACCTCGTTTACAGTACAAGTTCAACATCGCAGAAAGTGAAAAATGGATAAAGAAGTTGTGGTATTTACTTACAAAGCAATATCACTCAGCAATGAAATCTGTGTCATCAGGCCCTTAGCAGCACAATGAGTGGATTCAGGTATGATGATTCTAACTGAAGTAAGTCACACAGAAAAAGAAACATCATAAGATATCAGTAATACACGGAATGTAAACTTGGCTACACAGGAACTGAATTACAGAACAGAACAGGGTCTCAAATTTAGAAAACCAACTTATGCTTGCTTAAGGGTAAAGGTGAGTTGGGGTGCTGCATAAAACCAGAGATTGAAATGAGCACAGATAAAGTTCCTTAAGTCAAATATGGAATAGACAAGAGCTACTCCTTGCTCAACGAAATGGACTCAACACCGCATATTAAACACCTAAGAATGTACCTGACTAGTAAGTATCTTAAAACCTATGGATTGCTATGTCTCCGAAAGAGAATCAAGCATGTGTACAGGGGCATAAACGCAGCAGTGATAGGATTGGAGAGGTTCGGTGAGCAAATGAAGACCCTTTGAAGTCATATTGCATGGTACCCATTCCACGGGTTTCAACTACCCCGGTTTAAGGTATTCTTCCTTCAGCTAAAACATGCATGTGGAACCTAGAGTATGATCAACCATGTGATCGGGAGACGTGTTCAAATATGTCTCAGTTTTCCTCCCCTAGTACTCGGGTGCAACATTCCAGACGCTTTACTAACACTCTCCCCACTTGGAGAGTCAGTCCCTTTAACCTCCTGTTTGGCCCAGTTTGCAATTTCTGCGGAAGATGAACAGGAATAGCGAGAACCAATGAGAGGCTAGCTGGAGGTGTCTGGACGGGCAAATTTAACTCTCATTTCCCACCAGGAAGAGGAATTAACCAAAGGCTCAGCATGCCGGGCCGGAACCAGATTAGGGCCTGAAGCCATCCTGCGGTGTTGCGGCCAGGTCACAAGAAAGCGAGTTGAAGAAAGGAGCTCAGGGGCACTGTAATTCACAAACCTGCAGAGTTATAAATGACAGCTATCGTCCAAAAATAGACTGAAGTAAGGCTGCCAAGAGGACTTGAAAGCGGGGCAGAATTGCAGGAAACCGATTTCAGGAGGTAGACTGGAATTGCATTGAAAGCATAGGAAAAGAGGCAGAACGTCCACAATGATGCACTTGGCCAAAAAGGGCGTATGCGTTTTTTCCTGAATATATTCAGGAAAAAACGCATACGCCCTTTTTGGCCAACCAAGCAAGCTTGCAAAGGAAATCTGCACTACAATGAAGTCTCACTTCCCCCCGGTCAAAAGGACCATCTGAAAAAAGTGTAAAATCCAGAAAGGCAGGACAGGCCATGGAGAACTGGGAGCCTTGTTATGCTGATGGGCGGGATGTAAATTGCCAACAACCACTCGGGAGAAGTGTATGGTGTTTCCTGAAACATCTAAAAAACAAAACAACAGAACCTAGGTCACTTCCACTTATGGTCCTATAGCTTAGGGAAATTAAAATCAAAAAGACACAGCCACCCCAAAGTTTGGAACGGCTCTGTTTACAAGAACCTCGTTTACAGTACAAGTTCAACATCGCAGAAAGTGAAAAATGGATAAAGAACTTGTGGTACTTACGTACAATGCAGTATCACTCAGCAATGAAATCTATGTCATCAGGCCCTTAGCAGCATAATGAGTAGATTCAGGTACGATGATTCTAACTGAAATAAGTCACACAGAAAAAGAAACATCATAAGATATCACTAATACACGGAATGTAAACTTGGCTACACAGGAACTGCATTCCAAAACAGAACAGGGTCTCAAATTTAGAAAACCAACTTATGCTTGCTTAAGGGGAAAGGTGAGTTGGGGTGCTGCATAAAACCAGAGATTGAAATGAGCACAGATAAAGTTCCTTAAGCCAAATATGGAATAGACAAGAGCTACCCCTTGCTCAACGAAATGGACTCAAAACCCCATATTAAACCCCTAAGAATGTACCTGACTAGTAAGTATCTTAAAACCTATGGATTGCTATGTCTCCAAAAGAGAATCAAGCGTGTGTACAGGGGAATAAACGCAGCAGTGATAGGACTGGAGAGGTTCGGTGAGCAAATGAAGACCCTTTGAAGTCATATTGCATGGTACCCATTCCACGGGTTTCAACTACCCAGGTTTTAGGTATTCTTCCTTCAGCTAAAACATGCATGTGGAACCCAGAGTATGATCAACCGTGTGAACGGGAGACGTGTTCAATTATGTCTCAGTTTTCCTCCCCTGGTACTCGGGTGCAACATTCCAGACGCTTTACTAACACTCTCCCGACTTGGAGAGTCAGTCCCTTTAACCTCCTGTTTGGCCCAGTTTGCAATTTCTGCGGAAGATGAACAGGAATAGCGAGAACCAATGAGAGGCTAGCTGGAGGTGTCTGGACGGGCAAATTTAACTCTCATTTCCCACCAGGAAGAGGAATTAACCAAAGGCTCAGCATGCCGGGCCGGAACCAGATTAGGGCCTGAAGCCATCCTGCGGTGTTGCGGCCAGGTCACAAGAAAGCGAGTTGAAGAAAGGAGCTCAGGGGCACTGTAATTCACAAACCTGCAGAGTTATAAATGACAGCTATCGTCCAAAAATAGACTGAAGTAAGGCTGCCAAGAGGACTTGAAAGCGGGGCAGAATTGCAGGAAACCGATTTCAGGAGGTAGACTGGAATTGCATTGCAAGCATAGGAAAAGAGGCAGAACGTCCACAATGATGCACTTGGCCAAAAAGGGCGTATGCGTTTTTTCCTGAATATATTCAGGAAAAAACGCATACGCCCTTTTTGGCCAACCAAGCAAGCTTGCAAAGGAAATCTACACTACAATGAAGTCTCACTTCCCCCCGGTCAAAAGGGCCATCTGAAAAAAGTGTAAAATCCAGAAAGGCAGGACAGGCCATGGAGAACTGGGAGCCTTGTTATGGTGATGGGCGGGATGTAAATTGCCAACAACCACTCGGGAGAAGTGTATGGTGTTTCCTGAAACATCTAAAAAACAAAGCAACAGAACCTAGGGCACTTCCACTTATGGTCCTATAGCTTAGGGAAATTAAAATCAAAAGACACAGCCACCCCAAAGTTTGGAACGGCTCTGTTTACAAGAACCTCGTTTACAGTACAAGTTCAACATCGCAGAAAGTGAAAAATGGATAAAGAAGTTGTGGTATTTACTTACAAAGCAATATCACTCAGCAATGGAATCTGTGTCATCAGGCCCTTAGCAGCACAATGAGTGGATTCAGGTATGATGATTCTAACTGAAGTAAGTCACACAGAAAAAGAAACATCATAAGATATCAGTAATACACGGAATGTAAACTTGGCTACACAGGAACTGAATTACAGAACAGAACAGGGACTCAAATTTAGAAAACCAACTTATGCTTGCTTAAGGGTAAAGGTGAGTTGGGGTGCTGCATAAAACCAGAGATTGAAATGAGCACAGATAAAGTTCCTTAAGTCAAATATGGAATAGACAAGAGCTACTCCTTGCTCAACGAAATGGACTCAACACCGCATATTAAACGCCTAAGAATGTACCTGACTAGTAAGTATCTTAAAACCTATGGATTGCTATGTCTCCGAAAGAGAATCAAGCATGTGTACAGGGGCATAAACGCAGCAGTGATAGGATTGGAGAGATTCGTGAGCAAATGAAGACCCTTTGAAGTCATATTGCATGGTACCCATTCCACGGGTTTCAACTACCCAGGTTTAAGGTATTCTTCCTTCAGCTAAAACATGCATGTGGAACCTAGAGTATGATCAACCATGTGATCGGGAGACGTGTTCAAATATGTCTCAGGTTTCGTACCCTGGTACTCGGGTGCAACATGCCAGACGCTTTACTAACACTCTCCCGACTTGGAGAGTCAGTCCCTTTAACCTCCTGTTTGGCCCAGTTTGCAATTTCTGCGGAAGATGAACAGGAATAGCGAGAACCAATGAGAGGCTAGCTGGAGGTGTCTGGACGGGCAAATTTAACTCTCATTTCCCACCAGGAAGAGGAATTAACCAAAGGCTCAGCATGCCGGGCCGGAACCAGATTAGGGCCTGAAGCCATCCTGCGGTGTTGCGGCCAGGTCACAAGAAAGCGAGTTGAAGAAAGGAGCTCAGGGGCACTGTAATTCACAAACCTGCAGAGTTATAAATGACAGCTATCGTCCAAAAATAGACTGAAGTAAGGCTGCCAAGAGGACTTGAAAGCGGGGCAGAATTGCAGGAAACCGATTTCAGGAGGTAGACTGGAATTGCATTGAAAGCATAGGAAAAGAGGCAGAACGTCCACAATGATGCACTTGGCCAAAAAGGGCGTATGCGTTTTTTCCTGAATATATTCAGGAAAAAACGCATACGCCCTTTTTGGCCAACCAAGCAAGCTTGCAAAGGAAATCTGCACTACAATGAAGTCTCACTTCCCCCCGGTCAAAAGGGCCATCTGAAAAAAGTGTAAAATCCAGAAAGGCAGGACAGGCCATGGAGAACTGGGAGCCTTGTTATGCTGATGGGCAGGATGTAAATTGCCAACAACCACTCGGGAGAAGTGTATGGTGTTTCCTGAAACATCTAAAAAACAAAACAACAGAACCTAGGGCACTTCCACTTATGGTCCTATAGCTTAGGGAAATTAAAATCAAAAAGACACAGCCACCCCAAAGTTTGGAACGGCTCTGTTTACAAGAACCTCGTTTACAGTACAAGTTCAACATCGCAGAAAGTGAAAAATGGATAAAGAACTTGTGGTACTTACGTACAATGCAGTATCACTCAGCAATGAAATCTATGTCATCAGGCCCTTAGCAGCATAATGAGTAGATTCAGGTACGATGATTCTAACTGAAATAAGTCACACAGAAAAAGAAACATCATAAGATATCACTAATACACGGAATGTAAACTTGGCTACACAGGAACTGCATTCCAAAACAGAACAGGGTCTCAAACTTAGAAAACCAACTTATGCTTGCTTAAGGGGAAAGGTGAGTTGGGGTGCTGCATAAAACCAGAGATTGAAATGAGCACAGATAAAGTTCCTTAAGCCAAATATGGAATAGACAAGAGCTACCCCTTGCTCAACGAAATGGACTGAAAACCCCATATTAAACCCCTAAGAATGTACCTGACTAGTAAGTATCTTAAAACCTATGGATTGCTATGTCTCCAAAAGAGAATCAAGCGTGTGTACAGGGGAATAAACGCAGCAGTGATAGGATTGGAGAGGTTCGGTGAGCAAATGAAGACCCTTTGAAGTCATATTTGATGGTACCCATTCCACGGGTTTCAACTACCCAGGTTTTAGGTATTCTTCCTTCAGCTAAAACATGCATGTGGAACCCAGAGTATGATCAACCGTGTGAACGGGAGACGTGTTCAAATATGTCTCAGTTTTCCTCCCCTGGTACTCGGGTGCAACATTCCAGACGCTTTACTAACACTCTCCCCACTTGGAGAGTCAGTCCCTTTAACCTCCTGTTTGGCCCAGTTTGCAATTTCTGCGGAAGATGAACAGGAATAGCGAGAACCAATGAGAGGCTAGCTGGAGGTGTCTGGACGGGCAAATTTAACTCTCATTTCCCACCAGGAAGAGGAATTAACCAAAGGCTCAGCATGCCGGGCCGGAACCAGATTAGGGCCTGAAGCCATCCTGCGGTGTTGCGGCCAGGTCACAAGAAAGCGAGTTGAAGAAAGGAGCTCAGGGGCACTGTAATTCACAAACCTGCAGAGTTATAAATGACAGCTATCGTCCAAAAATAGACTGAAGTAAGGCTGCCAAGAGGACTTGAAAGCGGGGCAGAATTGCAGGAAACCGATTTCAGGAGGTAGACTGGAATTGCATTGAAAGCATAGGAAAAGAGGCAGAACGTCCACAATGATGCACTTGGCCAAAAAGGGCGTATGCGTTTTTTCCTGAATATATTCAGGAAAAAACGCATACGCCCTTTTTGGCCAACCAAGCAAGCTTGCAAAGGAAATCTGCACTACAATGAAGTCTCACTTCCCCCCGGTCAAAAGGGCCATCTGAAAAAAGTGTAAAATCCAGAAAGGCAGGACAGGCCATGGAGAACTGGGAGCCTTGTTATGCTGATGGGCAGGATGTAAATTGCCAACAACCACTCGGGAGAAGTGTATGGTGTTTCCTGAAACATCTAAAAAACAAAACAACAGAACCTAGGGCACTTCCACTTATGGTCCTATAGCTTAGGGAAATTAAAATCAAAAAGACACAGCCACCCCAAAGTTTGGAACGGCTCTGTTTACAAGAACCTCGTTTACAGTACAAGTTCAACATCGCAGAAAGTGAAAAATGGATAAAGAACTTGTGGTACTTACGTACAATGCAGTATCACTCAGCAATGAAATCTATGTCATCAGGCCCTTAGCAGCATAATGAGTAGATTCAGGTACGATGATTCTAACTGAAATAAGTCACACAGAAAAAGAAACATCATAAGATATCACTAATACACGGAATGTAAACTTGGCTACACAGGAACTGCATTCCAAAACAGAACAGGGTCTCAAACTTAGAAAACCAACTTATGCTTGCTTAAGGGGAAAGGTGAGTTGGGGTGCTGCATAAAACCAGAGATTGAAATGAGCACAGATAAAGTTCCTTAAGCCAAATATGGAATAGACAAGAGCTACCCCTTGCTCAACGAAATGGACTGAAAACCCCATATTAAACCCCTAAGAATGTACCTGACTAGTAAGTATCTTAAAACCTATGGATTGCTATGTCTCCAAAAGAGAATCAAGCGTGTGTACAGGGGAATAAACGCAGCAGTGATAGGATTGGAGAGGTTCGGTGAGCAAATGAAGACCCTTTGAAGTCATATTTGATGGTACCCATTCCACGGGTTTCAACTACCCAGGTTTTAGGTATTCTTCCTTCAGCTAAAACATGCATGTGGAACCCAGAGTATGATCAACCGTGTGAACGGGAGACGTGTTCAAATATGTCTCAGTTTTCCTCCCCTGGTACTCGGGTGCAACATTCCAGACGCTTTACTAACACTCTCCCCACTTGGAGAGTCAGCGCCTTTAACCTCCTGTTTGGCCCAGTTTGCAATTTCTGCGGAAGATGAACAGGAATAGCGAGAACCAATGAGAGGCTAGCTGGAGGTGTCTGGACGGGCAAATTTAACTCTCATTTCCCACCAGGAAGAGGAATTAACCAAAGGCTCAGCATGCCGGGCCGGAACCAGATTAGGGCCTGAAGCCATCCTGCGGTGTTGCGGCCAGGTCACAAGAAAGCGAGTTGAAGAAAGGAGCTCAGGGGCACTGTAATTCACAAACCTGCAGAGTTATAAATGACAGCTATCGTCCAAAAATAGACTGAAGTAAGGCTGCCAAGAGGACTTGAAAGCGGGGCAGAATTGCAGGAAACCGATTTCAGGAGCTAGACTGGAATTGCATTGAAAGCATAGGAAAAGAGGCAGAACGTCCACAATGATGCACTTGGCCAAAAATGGCGTATGCTTTTTTTCCTGAATATATTCAGGAAAAAACGCATACGCACTTTTTGGCCAACCAAGCAAGCTTGCAAAGGAAATCTGCACTACAATGAAGTCTCACTTCCCCCCGGTCAAAAGGGCCATCTGAAAAAAGTGTAAAATCCAGAAAGGCAGGACAGGCCATGGAGAACTGGGAGCCTTGTTATGCTGATGGGCGGGATGTAAATTGCCAACAACCACTCGGGAGAAGTGTATGGTGTTTCCTGAAACATCTAAAAAACAAAGCAACAGAGCCTAGGGCACTGCCACTTATGGTCCTATAGCTTAGGGAAATTAAAATCAAAAAGACACAGCCACCGCAAAGTTTGGAACGGCTCTGTTTACAAGAACCTCGTTTACAGTACAAGTTCAACATCGCAGAAAGTGAAAAATGGATAAAGAACTTGTGGTACTTACGTACAATGCAGTATCACTCAGCAATGAAATCTATGTCATCAGGCCCTTAGCAGCATAACGAGTAGATTCAGGTACGATGATTCTAACTGAAATAAGTCACACAGAAAAAGAAACATCATAAGATATCACTAATACACGGAATGTAAACTTGGCTACACAGGAACTGCATTCCAAAACAGAACAGGGTCTCAAATTTAGAAAACCAACTTATGCTTGCTTAAGGGGAAAGGTGAGTTGGGGTGCTGCATAAAACCAGAGATTGAAATGAGCACAGATAAAGTTCCTTAAGCCAAATATGGAATAGACAAGAGCTACTCCTTGCTCAACGAAATGGACTCAAAACCCCATATTAAACCCCTAAGAATGTACCTGACTAGTAAGTATCTTAAAACCTATGGATTGCTATGTCTCCAAAAGAGAATCAAGGGTGTGTACAGGGGAATAAACGCAGCAGTGATAGGATTGGAGAGGTTCGGTGAGCAAATGAAGACCCTTTGAAGTCATATTGCATGGTACCCATTCCACGGGTTTCAACTACCCAGGTTTTAGGTATTCTTCCTTCAGCTAAAACATGCATGTGGAACCCAGAGTATGATCAACCGTGTGAACGGGAGACGTGTTCAAATATGTCTCAGTTTTCCTCCCCTGGTACTCGGGTGCAACATTCCAGACGCTTTACTAACACTCTCCCGACTTGGAGAGTCAGTCCCTTTAACCTCCTGTTTGGCCCAGTTTGCAATTTCTGCGGAAGATGAACAGGAATAGCGAGAACCAATGAGAGGCTAGCTGGAGGTGTCTGGACGGGCAAATTTAACTCTCATTTCCCACCAGGAAGAGGAATTAACCAAAGGCTCAGCATGCCGGGCCGGAACCAGATTAGGGCCTGAAGCCATCCTGCGGTGTTGCGGCCAGGTCACAAGAAAGCGAGTTGAAGAAAGGAGCTCAGGGGCACTGTAATTCACAAACCTGCAGAGTTATAAATGACAGCTATCGTCCAAAAATAGACTGAAGTAAGGCTGCCAAGAGGACTTGAAAGCGGGGCAGAATTGCAGGAAACCGATTTCAGGAGGTAGACTGGAATTGCATTGCAAGCATAGGAAAAGAGGCAGAACGTCCACAATGATGCACTTGGCCAAAAAGGGCGTATGCGTTTTTTCCTGAATATATTCAGGAAAAAACGCATACGCCCTTTTTGGCCAACCAAGCAAGCTTGCAAAGGAAATCTACACTACAATGAAGTCTCACTTCCCCCCGGTCAAAAGGGCCATCTGAAAAAAGTGTAAAATCCAGAAAGGCAGGACAGGCCATGGAGAACTGGGAGCCTTGTTATGGTGATGGGCGGGATGTAAATTGCCAACAACCACTCGGGAGAAGTGTATGGTGTTTCCTGAAACATCTAAAAAACAAAGCAACAGAACCTAGGGCACTTCCACTTATGGTCCTATAGCTTAGGGAAATTAAAATCAAAAGACACAGCCACCCCAAAGTTTGGAACGGCTCTGTTTACAAGAACCTCGTTTACAGTACAAGTTCAACATCGCAGAAAGTGAAAAATGGATAAAGAAGTTGTGGTATTTACTTACAAAGCAATATCACTCAGCAATGGAATCTGTGTCATCAGGCCCTTAGCAGCACAATGAGTGGATTCAGGTATGATGATTCTAACTGAAGTAAGTCACACAGAAAAAGAAACATCATAAGATATCAGTAATACACGGAATGTAAACTTGGCTACACAGGAACTGAATTACAGAACAGAACAGGGACTCAAATTTAGAAAACCAACTTATGCTTGCTTAAGGGTAAAGGTGAGTTGGGGTGCTGCATAAAACCAGAGATTGAAATGAGCACAGATAAAGTTCCTTAAGTCAAATATGGAATAGACAAGAGCTACTCCTTGCTCAACGAAATGGACTCAACACCGCATATTAAACGCCTAAGAATGTACCTGACTAGTAAGTATCTTAAAACCTATGGATTGCTATGTCTCCGAAAGAGAATCAAGCATGTGTACAGGGGCATAAACGCAGCAGTGATAGGATTGGAGAGATTCGTGAGCAAATGAAGACCCTTTGAAGTCATATTGCATGGTACCCATTCCACGGGTTTCAACTACCCAGGTTTAAGGTATTCTTCCTTCAGCTAAAACATGCATGTGGAACCTAGAGTATGATCAACCATGTGATCGGGAGACGTGTTCAAATATGTCTCAGTTTTCGTACCCTGGTACTCGGGTGCAACATTCCAGACGCTTTACTAACACTCTCCCCACTTGGAGAGTCAGTCCCTTTAACCTCCTGTTTGGCCCAGTTTGCAATTTCTGCGGAAGATGAACAGGAATAGCGAGAACCAATGAGAGGCTAGCTGGAGGTGTCTGGACGGGCAAATTTAACTCTCATTTCCCACCAGGAAGAGGAATTAACCAAAGGCTCAGCATGCCGGGCCGGAACCAGATTAGGGCCTGAAGCCATCCTGCGGTGTTGCGGCCAGGTCACAAGAAAGCGAGTTGAAGAAAGGAGCTCAGGGGCACTGTAATTCACAAACCTGCAGAGTTATAAATGACAGCTATCGTCCAAAAATAGACTGAAGTAAGGCTGCCAAGAGGACTTGAAAGCGGGGCAGAATTGCAGGAAACCGATTTCAGGAGGTAGACTGGAATTGCATTGAAAGCATAGGAAAAGAGGCAGAACGTCCACAATGATGCACTTGGCCAAAAAGGGCGTATGCGTTTTTTCCTGAATATATTCAGGAAAAAACGCATACGCCCTTTTTGGCCAACCAAGCAAGCTTGCAAAGGAAATCTGCACTACAATGAAGTCTCACTTCCCCCCGGTCAAAAGGGCCATCTGAAAAAAGTGTAAAATCCAGAAAGGCAGGACAGGCCATGGAGAACTGGGAGCCTTGTTATGCTGATGGGCAGGATGTAAATTGCCAACAACCACTCGGGAGAAGTGTATGGTGTTTCCTGAAACATCTAAAAAACAAAACAACAGAACCTAGGGCACTTCCACTTATGGTCCTATAGCTTAGGGAAATTAAAATCAAAAAGACACAGCCACCCCAAAGTTTGGAACGGCTCTGTTTACAAGAACCTCGTTTACAGTACAAGTTCAACATCGCAGAAAGTGAAAAATGGATAAAGAACTTGTGGTAATTACGTACAATGCAGTATCACTCAGCAATGAAATCTATGTCATCAGGCCCTTAGCAGCATAATGAGTAGATTCAGGTACGATGATTCTAACTGAAATAAGTCACACAGAAAAAGAAACATCATAAGATGTCACTAATACACGGAATGTAAACTTGGCTACACAGGAACTGCATTCCAAAACAGAACAGGGTCTCAAACTTAGAAAACCAACTTATGCTTGCTTAAGGGGAAAGGTGAGTTGGGGTGCTGCATAAAACCAGAGATTGAAATGAGCACAGATAAAGTTCCTTAAGCCAAATATGGAATACACAAGAGCCACCGCTTGCTCAACGAAATGGACTGAAAACCCCATATTAAACCCCTAAGAATGTACCTGACTAGTAAGTATCTTAAAACCTATGGATTGCTATGTCTCCAAAAGAGAATCAAGCGTGTGTACAGGGGAATAAACGCAGCAGTGATAGGATTGGAGAGGTTCGGTGAGCAAATGAAGACCCTTTGAAGTCATATTTGATGGTACCCATTCCACGGGTTTCAACTACCCAGGTTTTAGGTATTCTTCCTTCAGCTAAAACATGCATGTGGAACCCAGAGTATGATCAACCGTGTGAACGGGAGACGTGTTCAAATATGTCTCAGTTTTCCTCCCCTGGTACTCGGGTGCAACATTCCAGACGCTTTACTAACACTCTCCCCACTTGGAGAGTCAGCGCCTTTAACCTCCTGTTTGGCCCAGTTTGCAATTTCTGCGGAAGATGAACAGGAATAGCGAGAACCAATGAGAGGCTAGCTGGAGGTGTCTGGACGGGCAAATTTAACTCTCATTTCCCACCAGGAAGAGGAATTAACCAAAGGCTCAGCATGCCGGGCCGGAACCAGATTAGGGCCTGAAGCCATCCTGCGGTGTTGCGGCCAGGTCACAAGAAAGCGAGTTGAAGAAAGGAGCTCAGGGGCACTGTAATTCACAAACCTGCAGAGTTATAAATGACAGCTATCGTCCAAAAATAGACTGAAGTAAGGCTGCCAAGAGGACTTGAAAGCGGGGCAGAATTGCAGGAAACCGATTTCAGGAGCTAGACTGGAATTGCATTGAAAGCATAGGAAAAGAGGCAGAACGTCCACAATGATGCACTTGGCCAAAAATGGCGTATGCTTTTTTTCCTGAATATATTCAGGAAAAAACGCATACGCACTTTTTGGCCAACCAAGCAAGCTTGCAAAGGAAATCTGCACTACAATGAAGTCTCACTTCCCCCCGGTCAAAAGGGCCATCTGAAAAAAGTGTAAAATCCAGAAAGGCAGGACAGGCCATGGAGAACTGGGAGCCTTGTTATGCTGATGGGCGGGATGTAAATTGCCAACAACCACTCGGGAGAAGTGTATGGTGTTTCCTGAAACATCTAAAAAACAAAGCAACAGAGCCTAGGGCACTGCCACTTATGGTCCTATAGCTTAGGGAAATTAAAATCAAAAAGACACAGCCACCGCAAAGTTTGGAACGGCTCTGTTTACAAGAACCTCGTTTACAGTACAAGTTCAACATCGCAGAAAGTGAAAAATGGATAAAGAACTTGTGGTACTTACGTACAATGCAGTATCACTCAGCAATGAAATCTATGTCATCAGGCCCTTAGCAGCATAACGAGTAGATTCAGGTACGATGATTCTAACTGAAATAAGTCACACAGAAAAAGAAACATCATAAGATATCACTAATACACGGAATGTAAACTTGGCTACACAGGAACTGCATTCCAAAACAGAACAGGGTCTCAAATTTAGAAAACCAACTTATGCTTGCTTAAGGGGAAAGGTGAGTTGGGGTGCTGCATAAAACCAGAGATTGAAATGAGCACAGATAAAGTTCCTTAAGCCAAATATGGAATAGACAAGAGCTACTCCTTGCTCAACGAAATGGACTCAAAACCCCATATTAAACCCCTAAGAATGTACCTGACTAGTAAGTATCTTAAAACCTATGGATTGCTATGTCTCCAAAAGAGAATCAAGGGTGTGTACAGGGGAATAAACGCAGCAGTGATAGGATTGGAGAGGTTCGGTGAGCAAATGAAGACCCTTTGAAGTCATATTGCATGGTACCCATTCCACGGGTTTCAACTACCCAGGTTTTAGGTATTCTTCCTTCAGCTAAAACATGCATGTGGAACCCAGAGTATGATCAACCGTGTGAACGGGAGACGTGTTCAAATATGTCTCAGTTTTCCTCCCCTGGTACTCGGGTGCAACATTCCAGACGCTTTACTAACACTCTCCCGACTTGGAGAGTCAGTCCCTTTAACCTCCTGTTTGGCCCAGTTTGCAATTTCTGCGGAAGATGAACAGGAATAGCGAGAACCAATGAGAGGCTAGCTGGAGGTGTCTGGACGGGCAAATTTAACTCTCATTTCCCACCAGGAAGAGGAATTAACCAAAGGCTCAGCATGCCGGGCCGGAACCAGATTAGGGCCTGAAGCCATCCTGCGGTGTTGCGGCCAGGTCACAAGAAAGCGAGTTGAAGAAAGGAGCTCAGGGGCACTGTAATTCACAAACCTGCAGAGTTATAAATGACAGCTATCGTCCAAAAATAGACTGAAGTAAGGCTGCCAAGAGGACTTGAAAGCGGGGCAGAATTGCAGGAAACCGATTTCAGGAGGTAGACTGGAATTGCATTGCAAGCATAGGAAAAGAGGCAGAACGTCCACAATGATGCACTTGGCCAAAAAGGGCGTATGCGTTTTTTCCTGAATATATTCAGGAAAAAACGCATACGCCCTTTTTGGCCAACCAAGCAAGCTTGCAAAGGAAATCTACACTACAATGAAGTCTCACTTCCCCCCGGTCAAAAGGGCCATCTGAAAAAAGTGTAAAATCCAGAAAGGCAGGACAGGCCATGGAGAACTGGGAGCCTTGTTATGGTGATGGGCGGGATGTAAATTGCCAACAACCACTCGGGAGAAGTGTATGGTGTTTCCTGAAACATCTAAAAAACAAAGCAACAGAACCTAGGGCACTTCCACTTATGGTCCTATAGCTTAGGGAAATTAAAATCAAAAGACACAGCCACCCCAAAGTTTGGAACGGCTCTGTTTACAAGAACCTCGTTTACAGTACAAGTTCAACATCGCAGAAAGTGAAAAATGGATAAAGAAGTTGTGGTATTTACTTACAAAGCAATATCACTCAGCAATGGAATCTGTGTCATCAGGCCCTTAGCAGCACAATGAGTGGATTCAGGTATGATGATTCTAACTGAAGTAAGTCACACAGAAAAAGAAACATCATAAGATATCAGTAATACACGGAATGTAAACTTGGCTACACAGGAACTGAATTACAGAACAGAACAGGGACTCAAATTTAGAAAACCAACTTATGCTTGCTTAAGGGTAAAGGTGAGTTGGGGTGCTGCATAAAACCAGAGATTGAAATGAGCACAGATAAAGTTCCTTAAGTCAAATATGGAATAGACAAGAGCTACTCCTTGCTCAACGAAATGGACTCAACACCGCATATTAAACGCCTAAGAATGTACCTGACTAGTAAGTATCTTAAAACCTATGGATTGCTATGTCTCCGAAAGAGAATCAAGCATGTGTACAGGGGCATAAACGCAGCAGTGATAGGATTGGAGAGATTCGTGAGCAAATGAAGACCCTTTGAAGTCATATTGCATGGTACCCATTCCACGGGTTTCAACTACCCAGGTTTAAGGTATTCTTCCTTCAGCTAAAACATGCATGTGGAACCTAGAGTATGATCAACCATGTGATCGGGAGACGTGTTCAAATATGTCTCAGTTTTCGTACCCTGGTACTCGGGTGCAACATTCCAGACGCTTTACTAACACTCTCCCCACTTGGAGAGTCAGTCCCTTTAACCTCCTGTTTGGCCCAGTTTGCAATTTCTGCGGAAGATGAACAGGAATAGCGAGAACCAATGAGAGGCTAGCTGGAGGTGTCTGGACGGGCAAATTTAACTCTCATTTCCCACCAGGAAGAGGAATTAACCAAAGGCTCAGCATGCCGGGCCGGAACCAGATTAGGGCCTGAAGCCATCCTGCGGTGTTGCGGCCAGGTCACAAGAAAGCGAGTTGAAGAAAGGAGCTCAGGGGCACTGTAATTCACAAACCTGCAGAGTTATAAATGACAGCTATCGTCCAAAAATAGACTGAAGTAAGGCTGCCAAGAGGACTTGAAAGCGGGGCAGAATTGCAGGAAACCGATTTCAGGAGGTAGACTGGAATTGCATTGAAAGCATAGGAAAAGAGGCAGAACGTCCACAATGATGCACTTGGCCAAAAAGGGCGTATGCGTTTTTTCCTGAATATATTCAGGAAAAAACGCATACGCCCTTTTTGGCCAACCAAGCAAGCTTGCAAAGGAAATCTGCACTACAATGAAGTCTCACTTCCCCCCGGTCAAAAGGGCCATCTGAAAAAAGTGTAAAATCCAGAAAGGCAGGACAGGCCATGGAGAACTGGGAGCCTTGTTATGCTGATGGGCAGGATGTAAATTGCCAACAACCACTCGGGAGAAGTGTATGGTGTTTCCTGAAACATCTAAAAAACAAAACAACAGAACCTAGGGCACTTCCACTTATGGTCCTATAGCTTAGGGAAATTAAAATCAAAAAGACACAGCCACCCCAAAGTTTGGAACGGCTCTGTTTACAAGAACCTCGTTTACAGTACAAGTTCAACATCGCAGAAAGTGAAAAATGGATAAAGAACTTGTGGTAATTACGTACAATGCAGTATCACTCAGCAATGAAATCTACGTCATCAGGCCCTTAGCAGCATAATGAGTAGATTCAGGTACGATGATTCTAACTGAAATAAGTCACACAGAAAAAGAAACATCATAAGATGTCACTAATACACGGAATGTAAACTTGGCTACACAGGAACTGCATTCCAAAACAGAACAGGGTCTCAAACTTAGAAAACCAACTTATGCTTGCTTAAGGGGAAAGGTGAGTTGGGGTGCTGCATAAAACCAGAGATTGAAATGAGCACAGATAAAGTTCCTTAAGCCAAATATGGAATACACAAGAGCCACCGCTTGCTCAACGAAATGGACTGAAAACCCCATATTAAACCCCTAAGAATGTACCTGACTAGTAAGTATCTTAAAACCTATGGATTGCTATGTCTCCAAAAGAGAATCAAGCGTGTGTACAGGGGAATAAACGCAGCAGTGATAGGATTGGAGAGGTTCGGTGAGCAAATGAAGACCCTTTGAAGTCATATTTGATGGTACCCATTCGACGGGTTTCAACTACCCAGGTTTTAGGTATTCTTCCTTCAGCTAAAACATGCATGTGGAACCCAGAGTATGATCAACTGTGTGAACGGGAGACGTGTTCAAATATGTCTCAGTTTTCCTCCCCTGGTACTCGGGTGCAACATTCCAGACGCTTTACTAACACTCTCCCCACTTGGAGAGTCAGCGCCTTTAACCTCCTGTTTGGCCCAGTTTGCAATTTCTGCGGAAGATGAACAGGAATAGCGAGAACCAATGAGAGGCTAGCTGGAGGTGTCTGGACGGGCAAATTTAACTCTCATTTCCCACCAGGAAGAGGAATTAACCAAAGGCTCAGCATGCCGGGCCGGAACCAGATTAGGGCCTGAAGCCATCCTGCGGTGTTGCGGCCAGTTCACAAGAAAGCGAGTTGAAGAAAGGAGCTCAGGGGCACTGTAATTCACAAACCTGCAGAGTTATAAATGACAGCTATCGTCCAAAAATAGACTGAAGTAAGGCTGCCAAGAGGACTTGAAAGCGGGGCAGAATTGCAGGAAACCGATTTCAGGAGCTAGACTGGAATTGCATTGAAAGCATAGGAAAAGAGGCAGAACGTCCACAATGATGCACTTGGCCAAAAAGGGCGTATGCTTTTTTTCCTGAATATATTCAGGAAAAAACGCATACGCACTTTTTGGCCAACCAAGCAAGCTTGCAAAGGAAATCTGCACTACAATGAAGTCTCACTTCCCCCCGGTCAAAAGGGCCATCTGAAAAAAGTGTAAAATCCAGAAAGGCAGGACAGGCCATGGAGAACTGGGAGCCTTGTTATGCTGATGGGCGGGATGTAAATTGCCAACAACCACTCGGGAGAAGTGTATGGTGTTTCCTGAAACATCTAAAAAACAAAGCAACAGAGCCTAGGGCACTGCCACTTATGGTCCTATAGCTTAGGGAAATTAAAATCAAAAAGACACAGCCACCCCAAAGTTTGGAACGGCTCTGTTTACAAGAACCTCGTTTACAGTACAAGTTCAACATCGCAGAAAGTGAAAAATGGATAAAGAAGTTGTGGTATTTACTTACAAAGCAATATCACTCAGCAATGAAATCTATGTCATCAGGCCCTTAGCAGCACAATGAGTGGATTCAGGTATGATGATTCTAACTGAAATAAGTCACACAGAAAAAGAAACATCATAAGATATCAGTAATACACGGAACGTAAACTTGGCTACACAGGAACTGAATTACAGAACAGAACAGGGTCTCAAATTTAGAAAACCAACTTATGCTTGCTTAAGGGGAAAGGTGAGTTGGGGTGCTGCATAAAACCAGAGATTGAAATGAGCACAGATAAAGTTCCTTAAGCCAAATATGGAATAGACAAGAGCTACTCCTTGCTCAACGAAATGGACTCAAAACCCCATATTAAACCCCTAAGAATGTACCTGACTAGTAAGTATCTTAAAACCTATGGATTGCTATGTCTCCAAAAGAGAATCAAGGGTGTGTACAGGGGAATAAACGCAGCAGTGATAGGATTGGAGAGGTTCGGTGAGCAAATGAAGACCCTTTGAAGTCATATTGCATGGTACCCATTCCACGGGTTTCAACTACCCAGGTTTTAGGTATTCTTCCTTCAGCTAAAACATGCATGTGGAACCCAGAGTATGATCAACCGTGTGAACGGGAGACGTGTTCAAATATGTCTCAGTTTTCCTCCCCTGGTACTCGGGTGCAACATTCCAGACGCTTTACTAACACTCTCCCGACTTGGAGAGTCAGTCCCTTTAACCTCCTGTTTGGCCCAGTTTGCAATTTCTGCGGAAGATGAACAGGAATAGCGAGAACCAATGAGAGGCTAGCTGGAGGTGTCTGGACGGGCAAATTTAACTCTCATTTCCCACCAGGAAGAGGAATTAACCAAAGGCTCAGCATGCCGGGCCGGAACCAGATTAGGGCCTGAAGCCATCCTGCGGTGTTGCGGCCAGGTCACAAGAAAGCGAGTTGAAGAAAGGAGCTCAGGGGCACTGTAATTCACAAACCTGCAGAGTTATAAATGACAGCTATCGTCCAAAAATAGACTGAAGTAAGGCTGCCAAGAGGACTTGAAAGCGGGGCAGAATTGCAGGAAACCGATTTCAGGAGGTAGACTGGAATTGCATTGCAAGCATAGGAAAAGAGGCAGAACGTCCACAATGATGCACTTGGCCAAAAAGGGCGTATGCGTTTTTTCCTGAATATATTCAGGAAAAAACGCATACGCCCTTTTTGGCCAACCAAGCAAGCTTGCAAAGGAAATCTACACTACAATGAAGTCTCACTTCCCCCCGGTCAAAAGGGCCATCTGAAAAAAGTGTAAAATCCAGAAAGGCAGGACAGGCCATGGAGAACTGGGAGCCTTGTTATGGTGATGGGCGGGATGTAAATTGCCAACAACCACTCGGGAGAAGTGTATGGTGTTTCCTGAAACATCTAAAAAACAAAGCAACAGAACCTAGGGCACTTCCACTTATGGTCCTATAGCTTAGGGAAATTAAAATCAAAAGACACAGCCACCCCAAAGTTTGGAACGGCTCTGTTTACAAGAACCTCGTTTACAGTACAAGTTCAACATCGCAGAAAGTGAAAAATGGATAAAGAAGTTGTGGTATTTACTTACAAAGCAATATCACTCAGCAATGGAATCTGTGTCATCAGGCCCTTAGCAGCACAATGAGTGGATTCAGGTATGATGATTCTAACTGAAGTAAGTCACACAGAAAAAGAAACATCATAAGATATCAGTAATACACGGAATGTAAACTTGGCTACACAGGAACTGAATTACAGAACAGAACAGGGACTCAAATTTAGAAAACCAACTTATGCTTGCTTAAGGGTAAAGGTGAGTTGGGGTGCTGCATAAAACCAGAGATTGAAATGAGCACAGATAAAGTTCCTTAAGTCAAATATGGAATAGACAAGAGCTACTCCTTGCTCAACGAAATGGACTCAACACCGCATATTAAACGCCTAAGAATGTACCTGACTAGTAAGTATCTTAAAACCTATGGATTGCTATGTCTCCGAAAGAGAATCAAGCATGTGTACAGGGGCATAAACGCAGCAGTGATAGGATTGGAGAGATTCGTGAGCAAATGAAGACCCTTTGAAGTCATATTGCATGGTACCCATTCCACGGGTTTCAACTACCCAGGTTTAAGGTATTCTTCCTTCAGCTAAAACATGCATGTGGAACCTAGAGTATGATCAACCATGTGATCGGGAGACGTGTTCAAATATGTCTCAGTTTTCGTACCCTGGTACTCGGGTGCAACATTCCAGACGCTTTACTAACACTCTCCCCACTTGGAGAGTCAGTCCCTTTAACCTCCTGTTTGGCCCAGTTTGCAATTTCTGCGGAAGATGAACAGGAATAGCGAGAACCAATGAGAGGCTAGCTGGAGGTGTCTGGACGGGCAAATTTAACTCTCATTTCCCACCAGGAAGAGGAATTAACCAAAGGCTCAGCATGCCGGGCCGGAACCAGATTAGGGCCTGAAGCCATCCTGCGGTGTTGCGGCCAGGTCACAAGAAAGCGAGTTGAAGAAAGGAGCTCAGGGGCACTGTAATTCACAAACCTGCAGAGTTATAAATGACAGCTATCGTCCAAAAATAGACTGAAGTAAGGCTGCCAAGAGGACTTGAAAGCGGGGCAGAATTGCAGGAAACCGATTTCAGGAGGTAGACTGGAATTGCATTGAAAGCATAGGAAAAGAGGCAGAACGTCCACAATGATGCACTTGGCCAAAAAGGGCGTATGCGTTTTTTCCTGAATATATTCAGGAAAAAACGCATACGCCCTTTTTGGCCAACCAAGCAAGCTTGCAAAGGAAATCTGCACTACAATGAAGTCTCACTTCCCCCCGGTCAAAAGGGCCATCTGAAAAAAGTGTAAAATCCAGAAAGGCAGGACAGGCCATGGAGAACTGGGAGCCTTGTTATGCTGATGGGCAGGATGTAAATTGCCAACAACCACTCGGGAGAAGTGTATGGTGTTTCCTGAAACATCTAAAAAACAAAACAACAGAACCTAGGGCACTTCCACTTATGGTCCTATAGCTTAGGGAAATTAAAATCAAAAAGACACAGCCACCCCAAAGTTTGGAACGGCTCTGTTTACAAGAACCTCGTTTACAGTACAAGTTCAACATCGCAGAAAGTGAAAAATGGATAAAGAACTTGTGGTAATTACGTACAATGCAGTATCACTCAGCAATGAAATCTATGTCATCAGGCCCTTAGCAGCATAATGAGTAGATTCAGGTACGATGATTCTAACTGAAATAAGTCACACAGAAAAAGAAACATCATAAGATGTCACTAATACACGGAATGTAAACTTGACTACACAGGAACTGCATTCCAAAACAGAACAGGGTCTCAAACTTAGAAAACCAACTTATGCTTGCTTAAGGGGAAAGGTGAGTTGGGGTGCTGCATAAAACCAGAGATTGAAATGAGCACAGATAAAGTTCCTTAAGCCAAATATGGAATACACAAGAGCCACCGCTTGCTCAACGAAATGGACTGAAAACCCCATATTAAACCCCTAAGAATGTACCTGACTAGTAAGTATCTTAAAACCTATGGATTGCTATGTCTCCAAAAGAGAATCAAGCGTGTGTACAGGGGAATAAACGCAGCAGTGATAGGATTGGAGAGGTTCGGTGAGCAAATGAAGACCCTTTGAAGTCATATTTGATGGTACCCATTCCACGGGTTTCAACTACCCAGGTTTTAGGTATTCTTCCTTCAGCTAAAACATGCATGTGGAACCCAGAGTATGATCAACTGTGTGAACGGGAGACGTGTTCAAATATGTCTCAGTTTTCCTCCCCTGGTACTCGGGTGCAACATTCCAGACGCTTTACTAACACTCTCCCCACTTGGAGAGTCAGCGCCTTTAACCTCCTGTTTGGCCCAGTTTGCAATTTCTGCGGAAGATGAACAGGAATAGCGAGAACCAATGAGAGGCTAGCTGGAGGTGTCTGGACGGGCAAATTTAACTCTCATTTCCCACCAGGAAGAGGAATTAACCAAAGGCTCAGCATGCCGGGCCGGAACCAGATTAGGGCCTGAAGCCATCCTGCGGTGTTGCGGCCAGTTCACAAGAAAGCGAGTTGAAGAAAGGAGCTCAGGGGCACTGTAATTCACAAACCTGCAGAGTTATAAATGACAGCTATCGTCCAAAAATAGACTGAAGTAAGGCTGCCAAGAGGACTTGAAAGCGGGGCAGAATTGCAGGAAACCGATTTCAGGAGCTAGACTGGAATTGCATTGAAAGCATAGGAAAAGAGGCAGAACGTCCACAATGATGCACTTGGCCAAAAAGGGCGTATGCTTTTTTTCCTGAATATATTCAGGAAAAAACGCATACGCACTTTTTGGCCAACCAAGCAAGCTTGCAAAGGAAATCTGCACTACAATGAAGTCTCACTTCCCCCCGGTCAAAAGGGCCATCTGAAAAAAGTGTAAAATCCAGAAAGGCAGGACAGGCCATGGAGAACTGGGAGCCTTGTTATGCTGATGGGCGGGATGTAAATTGCCAACAACCACTCGGGAGAAGTGTATGGTGTTTCCTGAAACATCTAAAAAACAAAGCAACAGAGCCTAGGGCACTGCCACTTATGGTCCTATAGCTTAGGGAAATTAAAATCAAAAAGACACAGCCACCCCAAAGTTTGGAACGGCTCTGTTTACAAGAACCTCGTTTACAGTACAAGTTCAAAATCGCAGAAAGTGAAAAATGGATAAAGAACTTGTGGTACTTACGTACAATGCAGTATCACTCAGCAATGAAATCTATGTCATCAGGCCCTTAGCAGCATAACGAGTAGATTCAGGTACGATGATTCTAACTGAAATAAGTCACACAGAAAAAGAAACATCATAAGATATCACTAATACACGGAATGTAAACTTGGCTACACAGGAACTGCATTCCAAAACAGAACAGGGTCTCAAATTTAGAAAACCAACTTATGCTTGCTTAAGGGGAAAGGTGAGTTGGGGTGCTGCATAAAACCAGAGATTGAAATGAGCACAGATAAAGTTCCTTAAGCCAAATATGGAATAGACAAGAGCTACTCCTTGCTCAACGAAATGGACTCAAAACCCCATATTAAACCCCTAAGAATGTACCTGACTAGTAAGTATCTTAAAACCTATGGATTGCTATGTCTCCAAAAGAGAATCAAGGGTGTGTACAGGGGAATAAACGCAGCAGTGATAGGATTGGAGAGGTTCAGTGAGCAAATGAAGACCCTTTGAAGTCATATTGCATGGTACCCATTCCACGGGTTTCAACTACCCAGGTTTTAGGTATTCTTCCTTCAGCTAAAACATGCATGTGGAACCCAGAGTATGATCAACCGTGTGAACGGGAGACGTGTTCAAATATGTCTCAGTTTTCCTCCCCTGGTACTCGGGTGCAACATTCCAGACGCTTTACTAACACTCTCCCGACTTGGAGAGTCAGTCCCTTTAACCTCCTGTTTGGCCCAGTTTGCAATTTCTGCGGAAGATGAACAGGAATAGCGAGAACCAATGAGAGGCTAGCTGGAGGTGTCTGGACGGGCAAATTTAACTCTCATTTCCCACCAGGAAGAGGAATTAACCAAAGGCTCAGCATGCCGGGCCGGAACCAGATTAGGGCCTGAAGCCATCCTGCGGTGTTGCGGCCAGGTCACAAGAAAGCGAGTTGAAGAAAGGAGCTCAGGGGCACTGTAATTCACAAACCTGCAGAGTTATAAATGACAGCTATCGTCCAAAAATAGACTGAAGTAAGGCTGCCAAGAGGACTTGAAAGCGGGGCAGAATTGCAGGAAACCGATTTCAGGAGCTAGACTGGAATTGCATTGCAAGCATAGGAAAAGAGGCAGAACGTCCACAATGATGCACTTGGCCAAAAAGGGCGTATGCGTTTTTTCCTGAATATATTCAGGAAAAAACGCATACGCCCTTTTTGGCCAACCAAGCAAGCTTGCAAAGGAAATCTGCACTACAATGAAGTCTCACTTCCCCCCGGTCAAAAGGGCCATCTGAAAAAAGTGTAAAATCCAGAAAGGCAGGACAGGCCATGGAGAACTGGGAGCCTTGTTATGCTGATGGGCGGGATGTAAATTGCCAACAACCACTCGGGAGAAGTGTATGGTGTTTCCTGAAACATCTAAAAAACAAAGCAACAGAACCTAGGGCACTTCCACTTATGGTCCTATAGCTTAGGGAAATTAAAATCAAAAAGACACAGCCACCCCAATGTTTGGAACGGCTCTGTTTACAAGAACCTCGTTTACAGTACAAGTTCAACATCACAGAAAGTGAAAAATGGATAAAGAAGTTGTGGTATTTACTTACAAAGCAATATCACTCAGCAATGAAATCTGTGTCATCAGGCCCTTAGCAGCACAATGAGTGGATTCAGGTATGATGATTCTAACTGAAGTAAGTCACACAGAAAAAGAAACATCATAAGATATCAGTAATACACGGAATGTAAACTTGGCTACACAGGAACTGAATTACAGAACAGAACAGGGTCTCAAATTTAGAAAACCAACTTATGCTTGCTTAAGGGTAAAGGTGAGTTGGGGTGCTGCATAAAACCAGAGATTGAAATGAGCACAGATAAAGTTCCTTAAGTCAAATATGGAATAGACAAGAGCTACTCCTTGCTCAACGAAATGGACTCAACACCGCATATTAAATGCCTAAGAATGTACCTGACTAGTAAGTATCTTAAAACCTATGGATTGCTATGTCTCCGAAAGAGAATCAAGCATGTGTACAGGGGCATAAACGCAGCAGTGATAGGATTGGAGAGGTTCGGTGAGCAAAAGAAGACCCTTTGAAGTCATATTGCATGGTACCCATTACACGGGTCTTAACTCTCCAGGTTTAAGGTATTCTTCCTTCAGCTAAAACATGCATGTGGAACCCAAGTATGATCAACCATGTGAACGGGAGACGTGTTCAAATATGTCTCAGTTTTCCTCCCCTGGTACTCGGGTGCAACATTCCAGACGCTTTACTAACACTCTCCCGACTTGGAGAGTCAGTCCCTTTAACCTCCTGTTTGGCCCAGTTTGCAATTTCTGCGGAAGATGAACAGGAATAGCGAGAACCAATGAGAGACTAGCTGGAGGTGTCTGGACGGGCAAATTTAACTCTCATTTCCCACCAGGAAGAGGAAATAACCAAAGGATCAGCGTGCCGTGCCGGAATCAGATTAGGGCCTGAAGCCATCCTGCGGTGTTGCGGCCAGCTCAAAAGAAAGCGAGTTGAAGAAAGGAGCTCAGGGGCACTGTAATTCACAAACCTGCAGAGTTATAAATGACAGCTATCGTCCAAAAATAGACTGAAGTAAGACTGCCAAGAGGACTTGAAAGCGGGGCAGAATTGCAGGAAACCGATTTCAGGAGGTAGACTGGAATTGCATTGAAAGCATAGGAAAAGAGGCAGAACGTCCACAATGATGCACTTGGCCAAAAAGGGCGTATGCGTTTTTTCCTGAATATATTCAGGAAAAAACGCATACGCCCTTTTTGGCCAACCAAGCAAGCTTGCAAGGGAAATCTGCACTACAATGAAGTCTCACTTCCCCCCGGTCAAAAGGGCCATCTGAAAAAAGTGTAAAATCCAGAAAGGCAGGACAGGCCATGGAGAACTGGGAGCCTTGTTATGCTGATGGGCGGGATGTAAATTGCCAACAGAAACTCGGGAGAAGTGTATGGTGTTTCCTGAAACATCTAAAAAACAAAGCAACAGAGCCTAGGGCACTGCCACTTATGGTCCTATAGCTTAGGGAAATTAAAATCAAAAAGACACAGCAACCCCAAAGTTTGGGATGCCTCTGTTTACAAGAACCTCGTTTACAGTACAAGTTCAACATCGCAGAAAGTGAAAAATGGATAAAGAAGTTGTGGTATTTACTTACAAAGCAATATCACTCAGCAATGAAATCTATGTCATCAGGCCCTTAGCATCACAATGAGTGGATTCAGGTATGATGATTCTAACTGAAATAAGTCACACAGAAAAAGAAACATCATAAGATATCAGTAATACACGGAATGTAAACTTGGCTACACAGGAACTGAATTACAGAACAGAACAGGGTCTCAAATTTAGAAAACCAACTTATGCTTGCTTAAGGGGAAAGGTGAGTTGGGGTGCTGCATAAAACCAGAGATTGAAATGAGCACAGATAAAGTTCCTTAAGTCAAATATGGAATAGACAAGAGCTACTCCTTGCTCAACGAAATGGACTCAACACCCCATATTAAACGCCTAAGAATGTACCTGACTAGTAAGTATCGTAAAACCTATGGATTGCTATGTCTCCGAAAGAGAATCAAGCATGTGTACAGGGGCATAAACGCAGCAGTGATAGGATTGGAGAGGTTCGGTGAGCAAATGAAGACCCTTTGAAGTCATATTGCATGGTACCCATTCCACGGGTTTCAACTACCCAGGTTTAAGGTATTCTTCCTTCAGCTAAAACATGCATGTGGAACCCAAGTATGATCAACCATGTGAACGGGAGACGTGTTCAAATATGTCTCAGTTTTCCTCCCCTGGAACTCGGGTGCAACATTCCAGACGCTTTACTAACACTCTCCCCACTTGGAGAGTCAGCGCCTTTAACCTCCTGTTTGGCCCAGTTTGCAATTTCTGCGGAAGATGAACAGGAATAGCGAGAACCAATGAGAGACTAGCTGGAGGTGTCTGGACGGGCAAATTTAACTCTCATTTCCCACCAGGAAGAGGAAATAACCAAAGGCTCAGCGTGCCGTGCCGGAACCAGATTAGGGCCTGAAGCCATCCTGCGGTGTTGCGGCCAGGTCACAAGAAAGCGAGTTGAAGAAAGGAGCTCAGGGGCACTGTAATTCACAAACCTGCAGAGTTATAAATGACAGCTATCGTCCAAAAATATACTGAAGTAAGGCTGCCAAGAGGACTTGAAAGTGGGGCAGAATTGCAGGAAACCGATTTCAGGAGGTAGACTGGAATTGCATTGAAAGCATAGGAAAAGAGGCAGAACGTCCAAAATGATGCACTTGGCCAAAAAGGGCGTATGCGTTTTTTCCTGAATATATTCAGGAAAAAACGCATACGCCCTTTTTGGCCAACCAAGCAAGCTTGCAAAGGAAATCTGCACTACAGTGAAGTCTCACTTCCCCCCGGTCAAAAGGGCCATCTGAAAAAAGTGTAAAATCCAGAAAGGCAAGACAGGCCATGGAGAACTGGGAGCCTTGTTATGCTGATGGGCGGGATGTAAATTGCCAAAAACCACTCGGGAGAAGTGTATGGTGTTTCCTGAAACATCTAAAAAACAAAGCACCAGAGCCTAGGGCACTTCCACTTATGGTCCTATAGCTTAGGGAAATTAAAATCAAAAAGACACAGCCACCCCAAAGTTTGGGACGCCTCCGTTTACAAGAACCTCGTTTACCGTACAAGTTCAATATCACAGAAAGTGAAAAATGGATAAAGAACTTGTGGTACTTACGTACAATGCAGTATCACTCAGCAGTGAAATCTATGTCATCAGGCCCGTAGCAGCATAATGAGTGGATTCAGGTACGATGAATCTAACTAAAATAAGTCACACAGAAAAAGAAACATCATAAGATATCAGTAATACACGGAATGTAAACTTGGCTACACAGGAACTGCATTCCAAAACAGAACAGGGTCTCAAATTTAGAAAACCAACTTATGCTTGCTTAAGGGGAAAGGTGAGTTGGGGTGCTGCATAAAACCAGAGATTGAAATGAGCACAGATAAAGTTCCTTAAGCCAAATATGGAATAGACAAGAGCTACTCCTTCCTCAACGAAATGGACTCAACACCGCATATTAAACGCCTAAGAATGTACCTGACCAGTAAGTATCTTAAAACCTATGGATTGCTATGTCTCCGAAAGAGAATCAAGCATGTGTACAGGGGCATAAACGCAGCAGTGATAGGATTGGAGAGGTTCGGTGAGCAAATGAAGACCCTTTGAAGTCATATTGCATGGTACCCATTCCACGGGTTTCAACTACCCAGGTTTAAGGTATTCTTCCTTCAGCTAAAACATGCATGTGGAACCTAGAGTATGATCAACCATGTGATCGGGAGACGTGTTCAAATATGTCTCAGTTTTCCTCCCCTGGTACTCGGGTGCAACATTCCAGACGCTTTACTAACACTCTCCCCACTTGGAGAGTCAGTCCCTTTAACCTCCTGTTTGGCCCAGTTTGCAATTTCTGCGGAAGATGAACAGGAATAGCGAGAACCAATGAGAGGCTAGCTGGAGGTGTCTGAACGGGCAAATTTAACTCTCATTTCCCAGCAGGAAGAGGAATTAACCAAAGGCTCAGCATGCCGGGCTGGAACCAGATTAGGGCCTGAAGCCATCCTGCGGTGTTGCGGCCAGGTCACAAGAAAGCGAGTTGAAGAAAGGAGCTCAGGGGCACTGTAATTCACAAACCTGCAGAGTTATAAATGACAGCTATCGTCCAAAAATAGACTGAAGTAAGGCTGCCAAGAGGACTTGAAAGCGGGGCAGAATTGCAGGAAACCGATTGCAGGAGGTAGACTGGAATTGCATTGAAAGCATAGGAAAAGAGGCAGAACGTCCACAATGATGCACTTGGCCAAAAAGGGCGTATGCGTTTTTTCCTGAATATATTCAGGAAAAAATGCATACGCCCTTTTTGGCCAACCAAGCAAGCTTGCAAAGGAAATCTACACTACAATGAAGTCTCACTTCCCCCCGGTCAAAAGGGCCATCTGAAAAAAGTGTAAAATCCAGAAAGGCAGGACAGGCCATGGAGAACTGGGAGCCTTGTTATGCTGATGGGCGGGATGTAAATTGCCAACAACCACTCGGGAGAAGTGTATGGTGTTTCCTGAAACATCTAAAAAACAAAGCAACAGAACCTAGGGCACTTCCACTTATGGTCCTATAGCTTAGGGAAATTAAAATCAAAAAGACACAGCCACCCCAAAGTTTGGAACGGCTCTGTTTACAAGAACCTCGTTTACAGTACAAGTTCAACATCGCAGAAAGTGAAAAATGGATAAAGAAGTTGTGGTATTTACTTACAAAGCAATATCACTCAGCAATGAAATCTGTGTCATCAGGCCCTTAGCAGCACAATGAGTGGATTCAGGTATGATGATTCTAACTGAAGTAAGTCACACAGAAAAAGAAACATCATAAGATATCAGTAATACACGGAATGTAAACTTGGCTACACAGGAACTGAATTACAGAACAGAACAGGGTCTCAAATTTAGAAAACCAACTTATGCTTGCTTAAGGGTAAAGGTGAGTTGGGGTGCTGCATAAAACCAGAGATTGAAATGAGCACAGATAAAGTTCCTTAAGCCAAATATGGAATAGACAAGAGCTACTCCTTGCTCAACGAAATGGACTCAACACCCCATATTAAACGCCTAAGAATGTACCTGACTAGTAAGTATCTTAAAACCTATGGATTGCTATGTCTCCGAAAGAGAATCAAGCATGTGTACAGGGGCATAAACGCAGCAGTGATAGGATTGGAGAGGTTCGGTGAGCAAATGAAGACCCTTTGAAGTCATATTGCATGGTACCCATTCCACGGGTTTCAACTACCCAGGTTTAAGGTATTCTTCCTTCAGCTAAAACATGCATGTGGAACCCAAGTATGATCAACCATGTGAACGGGAGACGTGTTCAAATATGTCTCAGTTTTCCTCCCCTGGTACTCGGGTGCAACATTCCAGACGCTTTACTAACACTCTCCCCACTTGGAGAGTCAGCGCCTTTAACCTCCTGTTTGGCCCAGTTTGCAATTTCTGCGGAAGATGAACAGGAATAGCGAGAACCAATGAGAGGCTAGCTGGAGGTGTCTGGACGGGCAAATTTAACTCTCATTTCCCACCAGGAAGAGGAAATAACCAAAGGCTCAGCGTGCCGTACCGTAACCAGATTAGGGCCTGAAGCCATCCTGCGGTGTTGCGGCCAGCTCACAAGAAACCGAGTTGAAGAAAGGAGCTCAGGGGCACTGTAATTCACAAACCTGCAGAGTTATAAATGACAGCTATCGTCCAAAAATAGACTGAAGTAAGGTTGCCAAGAGGACTTGAAAGCGGGGCAGAATTGCAGGAAACCGATTTCAGGAGGTAGACTGGAATTGCATTGAAAGCATAGGAAAAGAGGCAGAACGTCCACAATGATGCACTTGGCCAAAAATGGCGTATGCGTTTTTTCCTGAATATATTCAGGAAAAAACGCATACGCCCTTTTTGGCCAACCAAGCAAGCTTGCAAAGGAAATCTGCACTACAATGAAGTCTCACTTCCCCCCGGTCAAAAGGGCCATCTGAAAAAAGTGTAAAATCCAGAAAGGCAGGACAGGCCATGGAGAAGTGGGAGCCTTGTTATGCTGATGGGCGGGATGTAAATTGCCACAGACACTCCGGAGAAGTGTATGGTGTTTCCTGAAACATCTAAAAAACAAAGCAACAGAGCCTAGGGCACTGCCACTTATGGTCCTATAGATTAGGGAAATTAAAATCAAAAAGACACAGCCCCCCCAAAGTTTGGGACGCCTCTGTTTACAAGAACCTCGTTTACAGTACAAGTTCAACATCGCAGAAAGTGAAAAATGGATAAAGAAGTTGTGGTATTTACTTACAAAGCAATATCACTCAGCAATGAAATCTATGTCATCAGGCCCTTAGCATCACAATGAGTGGATTCAGGTATGATGATTCTAACTGAAATAAGTCACACAGAAAAAGAAACATCATAAGATATCAGTAATACACGGAATGTAAACTTGGCTACACAGGAACTGAATTACAGAACAGAACAGGGTCTCAAATTTAGAAAACTAACTTATGCTTGCTTAAGGGTAAAGGTGAGTTGGGGTGCTGCATAAAACCAGAGATTGAAATGAGCACAGATAAAGTTCCTTAAGTCAAATATGGAATAGACAAGAGCTACTCCTTGCTCAACGAAATGGACTCAACACCGCATATTAAACGCCTAAGAATGTACCTGACTAGTAAGTATCTTAAAACCTATGGATTGCTATGTCTCCGAAAGAGAATCAAGCATGTGTACAGGGGAATAAACACAGCAGTGATAGGATTGGAGAGGTTCGGTGAGCAAATGAAGACCCTTTGAAGTCATATTGCATGGTACCCATTACACGGGTCTCAACTCTCCAGGTTTAAGGTATTCTTCCTTCAGCTAAAACATGCATGTGGAACCCAAGTATGATCAACCATGTGAACGGGAGATGTGTTCAAATATGTCTCAGTTTTCCTCCCCTGGTACTCGGGTGCAACATTCCAGACGCTTTACTAACACTCTCCCCACTTGGAGAGTCAGTGCCTTTAACCTCCTGTTTGGCCCAGTTTGCAAATTCTGCGGAAGATGAACAGGAATAGCGAGAACCAATGAGAGGCTAGCTGGAGGTGTCTGGACGGGCAAATTTAACTCTCATTTCCCACCAGGAAGAAGAAATAACCAAAGGCTCAGCGTGCCGTACCGGAACCAGATTAGGGCCTGAAGCCATCCTGCGGTGTTGCGGCCAGCTCAAAAGAAAGCGAGTTGAAGAAAGGAGCTCAGGGGCACTGTAATTCACAAACCTGCAGAGTTATAAATGACAGCTATCGTCCAAAAATAGACTGAAGTAAGGCTGCCAAGAGGACTTGAAAGCGGGGCAGAATTGCAGGAAACCGATTTCAGGAGGTAGACTGGAATTGCATTGAAAGCATAGGAAAAGAGGCAGAACGTCCACAATGATGCACTTGGCCAAAAAGGGCGTATGCGTTTTTTCCTGAATATATTCAGGAAAAAACGCATACGCCCTTTTTGGCCAACCAAGCAAGCTTGCAAAGGAAATCTGCACTACAATGAAGTCTCACTTCCCCCCGGTCAAAAGGGCCATCTGAAAAAAGTGTAAAATCCAGAAAGGCAGGACAGGCCATGGAGAACTGGGAGCCTTGTTATGCTGATGGGCGGGATGTAAATTGCCAACAACCACTCGGGAGAAGTGTATGGTGTTTCCTGAAACATCTAAAAAACAAAGCAACAGAACCTAGGGCACTTCCACTTATGGTCCTATAGCTTAGGGAAATTAAATTCAAAAAGACACAGCCACCCCAAAGTTTGGAACGGCTCTGTTTACAAGAACCTCGTTTACAGTACAAGTTCAACATCGCAGAAAGTGAAAAATGGATAAAGAAGTTGTGGTATTTACTTACAAAGCAATATCACTCAGCAATGAAATCTGTGTCATCAGGCCCTTAGCAGCACAATGAGTGGATTCAGGTATGATGATTCTAACTGAAGTAAGTCACACAGAAAAAGAAACATCATAAGATATCAGTAATACACGGAATGTAAACTTGGCTACACAGGAACTGAATTACAGAACAGAACAGGGTCTCAAATTTAGAAAACCAACTTATGCTTGCTTAAGGGTAAAGGTGAGTTGGGGTGCTGCATAAAACCAGAGATTGAAATGAGCACAGATAAAGTTCCTTAAGTCAAATATGGAATAGACAAGAGCTACTCCTTGCTCAACGAAATGGACTCAACACCGCATATTAAACGCCTAAGAATGTACCTGACTAGTAAGTATCTTAAAACCTATGGATTGCTATGTCTCTGAAAGAGAATCAAGCATGTGTACAGGGGCATAAACGCAGCAGTGATAGGATTGGAGAGGTTCGGTGAGCAAATGAAGACCCTTTGAAGTCATATTGCATGGTACCCATTACACGGGTCTTAACTCTCCAGGTTTAAGGTATTCTTCCTTCAGCTAAAACATGCATGTGGAACCCAAGTATGATCAACCATGTGAACGGGAGACGTGTTCAAATATGTCTCAGTTTTCCTCCCCTGGTACTCGGGTGCAACATTCCAGACGCTTTACTAACACTCTCCCCACTTGGAGAGTCAGCGCCTTTAACCTCCTGTTTGGCCCAGTTTGCAATTTCTGCGGAAGATGAACAGGAATAGCGAGAACCAATGAGAGGCTAGCTGGAGGTGTCTGGACGGGCAAATTTAACTCTCATTTCCCACCAGGGGAGGAAATAACCAAAGGCTCAGCGTGCCGTACCGGAACCAGATTAGGGCCTGAAGCCATCCTGCGGTGTTGCGGCCAGGTCACAAGAAAGCGAGTTGAAGAAAGGAGCTCAGGGGCACTGTAATTCACAAACCTGCAGAGTTATAAATGACAGCTATCGTCCAAAAATATACTGAAGTAAGGCTGCCAAGAGGACTTGAAAGCGGGGCAGAATTGCAGGAAACCGATTTCAGGAGGTAGACTGGAATTGCATTGAAAGCATAGGAAAAGAGGCAGAACGTCCACAATGATGCACTTGGCCAAAAAGGGCGTATGCGTTTTTTCCTGAATATATTCAGGAAAAAACGCATACGCCCTTTTTGGCCAACCAAGCAAGCTTGCAAAGGAAATCTGCACTACAATGAAGTCTCACTTCCCCCCGGTCAAAAGGGCCATCTGAAAAAAGTGTAAAATCCAGAAAGGCAGGACAGGCCATGGAGAACTGGGAGCCTTGTTATGCTGATGGGCGGGATGTAAATTGCCAACAACCACTCGGGAGAAGTGTATGGTGTTTCCTGAAACATCTAAAAAACAAAGCAACAGAACCTAGGGCACTTCCACGTATGGTCCTATAGCTTAGGGAAATTAAAATCAAAAAGACACAGCCACCCCAAAGTTTGGGACGCCTCTGTTTACAAGAACCTCGTTTACAGTACAAGTTCAACATCACAGAAAGTGAAAAATGGATAAAGAACTTGTGGTATTTACTTACAAAGCAATATCAATCAGCAATGAAATCTGTGTCATCAGGCCCTTAGCAGCACAATGAGTGGATTCAGGTATGATGATTCTAACTGAAATAAGTCACACAGAAAAAGAAACATCATAAGATATCAGTAATACACGGAATGTAAACTTGGCTACACAGGAGCTGAATTACAGAACAGAACAGGGTCTCAAATTTAGAAAACCAACTTATGCTTGCTTAAGGGTAAAGGTGAGTTGGGGTGCTGCATAAAACCAGAGATTGAAATGAGCACAGATAAAGTTCCTTAAGCCAAATATGGAATAGACAAGAGCTACTCCTTGCTCAACGAAATGGACTCAACACCGCATATTAAACGCCTAAGAATGTACCTGACTAGTAAGTATCTTAAAACCTATGGATTGCTATGTCTCCGAAAGAGAATCAAGCATGTGTACAGGGGCATAAACGCAGCAGTGATAGGATTGGAGAGGTTCGGTGAGCAAATGAAGACCCTTTGAAGTCATATTGCATGGTACCCATTACACGGGTCTTAACTCTCCAGGTTTAAGGTATTCTTCCTTCAGCTAAAACATGCATGTGGAACCCAAGTATGATCAACCATGTGAACGGGAGACGTGTTCAAATATGTCTCAGTTTTCCTCCCCTGGTACTCGGGTGCAACATTCCAGATGCTTTACTAACACTCTCCCCACTTGGAGAGTCAGCGCCTTTAACCTCCTGTTTGGCCCAGTTTGCAATTTCTGCGGAAGATGAACAGGAATAGCGAGAACCAATGAGAGGCTAGCTGGAGGTGTCTGGACGGGCAAATTTAACTCTCATTTCCCACAAGGAAGAGGAAATAACCAAAGGCTCAGCGTGCCGTACCGGAACCAGATTAGGGCCTGAAGCCATCCTGCGGTGTTGCGGCCAGCTCAAAAGAAAGCGAGTTGAAGAAAGGAGCTCAGGGGCACTGTAATTCACAAACCTGCAGAGTTATAAATGACAGCTATCGTCCAAAAATAGACTGAAGTAAGGCTGCCAAGAGGACTTGAAAGCGGGGCAGAATTGCAGGAAACCGATTTCAGGAGGTAGACTGGAATTGCATTGAAAGCATAGGAAAAGAGGCAGAACGTCCACAATGATGCACTTGGCCAAAAAGGGCGTATGCGTTTTTTCCTGAATATATTCAGGAAAAAACGCATACGCCCTTTTTGGCCAACCAAGCAAGCTTGCAAAGGAAATCTGCACTACAATGAAGTCTCACTTCCCCCCGGTCAAAAGGGCCATCTGAAAAAAGTGTAAAATCCAGAAAGGCATGACAGGCCATGGAGAACTGGGAGCATTGTTATGCTGATGGGCGGGATGTAAATTGCCAACAACCACTCGGGAGAAGTGTATGGTGTTTCCTGAAACATCTAAAAAACAAAGCAACAGAACCTAGGGCACTTCCACTTATGGTCCTATAGCTTAGGGAAATTAAAATCAAAAAGACACAGCCACCCCAAAGTTTGGGACGCCTCTGTTTACAAGAACCTCGTTTACAGTACAAGTTCAACATCACAGAAAGTGAAAAATGGATAAAGAACTTGTGGTACTTACGTACAATGCAGTATCACTCAGCAATGAAATCTATGTCATCAGGCCCGTAGCAGCATAATGAGTGGATTCAGGTACGATGATTCTAACTGAAATAAGTCACACAGAAAAAGAAACATCATAAGATATCACTAATACACGGAATGTAAACTTGGCTACACAGGAACTGCATTCCAAAACAGAACAGGGTCTCAAATTTAGAAAACCAACTTATGCTTGCTTAAGGGTAAAGGTGAGTTGGAGTGCTGCATAAAACCAGAGATTGAAATGAGCACAGATAAAGTTCCTTAAGCCAAATATGGAATAGACAAGAGCTACTCCTTGCTCAACGAAATGGACTCAACACCCCATATTAAACGCCTAAGAATGTACCTGACTAGTAAGTATCTTAAAACCTATGGATTGCTATGTCTCCGAAAGAGAATCAAGCATGTGTACAGGGGCATAAACGCAGCAGTGATAGGATTGGAGAGGTTCGGTGAGCAAATGAAGACCCTTTGAAATCATATTGCATGGTACCCATTCCACGTGTTTCAACTACCCAGGTTTAAGGTATTCTTCCTTCAGCTAAAACATGCATGTGGAACCTAGAGTATGATCAACCATGTGATCGGGAGACGTGTTCAAATATGTCTCAGTTTTCCTCCCCTGGTACTCGGGTGCAACATTCCAGACGCTTTACTAACACTCTCCCCACTTGGAGAGTCAGTCCGTTTAACCTCCTGTTTGGCCCAGTTTGCAATTTCTGCGGAAGATAAACAGGAATAGCGAGAACCAATGAGAGGCTAGCTGGAGGTGTCTGGACGGGCAAATTTAACTCTCATTTCCCACCAGGAAGAGGAAATAACCAAAGGCTCAGCGTGCCGGGCCGGAACCAGATTAGGGCCTGAAGCCATCCTGCGGTGTTGCGGCCAGGTCACAAGAAAGCGAGTTGAAGAAAGGAGCTCAGGGGCACTGTAATTCACAAACCTGCAGAGTTATAAATGACAGCTATCGTCCAAAAATAGACTGAAGTAAGGCCGCCAAGAGGACTTGAAAGCGGGGCAGAATTGCAGGAAACCGATTTCAGGAGCTAGACTGGAATTGCATTGCAAGCATAGGAAAAGAGGCAGAACGTCCACAATGATGCACTTGGCCAAAAAGGGCGTATGCGTTTTTTCCTGAATATATTCAGGAAAAAACGCATACGCCCTTTTTGGCCAACCAAGCAAGCTTGCAAAGGAAATCTGCACTACAATGAAGTCTCACTTCCCCCCGGTCAAAAGGGCCATCTGAAAAAAGTGTAAAATCCAGAAAGGCAGGACAGGCCATGGAGAACTGGGAGCATTGTTATGCTGATGGGCGGGATGTAAATTGCCAACAACCACTCCGGAGAAGTGTATGGTGTTTCCTGAAACATCTAAAAAACAAAGCAACAGAACCTAGGGCACTTCCACTTATGGTCCTATAGCTTAGGGAAATTAAAATCAAAAAGACACAGCCACCCCAAAGTTTGGGACGCCTCTGTTTACAAGAACCTCGTTTACAGTACAAGTTTAACATCACAGAAAGTGAAAAATGGATAAAGAACTTGTGGTACTTACGTACAATGCAGTATCACTCAGCAATGAAATCTATGTCATCAGGCCCTTAGCATCACAATGAGTGGATTCAGGTACGATGATTCTAACTGAAATAAGTCACACAGAAAAAGAAACATCATAAGATATCACTAATACACGGAATGTAAACATGGCTACACAGGAACTGCATTCCAAAACAGAACAGGGTCTCAAATTTAGAAAACCAACTTATGCTTGCTTAAGGGTAAAGGTGAGTTGGGGTGCTGCATAAAACCAGAGATTGAAATGAGCACAGATAAAGTTCCTTAAGCCAAATATGGAATAGACAAGAGCTACTCCTTGCTCAACGAAATGGACTCAAAACCCCATATTAAACCCCTAAGAATGTACCTGACTAGTAAGTATCTTAAAACCTATGGATTGCTATGTCTCCAAAAGAGAATCAAGCGTGTGTACAGGGGCATAAACGCAGCAGTGATAGGATTGGAGAGGTTCGGTGAGCAAATGAAGACCCTTTGAAGTCATATTGCATGGTACCCATTCCACGGGTCTCAACTCTCCATGTTTAAGGTATTCTTCCTTCAGCTAAAACATGCATGTGGAACCCAGAGTATGATCAACCATGTGAACGGGAGACGTGTTCAAATATGTCTCAGTTTTCCTCCCCTGGTACTCGGGTGCAACATTCCAGACGCTTTACTAACACTCTCCCGACTTGGAGAGTCAGTCCCTTTAACCTCCTGTTTGGCCCAGTTTGCAATTTCTGCGGAAGATGAACAGGAATAGCGAGAACCAATGAGAGGCTAGCTGGAGGTGTCTGGACGGGCAAATTTAACTCTCATTTCCCACCAGGAAGAGGAAATAACCAAAGGCTCAGCATGCCGGGCCGGAACCAGATTAGGGCCTGAAGCCATCCTGCGGTGTTGCGGCCAGCTCAAAAGAAAGCGGGTTGAAGAAAGGAGCTCAGGGGCACTGTAATTCACAAACCTGCAGAGTTATAAATGACAGCTATCGTCCAAAAATAGACTGAAGTAAGGCTGCCAAGAGGACTTGAAAGCGGGGCAGAATTGCAGGAAACCGATTTCAGGAAGTAGACTGGAATTGCATTGAAAGCATAGGAAAAGAGGCAGAACGTCCACAATGATGCACTTGGCCAAAAAGGGCGTATGCGTTTTTTCCTGAATATATTCAGGAAAAAACGCATACGCCCTTTTTGGCCAACCAAGCAAGCTTGCAAAGGAAATCTGCACTACAATGAAGTCTCACTTCCCCCCGGTCAAAAGGGCCATCTGAAAAAAGTGTAAAATCCAGAAAGGCAGGACAGGCCATGGAGAACTGGGAGCCTTGTTATGCTGATGGGCGGGATGTAAATTGCCAACAACCACTCGGGAGAAGTGTATGGTGTTTCCTGAAACATCTAAAAAACAAAGCAACAGAGCCTAGGGCACTGCCACTTATGGTCCTATAGCTTAGGGAAATTAAAATCAAAAAGACACAGCCACCCCAAAGTTTGGGGCGCCTCTGTTTACAAGAACCTCGTTTACAGTACAAGTTCAACATCACAGAAAGTGAAAAATGGATAAAGAAGTTGTGGTATTTACTTACAAAGCAATATCACTCAGCAATGAAATCTATGTCATCAGGCCCTTAGCATCACAATGAGTGGATTCAGGTATGATGATTCTAACTGAAATAAGTCACACAGAAAAAGAAACATCATATGATATCAGTAATACACGGAATGTAAACTTGGCTACACAGGAACTGAATTACAGAACAGAACAGGGTCTCAAATTTAGAAAACCAACTTATGCTTGCTTAAGGGGAAAGGTGAGTTGGGGTGCTGCATAAAACCAGAGATTGAAATGAGCACAGATAAAGTTCCTTAAGTCAAATATGGAATAGACAAGAGCTACTCCTTGCTCAACGAAATGGACTCAACACCGCATATTAAACGCCTAAGAATGTACCTGACTAGTAAGTATCGTAAAACCTATGGATTGCTATGTCTCCAAAAGAGAATCAAGCATGTGTACACGGGCATAAACGCAGCAGTGATAGGATTGGAGAGGTTCGGTGAGCAAATGAAGACCCTTTGAAGTCATATTGCATGGTACCCATTACACGGGTCTCAACTCTCCAGGTTTAAGGTATTCTTCCTTCAGCTAAAACATGCATGTGGAACCTAGAGTATGATCAACCATGTGAACGGGAGACGTGTTCAAATATGTCTCAGTTTTCCTCCCCTGGTACTCGGGTGCAACATTCCAGACGCTTTACTAACACTCTCCCCACTTGGAGAGTCAGCGCCTTTAACCTCCTGTTTGGCCCAGTTTGCAATTTCTGCGGAAGATGAACAGGAATAGCGAGAACCAATGAGAGACTAGCTGGAGGTGTCTGGGCGGGCAAATTTAACTCTCATTTCCCACCAGGAAGAGGAATTAACCAAAGGCTCAGCATGCCGGGCCGGAACCAGATTAGGGCCTGAAGCCATCCTGCGGTGTTGTGGCCAGCTCAAAAGAAAGCGAGTTGAAGAAAGGAGCTCAGGGGCACTGTAAATCACAAACCTGCAGAGTTATAAATGACAGCTATCGTCCAAAAATAGACTGAAGTAAGGCTGCCAAGAGGACTTGAAAGCGGGGCAGAATTGCAGGAAACCGATTTCAGGAGGTAGACTGGAATTGCATTGAAAGCATAGGAAAAGAGGCAGAACGTCCACAATGATGCACTTGGCCAAAAAGGGCGTATGCGTTTTTTCCTGAATATATTCAGGAAAAAACGCATACGCCCTTTTTGGCCAACCAAGCAAGCTTGCAAAGGAAATCTGCACTACAATGAAGTCTCACTTCCCCCTGGTCAAAAGGGCCATCTGAAAAAAGTGTAAAATCCAGAAAGGCAGTACAGGCCATGGAGAACTGGGAGCCTTGTTATGCTGATGGGCGGGATGTAAATTGCCAACAACCACTCGGGAGAAGTGTATGGTGTTTCCTGAAACATCTAAAAAACAAAGCAACAGAACCTAGGGCACTTCCACTTATGGTCCTATAGCTTAGGGAAATTAAAATCAAAAAGACACAGCCACCCCAAACTTTGGGACGCCTCTGTTTACAAGAACCTCGTTTACAGTACAAGTTCAACATCACAGAAAGTGAAAAATGGATAAAGAACTTGTGGTACTTACGTACAATGCAGTATCACTCAGCAATGAAATCTATGTCATCAGGCCCGTAGCAGCATAATGAGTGGATTCAGGTACGATGATTCTAACTGAAATAAGTCACACAGAAAAAGAAACATCATAAGATATCACTAATACACGGAATGTAAACTTGGCTACACAGGAACTGCATTCCAAAACAGAACAGGGTCTCAAATTTAGAAAACCAACTTATGCTTGCTTAAGGGGAAAGGTGAGTTGGGGTGCTGCATAAAACCAGAGATTGAAATGAGCACAGATAAAGTTCCTTAAGCCAAATATGGAATAGACAAGAGCTACTCCTTGCTCAACGAAATGGACTCAACACCCCATATTAAACGCCTAAGAATGTACCTGACTAGTAAGTATCTTAAAACCTATGGATTGCTATGTCTCCGAAAGAGAATCAAGCATGTGTACACGGGCATAAACGCAGCAGTGATAGGATTGGAGAGGTTCGGTGAGCAAATGAAGACCCTTTGAAGTCATATTGCATGGTACCCATTCCACGGGTTTCAACTACCCAGGTTTAAGGTATTCTTCCTTCAGCTAAAACATGCATGTGGAACCTAGAGTATGATCAACCATGTGATCGGGAGACGTGTTCAAATATGTCTCAGTTTTCCTCCCCTGGTACTCGGGTGCAACATTCCAGACGCTTTACTAACACTCTCCCCACTTGGAGAGTCAGCGCCTTTAACCTCCTGTTTGGCCCAGTTTGCAATTTCTGCGGAAGATGAACAGGAATAGCGAGAACCAATGAGAGACTAGCTGGAGGTGTCTGGGCGGGCAAATTTAACTCTCATTTCCCACCAGGAAGAGGAATTAACCAAAGGCTCAGCATGCCGGGCCGGAACCAGATTAGGGCCTGAAGCCATCCTGCGGTGTTGCGGCCAGGTCACAAGAAAGCGAGTTGAAGAAAGGAGCTCAGGGGCACTGTAATTCACAAACCTGCAGAGTTATAAATGACAGCTATCGTCCAAAAATAGACTGAAGTAAGGCCGCCAAGAGGACTTGAAAGCAGGGCAGAATTGCAGGAAACCGATTTCAGGAGGTAGACTGGAATTGCATTGAAAGCATAGGAAAAGAGGCAGAACGTCCACAATGATGCACTTGGCCAAAAAGGGCGTATGCGTTTTTTCCTGAATATATTCAGGAAAAAACGCATACGCCCTTTTTGGCCAACCAAGCAAGCTTGCAAAGGAAATCTGCACTACAATGAAGTCTCACTTCCCCCCGGTCAAAAGGGCCATCTGAAAAAAGTGTAAAATCCAGAAAGGCAGGACAGGCCATGGAGAACTGGGAGCCTTGTTATGCTGATGGGCGGGATGTAAATTGCCAACAACCACTCCGGAGAAGTGTATGGTGTTTCCTGAAACATCTAAAAAACAAAGCAACAGAACCTAGGGCACTTCCACTTATGGTCCTATAGCTTAGGGAAATTAAAATCAAAAAGACACAGCCACCCCAAAGTTTGGGACGCCTCTGTTTACAAGAACCTCGTTTACAGTACAAGTTTAACATCACAGAAAGTGAAAAATGGATAAAGAACTTGTGGTACTTACGTACAATGCAGTATCACTCAGCAATGAAATCTATGTCATCAGGCCCTTAGCATCACAATGAGTGGATTCAGGTACGATGATTCTAACTGAAATAAGTCACACAGAAAAAGAAACATCATAAGATATCACTAATACACGGAATGTAAACATGGCTACACAGGAACTGCATTCCAAAACAGAACAGGGTCTCAAATTTAGAAAACCAACTTATGCTTGCTTAAGGGTAAAGGTGAGTTGGGGTGCTGCATAAAACCAGAGATTGAAATGAGCACAGATAAAGTTCCTTAAGCCAAATATGGAATAGACAAGAGCTACTCCTTGCTCAACGAAATGGACTCAAAACCCCATATTAAACCCCTAAGAATGTACCTGACTAGTAAGTATCTTAAAACCTATGGATTGCTATGTCTCCAAAAGAGAATCAAGCGTGTGTACAGGGGCATAAACGCAGCAGTGATAGGATTGGAGAGGTTCGGTGAGCAAATGAAGACCCTTTGAAGTCATATTGCATGGTACCCATTCCACGGGTCTCAACTCTCCATGTTTAAGGTATTCTTCCTTCAGCTAAAACATGCATGTGGAACCCAGAGTATGATCAACCATGTGAACGGGAGACGTGTTCAAATATGTCTCAGTTTTCCTCCCCTGGTACTCGGGTGCAACATTCCAGACGCTTTACTAACACTCTCCCGACTTGGAGAGTCAGTCCCTTTAACCTCCTGTTTGGCCCAGTTTGCAATTTCTGCGGAAGATGAACAGGAATAGCGAGAACCAATGAGAGGCTAGCTGGAGGTGTCTGGACGGGCAAATTTAACTCTCATTTCCCACCAGGAAGAGGAATTAACCAAAGGCTCAGCATGCCGGGCCGGAACCAGATTAGGGCCTGAAGCCATCCTGCGGTGTTGCGGCCAGCTCAAAAGAAAGCGGGTTGAAGAAAGGAGCTCAGGGGCACTGTAATTCACAAACCTGCAGAGTTATAAATGACAGCTATCGTCCAAAAATAGACTGAAGTAAGGCTGCCAAGAGGACTTGAAAGCGGGGCAGAATTGCAGGAAACCGATTTCAGGAAGTAGACTGGAATTGCATTGAAAGCATAGGAAAAGAGGCAGAACGTCCACAATGATGCACTTGGCCAAAAAGGGCGTATGCGTTTTTTCCTGAATATATTCAGGAAAAAACGCATACGCCCTTTTTGGCCAACCAAGCAAGCTTGCAAAGGAAATCTGCACTACAATGAAGTCTCACTTCCCCCCGGTCAAAAGGGCCATCTGAAAAAAGTGTAAAATCCAGAAAGGCAGGACAGGCCATGGAGAACTGGGAGCCTTGTTATGCTGATGGGCGGGATGTAAATTGCCAACAACCACTCGGGAGAAGTGTATGGTGTTTCCTGAAACATCTAAAAAACAAAGCAACAGAGCCTAGGGCACTGCCACTTATGGTCCTATAGCTTAGGGAAATTAAAATCAAAAAGACACAGCCACCCCAAAGTTTGGGGCGCCTCTGTTTACAAGAACCTCGTTTACAGTACAAGTTCAACATCACAGAAAGTGAAAAATGGATAAAGAAGTTGTGGTATTTACTTACAAAGCAATATCACTCAGCAATGAAATCTATGTCATCAGGCCCTTAGCATCACAATGAGTGGATTCAGGTATGATGATTCTAACTGAAATAAGTCACACAGAAAAAGAAACATCATATGATATCAGTAATACACGGAATGTAAACTTGGCTACACAGGAACTGAATTACAGAACAGAACAGGGTCTCAAATTTAGAAAACCAACTTACGCTTGCTTAAGGGGAAAGGTGAGTTGGGGTGCTGCATAAAACCAGAGATTGAAATGAGCACAGATAAAGTTCCTTAAGTCAAATATGGAATAGACAAGAGCTACTCCTTGCTCAACGAAATGGACTCAACACCGCATATTAAACGCCTAAGAATGTACCTGACTAGTAAGTATCGTAAAACCTATGGATTGCTATGTCTCCAAAAGAGAATCAAGCATGTGTACACGGGCATAAACGCAGCAGTGATAGGATTGGAGAGGTTCGGTGAGCAAATGAAGACCCTTTGAAGTCATATTGCATGGTACCCATTACACGGGTCTCAACTCTCCAGGTTTAAGGTATTCTTCCTTCAGCTAAAACATGCATGTGGAACCTAGAGTATGATCAACCATGTGAACGGGAGACGTGTTCAAATATGTCTCAGTTTTCCTCCCCTGGTACTCGGGTGCAACATTCCAGACGCTTTACTAACACTCTCCCCACTTGGAGAGTCAGCGCCTTTAACCTCCTGTTTGGCCCAGTTTGCAATTTCTGCGGAAGATGAACAGGAATAGCGAGAACCAATGAGAGACTAGCTGGAGGTGTCTGGGCGGGCAAATTTAACTCTCATTTCCCACCAGGAAGAGGAATTAACCAAAGGCTCAGCATGCCGGGCCGGAACCAGATTAGGGCCTGAAGCCATCCTGCGGTGTTGTGGCCAGCTCAAAAGAAAGCGAGTTGAAGAAAGGAGCTCAGGGGCACTGTAAATCACAAACCTGCAGAGTTATAAATGACAGCTATCGTCCAAAAATAGACTGAAGTAAGGCTGCCAAGAGGACTTGAAAGCGGGGCAGAATTGCAGGAAACCGATTTCAGGAGGTAGACTGGAATTGCATTGAAAGCATAGGAAAAGAGGCAGAACGTCCACAATGATGCACTTGGCCAAAAAGGGCGTATGCGTTTTTTCCTGAATATATTCAGGAAAAAACGCATACGCCCTTTTTGGCCAACCAAGCAAGCTTGCAAAGGAAATCTGCACTACAATGAAGTCTCACTTCCCCCTGGTCAAAAGGGCCATCTGAAAAAAGTGTAAAATCCAGAAAGGCAGTACAGGCCATGGAGAACTGGGAGCCTTGTTATGCTGATGGGCGGGATGTAAATTGCCAACAACCACTCGGGAGAAGTGTATGGTGTTTCCTGAAACATCTAAAAAACAAAGCAACAGAACCTAGGGCACTTCCACTTATGGTCCTATAGCTTAGGGAAATTAAAATCAAAAAGACACAGCCACCCCAAACTTTGGGACGCCTCTGTTTACAAGAACCTCGTTTACAGTACAAGTTCAACATCACAGAAAGTGAAAAATGGATAAAGAACTTGTGGTACTTACGTACAATGCAGTATCACTCAGCAATGAAATCTATGTCATCAGGCCCGTAGCAGCATAATGAGTGGATTCAGGTACGATGATTCTAACTGAAATAAGTCACACAGAAAAAGAAACATCATAAGATATCACTAATACACGGAATGTAAACTTGGCTACACAGGAACTGCATTCCAAAACAGAACAGGGTCTCAAATTTAGAAAACCAACTTATGCTTGCTTAAGGGGAAAGGTGAGTTGGGGTGCTGCATAAAACCAGAGATTGAAATGAGCACAGATAAAGTTCCTTAAGCCAAATATGGAATAGACAAGAGCTACTCCTTGCTCAACGAAATGGACTCAACACCCCATATTAAACGCCTAAGAATGTACCTGACTAGTAAGTATCTTAAAACCTATGGATTGCTATGTCTCCGAAAGAGAATCAAGCATGTGTACACGGGCATAAACGCAGCAGTGATAGGATTGGAGAGGTTCGGTGAGCAAATGAAGACCCTTTGAAGTCATATTGCATGGTACCCATTCCACGGGTTTCAACTACCCAGGTTTAAGGTATTCTTCCTTCAGCTAAAACATGCATGTGGAACCTAGAGTATGATCAACCATGTGATCGGGAGACGTGTTCAAATATGTCTCAGTTTTCCTCCCCTGGTACTCGGGTGCAACATTCCAGACGCTTTACTAACACTCTCCCCACTTGGAGAGTCAGCGCCTTTAACCTCCTGTTTGGCCCAGTTTGCAATTTCTGCGGAAGATGAACAGGAATAGCGAGAACCAATGAGAGACTAGCTGGAGGTGTCTGGGCGGGCAAATTTATCTCTCATTTCCCACCAGGAAGAGGAATTAACCAAAGGCTCAGCATGCCGGGCCGGAACCAGATTAGGGCCTGAAGCCATCCTGCGGTGTTGCGGCCAGGTCACAAGAAAGCGAGTTGAAGAAAGGAGCTCAGGGGCACTGTAATTCACAAACCTGCAGAGTTATAAATGACAGCTATCGTCCAAAAATAGACTGAAGTAAGGCCGCCAAGAGGACTTGAAAGCAGGGCAGAATTGCAGGAAACCGATTTCAGGAGGTAGACTGGAATTGCATTGAAAGCATAGGAAAAGAGGCAGAACGTCCACAATGATGCACTTGGCCAAAAAGGGCGTATGCGTTTTTTCCTGAATATATTCAGGAAAAAACGCATACGCCCTTTTTGGCCAACCAAGCAAGCTTGCAAAGGAAATCTGCACTACAATGAAGTCTCACTTCCCCCCGGTCAAAAGGGCCATCTGAAAAAAGTGTAAAATCCAGAAAGGCAGGACAGGCCATGGAGAACTGGGAGCCTTGTTATGCTGATGGGCGGGATGTAAATTGCCAACAACCACTCCGGAGAAGTGTATGGTGTTTCCTGAAACATCTAAAAAACAAAGCAACAGAACCTAGGGCACTTCCACTTATGGTCCTATAGCTTAGGGAAATTAAAATCAAAAAGACACAGCCACCCCAAAGTTTGGGACGCCTCTGTTTACAAGAACCTCGTTTACAGTACAAGTTTAACATCACAGAAAGTGAAAAATGGATAAAGAACTTGTGGTACTTACGTACAATGCAGTATCACTCAGCAATGAAATCTATGTCATCAGGCCCTTAGCATCACAATGAGTGGATTCAGGTACGATGATTCTAACTGAAATAAGTCACACAGAAAAAGAAACATCATAAGATATCACTAATACACGGAATGTAAACATGGCTACACAGGAACTGCATTCCAAAACAGAACAGGGTCTCAAATTTAGAAAACCAACTTATGCTTGCTTAAGGGTAAAGGTGAGTTGGGGTGCTGCATAAAACCAGAGATTGAAATGAGCACAGATAAAGTTCCTTAAGCCAAATATGGAATAGACAAGAGCTACTCCTTGCTCAACGAAATGGACTCAAAACCCCATATTAAACCCCTAAGAATGTACCTGACTAGTAAGTATCTTAAAACCTATGGATTGCTATGTCTCCAAAAGAGAATCAAGCGTGTGTACAGGGGCATAAACGCAGCAGTGATAGGATTGGAGAGGTTCGGTGAGCAAATGAAGACCCTTTGAAGTCATATTGCATGGTACCCATTCCACGGGTCTCAACTCTCCATGTTTAAGGTATTCTTCCTTCAGCTAAAACATGCATGTGGAACCCAGAGTATGATCAACCATGTGAACGGGAGACGTGTTCAAATATGTCTCAGTTTTCCTCCCCTGGTACTCGGGTGCAACATTCCAGACGCTTTACTAACACTCTCCCGACTTGGAGAGTCAGTCCCTTTAACCTCCTGTTTGGCCCAGTTTGCAATTTCTGCGGAAGATGAACAGGAATAGCGAGAACCAATGAGAGGCTAGCTGGAGGTGTCTGGACGGGCAAATTTAACTCTCATTTCCCACCAGGAAGAGGAATTAACCAAAGGCTCAGCATGCCGGGCCGGAACCAGATTAGGGCCTGAAGCCATCCTGCGGTGTTGCGGCCAGCTCAAAAGAAAGCGGGTTGAAGAAAGGAGCTCAGGGGCACTGTAATTCACAAACCTGCAGAGTTATAAATGACAGCTATCGTCCAAAAATAGACTGAAGTAAGGCTGCCAAGAGGACTTGAAAGCGGGGCAGAATTGCAGGAAACCGATTTCAGGAAGTAGACTGGAATTGCATTGAAAGCATAGGAAAAGAGGCAGAACGTCCACAATGATGCACTTGGCCAAAAAGGGCGTATGCGTTTTTTCCTGAATATATTCAGGAAAAAACGCATACGCCCTTTTTGGCCAACCAAGCAAGCTTGCAAAGGAAATCTGCACTACAATGAAGTCTCACTTCCCCCCGGTCAAAAGGGCCATCTGAAAAAAGTGTAAAATCCAGAAAGGCAGGACAGGCCATGGAGAACTGGGAGCCTTGTTATGCTGATGGGCGGGATGTAAATTGCCAACAACCACTCGGGAGAAGTGTATGGTGTTTCCTGAAACATCTAAAAAACAAAGCAACAGAGCCTAGGGCACTGCCACTTATGGTCCTATAGCTTAGGGAAATTAAAATCAAAAAGACACAGCCACCCCAAAGTTTGGGGCGCCTCTGTTTACAAGAACCTCGTTTACAGTACAAGTTCAACATCACAGAAAGTGAAAAATGGATAAAGAAGTTGTGGTATTTACTTACAAAGCAATATCACTCAGCAATGAAATCTATGTCATCAGGCCCTTAGCATCACAATGAGTGGATTCAGGTATGATGATTCTAACTGAAATAAGTCACACAGAAAAAGAAACATCATATGATATCAGTAATACACGGAATGTAAACTTGGCTACACAGGAACTGAATTACAGAACAGAACAGGGTCTCAAATTTAGAAAACCAACTTATGCTTGCTTAAGGGTAAAGGTGAGTTGGGGTGCTGCATAAAACCAGAGATTGAAATGAGCACAGATAAAGTTCCTTAAGTCAAATATGGAATAGACAAGAGCTACTCCTTGCTCAACGAAATGGACTCAACACCGCATATTAAACGCCTAAGAATGTACCTGACTAGTAAGTATCGTAAAACCTATGGATTGCTATGTCTCCAAAAGAGAATCAAGCATGTGTACACGGGCATAAACGCAGCAGTGATAGGATTGGAGAGGTTCGGTGAGCAAATGAAGACCCTTTGAAGTCATATTGCATGGTACCCATTACACGGGTCTCAACTCTCCAGGTTTAAGGTATTCTTCCTTCAGCTAAAACATGCATGTGGAACCTAGAGTATGATCAACCATGTGAACGGGAGACGTGTTCAAATATGTCTCAGTTTTCCTCCCCTGGTACTCGGGTGCAACATTCCAGACGCTTTACTAACACTCTCCCCACTTGGAGAGTCAGCGCCTTTAACCTCCTGTTTGGCCCAGTTTGCAATTTCTGCGGAAGATGAACAGGAATAGCGAGAACCAATGAGAGACTAGCTGGAGGTGTCTGGGCGGGCAAATTTAACTCTCATTTCCCACCAGGAAGAGGAATTAACCAAAGGCTCAGCATGCCGGGCCGGAACCAGATTAGGGCCTGAAGCCATCCTGCGGTGTTGTGGCCAGCTCAAAAGAAAGCGAGTTGAAGAAAGGAGCTCAGGGGCACTGTAAATCACAAACCTGCAGAGTTATAAATGACAGCTATCGTCCAAAAATAGACTGAAGTAAGGCTGCCAAGAGGACTTGAAAGCGGGGCAGAATTGCAGGAAACCGATTTCAGGAGGTAGACTGGAATTGCATTGAAAGCATAGGAAAAGAGGCAGAACGTCCACAATGATGCACTTGGCCAAAAAGGGCGTATGCGTTTTTTCCTGAATATATTCAGGAAAAAACGCATACGCCCTTTTTGGCCAACCAAGCAAGCTTGCAAAGGAAATCTGCACTACAATGAAGTCTCACTTCCCCCTGGTCAAAAGGGCCATCTGAAAAAAGTGTAAAATCCAGAAAGGCAGGACAGGCCATGGAGAACTGGGAGCCTTGTTATGCTGATGGGCGGGATGTAAATTGCCAACAACCACTCGGGAGAAGTGTATGGTGTTTCCTGAAACATCTAAAAAACAAAGCAACAGAACCTAGGGCACTTCCACTTATGGTCCTATAGCTTAGGGAAATTAAAATCAAAAAGACACAGCCACCCCAAACTTTGGGACGCCTCTGTTTACAAGAACCTCGTTTACAGTACAAGTTCAACATCACAGAAAGTGAAAAATGGATAAAGAACTTGTGGTACTTACGTACAATGCAGTATCACTCAGCAATGAAATCTATGTCATCAGGCCCGTAGCAGCATAATGAGTGGATTCAGGTACGATGATTCTAACTGAAATAAGTCACACAGAAAAAGAAACATCATAAGATATCACTAATACACGGAATGTAAACTTGGCTACACAGGAACTGCATTCCAAAACAGAACAGGGTCTCAAATTTAGAAAACCAACTTATGCTTGCTTAAGGGGAAAGGTGAGTTGGGGTGCTGCATAAAACCAGAGATTGAAATGAGCACAGATAAAGTTCCTTAAGCCAAATATGGAATAGACAAGAGCTACTCCTTGCTCAACGAAATGGACTCAACACCCCATATTAAACGCCTAAGAATGTACCTGACTAGTAAGTATCTTAAAACCTATGGATTGCTATGTCTCCGAAAGAGAATCAAGCATGTGTACACGGGCATAAACGCAGCAGTGATAGGATTGGAGAGGTTCGGTGAGCAAATGAAGACCCTTTGAAGTCATATTGCATGGTACCCATTCCACGGGTTTCAACTACCCAGGTTTAAGGTATTCTTCCTTCAGCTAAAACATGCATGTGGAACCTAGAGTATGATCAACCATGTGATCGGGAGACGTGTTCAAATATGTCTCAGTTTTCCTCCCCTGGTACTCGGGTGCAACATTCCAGACGCTTTACTAACACTCTCCCCACTTGGAGAGTCAGCGCCTTTAACCTCCTGTTTGGCCCAGTTTGCAATTTCTGCGGAAGATGAACAGGAATAGCGAGAACCAATGAGAGACTAGCTGGAGGTGTCTGGGCGGGCAAATTTAACTCTCATTTCCCACCAGGAAGAGGAATTAACCAAAGGCTCAGCATGCCGGGCCGGAACCAGATTAGGGCCTGAAGCCATCCTGCGGTGTTGCGGCCAGGTCACAAGAAAGCGAGTTGAAGAAAGGAGCTCAGGGGCACTGTAATTCACAAACCTGCAGAGTTATAAATGACAGCTATCGTCCAAAAATAGACTGAAGTAAGGCCGCCAAGAGGACTTGAAAGCAGGGCAGAATTGCAGGAAACCGATTTCAGGAGGTAGACTGGAATTGCATTGAAAGCATAGGAAAAGAGGCAGAACGTCCACAATGATGCACTTGGCCAAAAAGGGCGTATGCGTTTTTTCCTGAATATATTCAGGAAAAAACGCATACGCCCTTTTTGGCCAACCAAGCAAGCTTGCAAAGGAAATCTGCACTACAATGAAGTCTCACTTCCCCCCGGTCAAAAGGGCCATCTGAAAAAAGTGTAAAATCCAGAAAGGCAGGACAGGCCATGGAGAACTGGGAGCCTTGTTATGCTGATGGGCGGGATGTAAATTGCCAACAACTACTCGGGAGAAGTGTATGGTGTTTCCTGAAACATCTAAAAAACAAAGCAACAGAACCTAGGGCACTTCCACTTATGGTCCTATAGCTTAGGGAAATTAAAATCAAAAAGACACAGCCACCCCAAAGTTTGGGACGCCTCTGTTTACAAGAACCTCGTTTACAGTACAAGTTCAACATCACAGAAAGTGAAAAATGGATAAAGAACTTGTGGTACTTACGTACAATGCAGTATCACTCAGCAATGAAATCTATGTCATCAGGCCCGTAGCAGCATAATGAGTGGATTCAGGTACGATGATTCTAACTGAAATAAGTCACACAGAAAAAGAAACATCATAAGATATCACTAATACACGGAATGTAAACTTGGCTACACAGGAACTGCATTCCAAAACAGAACAGGGTCTCAAATTTAGAAAACCAACTTATGCTTGCTTAAGGGTAAAGGTGAGTTGGGGTGCTGCATAAAACCAGAGATTGAAATGAGCACAGATAAAGTTCCTTAAGCCAAATATGGAATAGACAAGAGCTACTCCTTGCTCAACGAAATGGACTCAACACCCCATATTAAACGCCTAAGAATGTACCTGACTAGTAAGTATCTTAAAACCTATGGATTGCTATGTCTCCGAAAGAGAATCAAGCATGTGTACAGGGGCATAAACGCAGCAGTGATAGGATTGGAGAGGTTCGGTGAGCAAATGAAGACCCTTTGAAGTCATATTGCATGGTACCCATTCCACGGGTTTCAACTACCCAGGTTTAAGGTATTCTTCCTTCAGCTAAAACATGCATGTGGAACATAGAGTATGATCAACCATGTGATCGGGAGACGTGTTCAAATATGTCTCAGTTTTCCTCCCCTGGTACTCGGGTGCAACATTCCAGACGCTTTACTAACACTCTCCCCACTTGGAGAGTCAGTCCCTTTAACCTCCTGTTTGGCCCAGTTTGCAATTTCTGCGGAAGATGAACAGGAATAGCGAGAACCAATGAGAGGCTAGCTGGAGGTGTCTGGACGGGCAAATTTAACTCTCATTTCCCACCAGGAAGAGGAATTAACCAAAGGCTCAGCATGCCGGGCCGGAACCAGATTAGGGCCTGAAGCCATCCTGCGGTGTTGCGGCCAGGTCACAAGAAAGCGAGTTGAAGAAAGGAGCTCAGGGGCACTGTAATTCACAAACCTGCAGAGTTATAAATGACAGCTATCGTCCAAAAATAGACTGAAGTAAGGCCGCCAAGAGGACTTGAAAGCAGGGCAGAATTGCAGGAAACCGATTTCAGGAGGTAGACTGGAATTGCATTGAAAGCATAGGAAAAGAGGCAGAACGTCCACAATGATGCACTTGGCCAAAAAGGGCGTATGCGTTTTTTCCTGAATATATTCAGGAAAAAACGCATACGCCCTTTTTGGCCAACCAAGCAAGCTTGCAAAGGAAATCTGCACTACAATGAAGTCTCACTTCCCCCCGGTCAAAAGGGCCATCTGAAAAAAGTGTAAAATCCAGAAAGGCAGGACAGGCCATGGAGAACTGGGAGCCTTGTTATGCTGATGGGCGGGATGTAAATTGCCAACAACCACTCGGGAGAAGGGTATGGTGTTTCCTGAAACATCTAAAAAACAAAGCAACAGAACCTAGGGCACTTCCACTTATGGTCCTATAGCTTAGGGAAATTAAAATCAAAAAGACACAGCCACCCCAAAGTTTGGGACGCCTCTGTTTACAAGAACCTCTTTTACCGTATAAGTTTAACATCACAGATTGTGAAAAATGGATAAAGAACTTGTGGTACTTACGTACAATGCAGTATCACTCAGCAATGAAATCTATGTCATCAGGCCCGTAGCATCACAATGAGTGGATTCAGGTTCGATGATTCTAACTGAAATAAGTCACACAGAAAAAGAAACATCATAAGATATCACTAATACACGGAATGTAAACTTGGCTACACAGGAACTGCATTCCAAAACAGAACAGGGTCTCAAATTTAGAAAACCAACTTATGCTTGCTTAAGGGTAAAGGTGAGTTGGGGTGCTGCATAAAACCAGAGATTGAAATGAGCACAGATAAAGTTCCTTAAGCCAAATATGGAATAGACAAGAGCTACTCCTTGCTCAACGAAATGGACTCAAAACCCCATATTAAACCCCTAAGAATGTACCTGACTAGTAAGTATCTTAAAACCTATGGATTGCTATGTCTCCAAAAGAGAATCAAGCCTGTGTACAGGGGCATAAACGCAGCAGTGATAGGATTGGAGAGGTTCGGTGAGCAAATGAAGACCCTTTGAAGTCATATTGCATGGTACCCATTCCACGGGTCTCAACTCTCCATGTTTAAGGTATTCTTCCTTCAGCTAAAACATGCATGTGGAACCCAGAGTATGATCAACCATGTGAATGGGAGACGTGTTCAAATATGTCTCAGTTTTCCTCCCCTGGTACTCGGGTGCAACATTCCAGACGCTTTCCTAACACTCTCCCGACTTGGAGAGTCAGTCCCTTTAACCTCCTGTTTGGCCCAGTTTGCAATTTCTGCGGAAGATGAACAGGAATAGCGAGAACCAATGAGAGGCTAGCTGGAGGTGTCTGGACGGGCAAATTTAACTCTCATTTCCCACCAGGAAGAGGAATTAACCAAAGGCTCAGCATGCCGGGCCGGAACCAGATTAGGGCCTGAAGCCATCCTGCGGTGTTGCGGCCAGCTCAAAAGAAAGCGAGTTGAAGAAAGGAGCTCAGGGGCACTGTAATTCACAAACCTGCAGAGTTATAAATGACAGCTATCGTCCAAAAATAGACTGAAGTAAGGCTGCCAAGAGGACTTGAAAGCGGGGCAGAATTGCAGGAAACCGATTTCAGGAGGTAGACTGGAATTGCATTGAAAGCATAGGAAAAGAGGCAGAACGTCCACAATGATGCACTTGGCCAAAAAGGGCGTATGCGTTTTTTCCTGAATATATTCAGGAAAAAACGCATACGCCCTTTTTGGCCAACCAAGCAAGCTTGCAAAGGAAATCTGCACTACAATGAAGTCTCACTTCCCCCCGGTCAAAAGGGCCATCTGAAAAAAGTGTAAAATCCAGAAAGGCAGGACAGGCCATGGAGAACTGGGAGCCTTGTTATGCTGATGGGCGGGATGTAAATTGCAAACAACCACTCGGGAGAAGTGTATGGTGTTTCCTGAAACATCTAAAAAACAAAGCAACAGAGCCTAGGGCACTGCCACTTATGGTCCTATAGCTTAGGGAAATTAAAATCAAAAAGACACAGCCACCCCAAAGTTTGGGGCGCCTCTGTTTACAAGAACCTCGTTTACAGTACAAGTTCAACATCGCAGAAAGTGAAAAATGGATAAAGAAGTTGTGGTATTTACTTACAAAGCAATATCACTCAGCAATGAAATCTATGTCATCAGGCCCTTAGCATCACAATGAGTGGATTCAGGTATGATGATTCTAACTGAAATAAGTCACACAGAAAAAGAAACATCATAAGATATCAGTAATACACGGAATGTAAACTTGGCTACACAGGAACTGAATTACAGAACAGAACAGGGTCTCAAATTTAGAAAACCAACGTATTCTTGCTTAAGGGTAAAGGTGAGTTGGGGTGCTGCATAAAACCAGAGATTGAAATGAGCACAGATAAAGTTCCTTAAGCCAAATATGGAATAGACAAGAGCTACTCCTTGCTCAACGAAATGGACTCAACACCCCATATTAAACGCCTAAGAATGTACCTGACTAGTAAGTATCTTAAAACCTATGGATTGCTATGTCTCCGAAAGAGAATCAAGCATGTGTACAGGGGCATAAACGCAGCAGTGATAGGATTGGAGAGGTTCGGTGAGCAGATGAAGACCCTTTGAAGTCATATTGCATGGTACCCATTCCACGGGTTTCAACTACCCAGGTTTAAGGTATTCTTCCTTCAGCTAAAACATGCATGTGGAACCTAGAGTATGATCAACCATGTGATCGGGAGACGTGTTCAAATATGTCTCAGTTTTCCTCCCCTGGTACTCGGGTGCAACATTCCAGACGCTTTACTAACACTCTCCCCACTTGGAGAGTCAGTCCCTTTAACCTCCTGTTTGGCCCAATTTGCAATTTCTGCGGAAGATGAACAGGAATAGCGAGAACCAATGAGAGGCTAGCTGGAGGTGTCTGGACGGGCAAATTTAACTCTCATTTCCCACCAGGAAGAGGAATTAACCAAAGGCTCAGCATGCCGGCCCGGAACCAGATTAGGGCCTGAAGCCATCCTTCGGCGTTGCGGCCAGCTCAAAAGAAAGCGAGTTGAAGAAAGGAGCTCAGGGGCACTGTAATTCACAAACCTGCAGAGTTATAAATGACAGCTATCGTCCAAAAATAGACTGAAGTAAGGCTGCCAAGAGGACTTGAAAGCGGGGCAGAATTGCAGGAAACCGATTTCAGGAGGTAGACTGGAATTGCATTGAAAGCATAGGAAAAGAGGCAGAACGTCCACAATGATGCACTTGGCCAAAAAGGGCGTATGCGTTTTTTCCTGAATATATTCAGGAAAAAACGCATACGCCCTTTTTGGCCAACCAAGCAAGCTTGCAAAGGAAATCTGCACTACAATGAAGTCTCACTTCCCCCCGGTCAAAAGGGCCATCTGAAAAAAGTGTAAAATCCAGAAAGGCAGGACCGGCCATGGAGAACTGGGAGCCTTGTTATGCTGAAGGGCGGGATGTAAATTGCCAACAGACACTTGGGAGAAGTGTATGGTGTTTCCTGAAACATCTAAAAAACAAAGCAACAGAGCCTAGGGCACTGCCACTTATGGTCCTATAGCTTAGGGAAATTAAAATCAAAAAGACACAGCTCCCCAAAGTTTGGAACGGCTCTGTTTACAAGAACCTCGTTTACAGTACAAGTTCAACATCGCAGAAAGTGAAAAATGGATAAAGAAGTTGTGGTATTCACTTACAAAGCAATATCACTCAGCAATGAAATCTATGTCATCAGGCCCTTAGCAGCACAATGAGTGGATTCAGGTATGATGATTCTAACTGAAATAAGTCACACAGAAAAAGAAACATCATCAGATATCAGTAATACACGGAATGGAAACTTGGCTACACAGGAACTGAATTACAGAACAGAACAGGGTCTCAAATTTAGAAAGACAACTTATGCTTGCTTAAGGGTAAAGGTGAGTTGGGGTGCTGCATAAAACCAGAGATTGAAATGAGCACAGATAAAGTTCCTTAAGCCAAATATGGAATAGACAAGAGCTACTCCTTGCTCAACGAAATGGACTCAACACCGCATATTAAACGCCTAAGAATGTACCTGACTTGTAAGTATCTTAAAACCTATGGATTGCTATGTCTCCAAAAGAGAATCAAGCATGTGTACAGGGGCATAAACGCAGCAGTGATAGGATTGGAGAGGTTCGGTGAGCAAATGAAGACCCTTTGAAGTCATATTGCATGGTACCCATTCCACGGGTTTCAACTACCCAGGTTTAAGGTATTCTTCCTTCAGCTAAAACATGCATGTGGAACCTAGAGTATGATCAACCATGTGATCGGGAGACGTGTTCAAATATGTCTCAGTTTTCCTCCCCTGGTACTCGGGTGCAACATTCCAGACGCTTTACTAACACTCTCCCCACTTGGAGAGTCAGTCCCTTTAACCTCCTGTTTGGCCCAGTTTGCAATTTCTGCGGAAGATGAACAGGAATAGCGAGAACCAATGAGAGGCTAGCTGGAGGTGTCTGGACGGGCAAATTTAACTCTCATTTCCCACCAGGAAGAGGAATTAACCAAAGGCTCAGCATGCCGGGCCGGAACCAGATTAGGGCCTGAAGCCATCCTGCGGTGTTGCGGCCAGGTCACAAGAAAGCGAGTTGAAGAAAGGAGCTCAGGGGCACTGTAATTCACAAACCTGCAGAGTTACAAATGACAGCTATCGTCCAAAAATAGACTGAAGTAAGGCTGCCAAGAGGACTTGAAAGCGGGGCAGAATTGCAGGAAACCGATTTCAGGAGGTAGACTGGAATTGCATTGAAAGCATAGGAAAAGAGGCAGAACGTCCACAATGATGCACTTGGCCAAAAAGGGCGTATGCGTTTTTTCCTGAATATATTCAGGAAAAAACGCATACGCACTTTTTGGCCAACCAAGCAAGCTTGCAAAGGAAATCTGCACTACAATGAAGTCTCACTTCCCCCCGGTCAAAAGGGCCATCTGAAAAAAGTGTAAAATCCAGAAAGGCAGGACAGGCCATGGAGAACTGGGAGCCTTGTTATGCTGATGGGCGGGATGTAAATTGCCAACAACCACTCGGGAGAAGTGTATGGTGTTTCCTGAAACATCTAAAAAACAAAGCAACAGAACCTAGGGCACTTCCACTTATGGTCCTATAGCTTAGGGAAATTAAAATCAAAAAGACACAGCCACCCCAAAGTTTGGGACGCCTCTGTTTACAAGAACCTCGTTTACAGTACAAGTTCAACATCACAGAAAGTGAAAAATGGATAAAGAACTTGTGGTACTTACGTACAATGCAGTATCACTCAGCAATGAAATCTATGTCATCAGGCCCGTAGCAGCATAATGAGTGGATTCAGGTACGATGATTCTAACTGAAATAAGTCACACAGAAAAAGAAACATCATAAGATATCACTAATACACGGAATGTAAACTTGGCTACACAGGAACTGCATTCCAAAACAGAACAGGGTCTCAAATTTAGAAAACCAACTTATGCTTGCTTAAGGGGAAAGGTGAGTTGGGGTGCTGCATAAAACCAGAGATTGAAATGAGCACAGATAAAGTTCCTTAAGCCAAATATGGAATAGACAAGAGCTACTCCTTGCTCAACGAAATGGACTCAACACCCCATATTAAACGTCTAAGAATGTACCTGACTAGTAAGTATCTTAAAACCTATGGATTGCTATGTCTCCAAAAGAGAATCAAGCGTGTGTACAGGGGAATAAACGCAGCAGTGATAGGATTGGAGAGGTTCGGTGAGCAAATGAAGACCCTTTGAAGTCATATTGCATGGTACCCATTCCACGGGTCTCAACTCTCCATGTTTAAGGTATTCTTCCTTCAGCTAAAACATGCATGTGGAACCCAGAGTATGATCAACCATGTGAATGGGAGACGTGTTCAAATATGTCTCAGTTTTCCTCCCCTGGTACTCGGGTGCAACATTCCAGACGCTTTACTAACACTCTCCCCACTTGGAGAGTCAGTCCCTTTAACCTCCTGTTTGGCCCAGTTTGCAATTTCTGCGGAAGATGAACAGGAATAGCGAGAACCAATGAGAGGCTAGCTGGAGGTGTCTGGACGGGCAAATTTAACTCTCATTTCCCACCAGGAAGAGGAATTAACCAAAGGCTCAGCATGCCGGGCCGGAACCAGATTAGGGCCTGAAGCCATCCTGCGGTGTTGCGGCCAGGTCACAAGAAAGCGAGTTGAAGAAAGGAGCTCAGGGGCACTGTAATTCACAAACCTGCAGAGTTATAAATGACAGCTATCGTCCAAAAATAGACTGAAGTAAGGCTGCCAAGAGGACTTGAAAGCGGGGCAGAATTGCAGGAAACCGATTTCAGGAGGTAGACTGGAATTGCATTGAAAACATAGGAAAAGAGGCAGAACGTCCACAATGATGCACTTGGCCAAAAAGGGCATATGCTTTTTTTCCTGAATATATTCAGGAAAAAACGCATACGCCCTTTTTGGCCAACCAAGCAAGCTTGCAAAGGAAATCTGCACTACAATGAAGTCTCACTTCCCCCCGGTCAAAAGGGCCATCTGAAAAAAGTGTAAAATCCAGAAAGGCAGGACAGGCCATGGAGAACTGGGAGCCTTGTTATGCTGATGGGCGGGATGTAAATTGCCAACAACCACTCGGGAGAAGTGTATGGTGTTTCCTGAAACATCTAAAAAACAAAGCAACAGAGCCTAGGGCACTTCCACTTATGGTCCTATAGCTTAGGGAAATTAAAATCAAAAAGACACAGCCACCCCAAAGTTTGGAACGGCTCTGTTTACAAGAACCTCGTTTACAGTACAAGTTCAACATCGCAGAAAGTGAAAAATGGATAAAGAAGTTGTGGTATTTACTTACAAAGCAATATCACTCAGCAATGAAATCTGTGTCATCAGGCCCTTAGCAGCACAATGAGTGGATTCAGGTATGATGATTCTAACTGAAGTAAGTCACACAGAAAAAGAAACATCATAAGATATCTGTAATACACGGAATGTAAACTTGGCTACACAGGAACTGAATTACAGAACAGAACAGGGTCTCAAATTTAGAAAACCAACTTATGCTTGCTTAAGGGTAAAGGTGAGTTGGGGTGCTGCATAAAACCAGAGATTGAAATGAGCACAGATAAAATTCCTTAAGTCAAATATGGAATAGACAAGAGCTACTCCTTGCTCAACGAAATGGACTCAACACCCCATATTAAACGCCTAAGAATGTACCTGACTAGTAAGTATCGTAAAACCTATGGATTGCTATGTCTCCGAAACAGAATCAAGCATGTGTACAGGGGCATAAACGCAGCAGTGATAGGATTGGAGAGGTTCGGTGAGCAAATGAAGACCCTTTGAAATCATATTGCATGGTACCCATTACACGGGTCTCAACTCTCCAGGTTTAAGGTATTCTTCCTTCAGCTAAAACATGCATGTGGAACCCAAGTATGGTCAACCATGTGAATGGGAGACGTGTTCAAATATGTCTCAGTTTTCCTCCCCTGGTACTCGGGTGCAACATTCCAGACGCTTTACTAACACTCTCCCCAGTTGGAGAGTCAGCGCCTTTAACCTCCTGTTTGGCCCAGTTTGCAATTTCTGCAGAAGATGAACAGGAATAGCGAGAACCAATGAGAGGCTAGCTGGAGGTGTCTGGACGGGCAAATTTAACTCTCATTTCCCACCAGGAAGAGGAAATAACCAAAGGCTCAGCGTGCCGTACCGGAACCAGATTAGGGCCTCAAGCCATCCTGTGGTGTTGCGGCAAGCTCACAAGAAAGCGAGTTGAAGAAAGGAGCTCAGGGGCACTGTAATTCACAAACCTGCAGTTATAAATGACAGCTATCGTCCAAAAATAGACTGAAGTAAGGCTGCCAAGAGGACTTGAAAGCGGGGCAGAATTGCAGGAGACCGATTTCAGGAGGTAGACTGGAATTGCATTGAAAGCTTAGGAAAAGAGGCAGAACGTCCACAATGATGCACTTGGCCAAAAAGGGCGTATGCGTTTTTTCCTGAATATATTCAGGAAAAAACGCATACGCCCTTTTTGGCCAACCAAGCAATCTTGCAATGGAAATCTGCACTACAATGAAGTCTCACTTCCCCCCGGTCAAAAGGGCCATCTGAAAAAAGTGTAAAATCCAGAAAGGCAGGACAGGCCATGGAGAACTGGGAGCCTTGTTATGCTGATGGGCGGGATGTAAATTGCCAACAACCACTCGGGAGAAGTGTATGGTGTTTCCTGAAACATCTAAAAAACAAAGCAACAGAACCTAGGGCACTTCCACTTATGGTCCTATAGCTTAGGGAAATTAAAATCAAAAAGACACAGCCACCCCAAAGTTTGGGACGCCTCTGTTTACAAGAACCTCGTTTACAGTACAAGTTCAACATCACAGAAAGTGAAAAATGGATAAAGAACTTGTGGTACTTACGTACAATGCAGTATCACTCAGCAATGAAATCTATGTCATCAGGCCCGTAGCAGCATAATGAGTGGATTCAGGTACGATGATTCTAACTGAAATAAGTCACACAGAAAAAGAAACATCATAAGATATCACTAATACACGGAATGTAAACTTGGCTACACAGGAACTGCATTCCAAAACAGAACAGGGTCTCAAATTTAGAAAACCAACTTATGCTTGCTTAAGGGTAAAGGTGAGTTGGGGTGCTGCATAAAACCAGAGATTGAAATGAGCACAGATAAAGTTCCTTAAGCCAAATATGGAATAGACAAGAGCTACTCCTTGCTCAACGAAATGGACTCAAAACCCCATATTAAACCCCTAAGAATGTACCTGACTAGTAAGTATCTTAAAACCTATGGATTGCTATGTCTCCAAAAGAGAATCAAGCGTGTGTACAGGGGAATAAACGCAGCAGTGATAGGATTGGAGAGGTTCGGTGAGCAAATGAAGACCCTTTGAAGTCATATTGCATGGTACCCATTCCACGGGTCTCAACTCTCCATGTTTAAGGTATTCTTCCTTCAGCTAAAACATGCATGTGGAACCCAGAGTATGATCAACCATGTGAATGGGAGACGTGTTCAAATATGTCTCAGTTTTCCTCCCCTGGTACTCGGGTGCAACATTCCAGACGCTTTACTAACACTCTCCCCACTTGGAGAGTCAGTCCCTTTCACCTCCTGTTTGGCCCAGTTTGCAATTTCTGCGGAAGATGAACAGGAATAGCGAGAACCAATGAGAGGCTAGCTGGAGGTGTCTGGACGGGCAAATTTAACTCTCATTTCCCACCAGGAAGAGGAATTAACCAAAGGCTCAGCATGCCGGGCCGGAACCAGATTAGGGCCTGAAGCCATCCTGCGGTGTTGCGGCCAGGTCACAAGAAAGCGAGTTGAAGAAAGGAGCTCAGGGGCACTGTAATTCACAAACCTGCAGAGTTATAAATGACAGCTATCGTCCCAAAATAGACTGAAGTAAGGCCGCCAAGAGGACTTGAAAGCAGGGCAGAATTGCAGGAAACCGATTTCAGGAGGTAGACTGGAATTGCATTGAAAGCATAGGAAAAGAGGCAGAACGTCCACAATGATGCACTTGGCCAAAAAGGGCGTATGCGTTTTTTCCTGAATATATTCAGGAAAAAACGCATACGCCCTTTTTGGCCAACCAAGCAAGCTTGCAAAGGAAATCTGCACTACAATGAAGTCTCACTTCCCCCCGGTCAAAAGGGCCATCTGAAAAAAGTGTAAAATCCAGAAAGGCAGGACAGGCCATGGAGAACTGGGAGCCTTGTTATGCTGATGGGCGGGATGTAAATTGCCAACAACCACTCGGGAGAAGCGTATGGTGTTTCCTGAAACATCTAAAAAACAAAGCAACAGAACCTAGGGCACTTCCACTTATGGTCCTATAGCTTAGGGAAATTAAAATCAAAAAGACACAGCCACCCCAAAGTTTGGGACGCCTCTGTTTACAAGAACCTCGTTTACAGTACAAGTTCAACATCACAGAAAGTGAAAAATGGATAAAGAACTTGTGGTACTTACGTACAATGCAGTATCACTCAGCAATGAAATCTATGTCATCAGGCCCGTAGCAGCATAATGAGTGGATTCAGGTACGATGATTCTAACTGAAATAAGTCACACAGAAAAAGAAACATCATAAGATATCACTAATACACGGAATGTAAACTTGGCTACACAGGAACTGCATTCCAAAACAGAACAGGGTCTCAAATTTAGAAAACCAACTTATGCTTGCTTAAGGGTAAAGGTGAGTTGGGGTGCTGCATAAAACCAGAGATTGAAATGAGCACAGATAAAGTTCCTTAAGCCAAATATGGAATAGACAAGAGCTACTCCTTGCTCAACGAAATGGACTCAACACCCCATATTAAACGCCTAAGAATGTACCTGACTAGTAAGTATCTTAAAACCTATGGATTGCTATGTCTCCGAAAGAGAATCAAGCATGTGTACAGGGGCATAAGCGCAGCAGTGATAGGATTGGAGAGGTTCAGTGAGCAAATGAAGACCCTTTGAAGTCATATTGCATGGTACCCATTCCACGGGTCTCAACTCTCCATGTTTAAGGTATTCTTCCTTCAGCTAAAACATGCATGTGGAACCCAGAGTATGATCAACCATGTGAATGGGAGACGTGTTCAAATATGTCTCAGTTTTCCTCCCCTGGTACTCGGGTGCAACATTCCAGACGCTTTACTAACACTCTCCCCACTTGGAGAGTCAGTCCCTTTAACCTCCTGTTTGGCCCAGTTTGCAATTTCTGCGGAAGATGAACAGGAATAGCGAGAACCAATGAGAGGCTAGCTGGAGGTGTCTGGACGGGCAAATTTAACTCTCATTTCCCACCAGGAAGAGGAATTAACCAAAGGCTCAGCATGCCGGGCTGGAACCAGATTAGGGCCTGAAGCCATCCTGCGGTGTTGCGGCCAGGTCACAAGAAAGCGAGTTGAAGAAAGGAGCCCAGGGGCACTGTAATTCACAAACCTGCAGAGTTATAAATGACAGCTATCGTCCAAAAATAGACTGAAGTAAGGCTGCCAAGAGGACTTGAAAGCGGGGCAGAATTGCAGGAAACCGATTTCAGGAGGTAGACTGGAATTGCATTGAAAGCATAGGAAAAGAGGCAGAACGTCCACAATGATGCACTTGGCCAAAAAGGGCATATGCGTTTTTTCCTGAATATATTCAGGAAAAAACGCATACGCCCTTTTTGGCCAACCAAGCAAGCTTGCAAAGGAAATCTGCACTACAATGAAGTCTCACTTCCCCCCGGTCAAAAGGGCCATCTGAAAAAAGTGTAAAATCCAGACAGGCAGGACAGGCCATGGAGAACTGGGAGCCTTGTTATGCTGATGGGCGGGATGTAAATTGCCAACAATCACTCGGGAGAAGTGTATGGTGTTTCCTGAAACATCTAAAAAACAAAGCAACAGAACCTAGGGCACTTCCACTTATGGTCCTATAGTTTAGGGAAATTAAAATCAAAAAGACACAGCCACCCCAAAGTTTGGAACTGCTCTGTTTACAAGAACCTCGTTTACAGTACAAGTTCAACATCGCAGAAAGTGAAAAATGGATAAAGAAGTTGTGGTATTTACTTACAAAGCAATATCACTCAGCAATGAAATCTGTGTCATCAGGCACTTAGCAGCACAATGAGTGGATTCAGGTACGATGATTCTAACTGAAATAAGTCACACAGAAAAAGAAACATCATAAGATATCAGTAATACACGGAATGTAAACTTGGCTACACAGGAACTGAATTACAGAACAGAACAGGGTCTCAAATTTAGAAAACCAACTTATTCTTGCTTAAGGGTAAAGGTGAGTTGGGGTGCTGCATAAAACCAGAGATTGAAATGAGCACAGATAAAGTTCCTTAAGCCAAATATGGAATACACAAGAGCTACTCCTTGCTCAACGAAATGGACTCAACACCCCATATTAAACGCCTAAGAATGTACCTGACTAGTAAGTATCTTAAAACCTATGTATTGCTATGTCTCTGAAAGAGAATCAAGCATGTGTACAGGGGCATAAACGCAGCAGTGATAGGATTGGAGAGGTTCGGTGAGCAAATGAAGACCCTTTGAAGTCATATTGCATGGTACCCATTCCACGGGTTTCAACTACCCAGGTTTAAGGTATTCTTCCTTCAGCTAAAACATGCATGTGGAACCCAAGTATGATCAACCATGTGAACGGGAGACGTGTTCAAATATGTCTCAGTTTTCCTCCCCTGGTACTCGGGTGCAACATTCCAGACGCTTTACTAACACTCTCCCCACTTGGAGAGTCAGTCCCTTTAACCTCCTGTTTGGCCCAGTTTGCAATTTCTGCGGAAGATGAACAGGAATAGCGAGAACCAATGAGAGGCTAGCTGGAGGTGTCTGGACGGGCAAATTTAACTCTCATTTCCCACCAGGAAGAGGAATTAACCAAAGGCTCAGCATGCCGGGCCGGAACCAGATTAGGGCCTGAAGCCATCCTGTGGTGTTGCGGCTAGGTCACAAGAAAGCGAGTTGAAGAAAGGAGCTCAGGGGCACTGTAATTCACAAACCTGCAGAGTTATAAATGACAGCTATCGTCCAAAAATAGACTGAAGTAAGGCCGCCAAGAGGACTTGAAAGCGGGGCAGAATTGCAGGAAACCGATTTCAGGAGGTAGACTGGAATTGCATTGAAAGCATAGGAAAAGAGGCAGAACGTCCACAATGATGCACTTGGCCAAAAAGGGCGTATGCGTTTTTTCCTGAATATATTCAGGAAAAAACGCATACGCCCTTTTTGGCCAACCAAGCAAGCTTGCAAAGGAAATCTGCACTACAATGAAGTCTCACTTCCCCCCGGTCAAAAGGGCCATCTGAAAAAAGTGTAAAATCCAGAAAGGCAGGACAGGCCATGGAGAACTGGGAGCCTTGTTATGCTGATGGGCGGGATGTAAATTGCCAACAACCACTCGGGAGAAGTGTATGGTGTTTCCTGAAACATCTAAAATACAAAGCAACAGAACCTAGGGCACTGCCACTTATGGTCCTATAGCTTAGGGAAATTAAAATCAAAAAGACACAGCCACCCCAAAGTTTGGGACGCCTCCGTTTACAAGAACCTCGTTTACCGTACAAGTTCAATATCAGAGAAAGTGAGAAATGGATAAAGAACTTGTGGTACTTACGTACAATGCAGTATCACTCAGCAATGAAATCTATGTCATCAGGCCCGTAGCAGCATAATGAGTGGATTCAGGTACGATGATTCTAACTGAAATAAGTCACACAGAAAAAGAAACATCATAAGATATCACTAATACACGGAATGTAAACTTGGCTACACAGGAACTGCATTCCAAAACAGAACAGGGTCTCAAATTTAGAAAACCAACTTATGCTTGCTTAAGGGGAAAGGTGAGTTGGGTTGCTGCATAAAACCAGAGATTGAAATGAGCACAGATAAAGTTCCTTAAGCCAAATATGGAATAGACAAGAGCTACTCCTTGCTCAACGAAATGGACTCAACACCCCATATTAAACGCCTAAGAATGTACCTGACTAGTAAGTATCTTAAAACCTATGGATTGCTCTGTCTCCGAAAGAGAATCAAGCATGTGTACAGGGGCATAAACGCAGCAGTGATAGGATTGGAGAGGTTCGGTGAGCAAATGAAGACCCTTTGAAGTCATATTGCATGGTACCCATTCCACGGGTTTCAACTACCCAGGTTTTAGGTATTCTTCCTTCAGCTAAAACATGCATGTGGAACCCAAGTATGATCAACCATGTGAACGGGAGACGTGTTCAAATATGTCTCAGTTTTCCTCCCCTGGTACTCGGGTGCAACATTCCAGACGCTTTACTAACACTCTCCCCACTTGGAGAGTCAGCGCCTTTAACCTCCTGTTTGGCCCAGTTTGCAATTTCTGCGGAAGATGAACAGGAATAGCGAGAACCAATGAGAGACTAGCTGGAGGTGTCTGGACGGGCAAATTTAACTCTCATTTCCCAGCAGGAAGAGGAAATAACCAAAGGCTCAGCGTGCCGTGCCGGAACCAGTTTAGGGCCTGAAGCCAACCTGCGGTGTTGCGGCCAGGTCAAAAGAAAGCAAGTTGAAGAAAGGAGCTCAGGGGCACTGTAATTCACAAACCTGCAGAGTTATAAATGACAGCTATCGTCCAAAAATAGACTGAAGTAAGGCTGCCAAGAGGACTTGAAAGCGGGGCAGAATTGCAGGAAACCAATTTCAGGAGCTAGACTGGAATTGCATTGAAAGCATAGGAAAAGAGGCAGAACGTCCACAATGATGCACTTGGCCAAAAAGGGCGTATGCGTTTTTTCCTGAATATATTCAGGAAAAAACGCATACGCCCTTTTTGGCCAACCAAGCAAGCTTGCAAAGGAAATCTGCACTACAATGAAGTCTCACTTCCCCCCGGTCAAAAGGGCCATCTGAAAAAAGTGTAAAATCCAGAAAGGCAGGACAGGCCATGGAGAACTGGGAGCCTTGTTATGCTGATGGGCGGGATGTAAATTGCCAACAGACACTGGGGAGAAGTGTATGGTGTTTCCTGAAACATCTAAAAAACAAAGCAACAGAGCCTAGTGGAGTGCCACTTATGGTCCTATAGCTTAGGGAAATTAAAATCAAAAAGACACAGCCACCCCAAAGTTTGGGACGCCTCTGTTTACAAGAACCTCGTTTACAGTACAAGTTCAACATCGCAGAAAGTGAAAAATGGATAAAGAAGTTGTGGTATTTACTTACAAAGCAATATCACTCAGCAATGAAATCTATGTCATCAGGCCCTTAGCATCACAATGAGTGGATTCAGGTATGATGATTCTAACTGAAATAAGTCACACAGAAAAAGAAACATCATAAGATATCAGTAATACACGGAATGTAAACTTGGCTACACAGGAACTGAATTACAGAACAGAACAGGGACTCAAATTTAGAAAACCAACTTATGCTTGCTTAAGGGTAAAGGTGAGTTGGGGTGCTGCATAAAACCAGAGATTGAAATGAGCACAGATAAAGTTCCTTAAGTCAAATATGGAATAGACAAGAGCTACTCCTTGCTCAACGAAATGGACTCAACACCCCATATTAAACGCCTAAGAATGTACCTGACTAGTAAGTATCTTAAAACCTATGGATTGCTATGTCTCCGAAAGAGAATCAAGCATGTGTACAGGGGCATAAACGCAGCAGTGATAGGATTGGAGAGGTTCGGTGAGCAAATGAAGACCCTTTGAAGTCATATTGCATGGTACCCATTACACGGGTCTCAACTCTCCAGGTTTAAGGTATTCTTCCTTCAGCTAAAACATGCATGTGGAACCAAAGTATGATCAACCATGTGAACGGGAGACGTGTTCAAATATGTCTCAGTTTTCCTCCCCTGGTACTCGGGTGCAACATTCCAGACGCTTTACTAACACTCTCCCCACTTGGAGAGTCAGCGCGTTTAACCTCCTGTTTGGCCCAGTTTGCAATTTCTGCGGAAGATGAACAGGAATAGTGAGAACCAATGAGAGGCTAGCTGGAGGTGTCTGGACGGGCAAATTTAACTCTCGTTTCCCACCAGGAAGATGAAATAACCAAAGGCTCAGCGTGCCGCACCGGAACCAGATTAGGGCCTGAAGCCATCCTGCGGTGTTGCGGCCAGCTCAAAAGAAAGCGAGTTGAAGAAAGGAGCTCAGGGGCACTGTAATTCACAAACCTGCAGAGTTATAAATGACAGCTATCGTCCAAAAATAGACTGAAGTAAGGCTGCCAAGAGGACTTGAAAGCGGGGCAGAATTGCAGGAAACCGATTTCAGGAGGTAGACTGGAATTGCATTGAAAGCATAGGAAAAGAGGCAGAACGTCCACAATGATGCACTTGGCCAAAAAGGGCGTATGCGTTTTTTCCTGAATATATTCAGGAAAAAACGCATACGCCCTTTTTGGCCAACCAAGCAAGCTTGCAAAGGAAATCTGCACTACAATGAAGTCTCACTTCCCCCCGGTCAAAAGGGCCATCTGAAAAAAGTGTAAAATCCAGAAAGGCAGGACAGGCCATGGAGAACTGGGAGCCTTGTTATGCTGATGGGCGGGATGTAAATTGCCAACAACCACTCGGGAGAAGTGTATGGTGTTTCCTGAAACATCTAAAAAACAAAGCAACAGAACCTAGGGCACTTCCACTTATGGTCCTATAGTTTAGGGAAATTAAAATCAAAAAGACACAGCCACCCCAAAGTTTGGAACTGCTCTGTTTACAAGAACCTCGTTTACAGTACAAGTTCAACATCGCAGAAAGTGAAAAATGGATAAAGAAGTTGTGGTATTTACTTACAAAGCAATATCACTCAGCAATGAAATCTGTGTCATCAGGCCCTCAGCAGCACAATGAGTGGATTCAGGTATGATGATTCTAACTGAAGTAAGTCACACAGAAAAAGAAACATCATAAGATATCAGTAATACACGGAATGTAAACTTGGCTACACAGGAACTGAATTACAGAACAGAACAGGGTCTCAAATTTAGAAAACCAACTTATGCTTGCTTAAGGGTAAAGGTGAGTTGGGGTGCTGCATAAAACCAGAGATTGAAATGAGCACAGATAAAGTTCCTTAAGTCAAATATGGAATAGACAAGAGCTACTCCTTGCTCAACGAAATGGACTCAACACCGCATATTAAACGCCTAAGAATGTACCTGACTAGTAAGTATCGTAAAACCTATGGATTGCTATGTCTCCAAAAGAGAATCAAGCATGTGTACAGGGGCATAAACGCAGCAGTGATAGGATTGGAGAGGTTCGGTGAGCAAATGAAGACCCTTTGAAGTCATATTGCATGGTACCCATTACACGGGTCTTAACTCTCCAGGTTTAAGGTATTCTTCCTTCAGCTAAAACATGCATGTGGAACCCAAGTATGATCAACCATGTGAACGGGAGACGTGTTCAAATATGTCTCAGTTTTCCTCCCCTGGTACTCGGGTGCAACATTCCAGACGCTTTACTAACACTCTCCCCACTTGGAGAGTCAGCGTCTTTAACCTCCTGTTTGGCCCAGTTTGCAATTTCTGCGGAAGATGAACAGGAATAGCGATAACCAATGAGAGACTAGCTGGAGGTGTCTGGACGGGCAAATTTAACTCTCATTTCCCACCAGGAAGAGGAAATAACCAAAGGCTCAGCGTGCCGTGCCGGAACCAGATTAGGGCCTGAAGCCATCCTGCGGTGTTGCGGCCAGGTCACAAGAAAGCAAGTTGAAGAAAGGAGCTCAGGGGCACTGTAAATCACAAACCTGCAGAGTTATAAAAGACAGCTATCGTCCAAAAATAGACTGAAGTAAGGCTGCCAAGAGGACTTGAAAGCGGGGCAGAATTGCAGGAAACCGATTTCAGGAGGTAGACTGGAATTGCATTGAAAGCATAGGAAAAGAGGCAGAACGTCCACAATGATGCACTTGGCCAAAAAGGGCGTATGCGTTTTTTCCTGAATATATTCAGGAAAAAACGCATACGCCCTTTTTGGCCAACCAAGCAAGCTTGCAAAGGAAATCTGCACTACAATGAAGTCTCACTTCCCCCCGGTCAAAAGGGCCATCTGAAAAAAGTGTAAAATCCAGAAAGGCAGGACAGGCCATGGAGAACTGGGAGCCTTGTTATGCTGATGGGCGGGATGTAAATTGCCAACAACCACTCGGGAGAAGTGTATGGTGTTTCCTGAAACATCTAAAAAACAAAGCAACAGAGCCTAGGGCACTTCCACTTATGGTCCTATAGCTTAGGGAAATTAAAATCAAAAAGACACAGCCACCCCAAAGTTTGGAACGGCTCTGTTTACAAGAACCTCGTTTACAGTACAAGTTCAACATCGCAGAAAGTGAAAAATGGATAAAGAAGTTGTGGTATTTACTTACAAAGCAATATCACTCAGCAATGAAATCTGTGTCATCAGGCCCTTAGCAGCACAATGAGTGGATTCAGGTATGATGATTCTAACTGAAATAAGTCACACAGAAAAAGAAACATCATAATATATCAGTAATACACGGAATGGAAACTTGGCTACACAGGAACTGAATTACAGAACAGAACAGGGTCTCAAATTTAGAAAACCAACTTATGCTTGCTTAAGGGGAAAGGTGAGTTGGGGTACTGCATAAAACCAGAGATTGAAATGAGCACAGATAAAGTTCCTTAAGCCAAATATGGAATAGACAAGAGCTACTCCTTGCTCAACGAAATGGACTCAACACCCCATATTAAACGCCTAAGAATGTACCTGACTAGTAAGTATCTTAAAACCTATGGATTGCTATGTCTCCGAAAGAGAATCAAGCATGTGTACAGGGGCATAAACGCAGCAGTGATAGGATTGGAGAGGTTCGGTGAGCAAATGAAGACCCTTTGAAATCATATTGCATGGTACCCATTCCACGGGTTTCAACTACCCAGGTTTAAGGTATTCTTCCTTCAGCTAAAACATGCATGTGGAACCTAGAGTATGATCAACCATGTGATCGGGAGACGTGTTCAAATATGTCTCAGTTTTCCTCCCCTGGTACTCGGGTGCAACATTCCAGACGCTTTACTAACACTCTCCCCACTTGGAGAGTCAGCACCTTTAACCTCCTGTTTGGCCCAGTTTGCAATTTCTGCGGAAGATGAACAGGAATAGCGAGAACCAATGAGAGGCTAGCTGGAGGTGTCTGGACGGGCAAATTTAACTCTCATTTCCCACCAGGAAGAGGAATTAACCAAAGGCTCAGCATGCCGGGCCGGAACCAGATTAGGGCCTGAAGGCATCCTGCGGTGTTTCGGCCAGGTCACAAGAAAGCGAGTTGAAGAAAGGAGCTCAGGGGCACTGTAATTCACAAACCTGCAGAGTTATAAATGACAGCTATCATCCAAAAATAGACTGAAGTAAGGCTGCCAAGAGGACTTGAAAGCGGGGCAGAATTGCAGGAAACCGATTTCAGGAGGTAGACTGGAATTGCATTGAAAGCATAGGAAAAGAGGCAGAACGTCCACAATGATGCACTTGGCCAAAAAGGGCATATGCGTTTTTTCCTGAATATATTCAGGAAAAAACGCATACGCCCTTTTTGGCCAACCAAGCAAGCTTGCAAAGGAAATCTGCACTACAATGAAGTCTCACTTCCCCCCGGTCAAAAGGGCCATCTGAAAAAAGTGTAAAATCCAGAAAGGCAACAGGCCATTGAGAACTGGGAGCCTTGTTATGCTGATGGGCGGGATGTAAATTGCCAACAGACACTCCGGAGAAGTGTATGGTGTTTCCTGAAACATCTAAAAAACAAAGCAACAGAGCCTAGGGCAGTTCCACTTATGGTCCTATAGCTTAGGGAAATTAAAATCAAAAAGAGACAGCCACCCCAAAGTTTGGAACGGCTCTGTTTACAAGAACCTCGTTTACAGTACAAGTTCAACATCGCAGAAAGTGAAAAATGGATAAAGAACTTGTGGTACTTACGTACAATGCAGTATCACTCAGCAATGAAATCTATGTCATCAGGCCCGTAGCAGCATAATGAGTAGATTCAGGTACGATGATTCTAACTGAAATAAGTCACACAGAAAAAGAAACATCATAAGATATCAGTAATACACGGAATGTAAACTTGGCTACACAGGAACTGAATTCCAAAACAGAACAGGGTCTCAAATTTAGAAAACCAACTTATGCTTGCTTAAGGGGAAAGGTGAGTTGGGTTGCTGCATGAAACCAGAGATTGAAATGAGCACAGATAAAGTTCCTTAAGCCAAATATGGAATAGACAAGAGCTACTCCTTGCTCAACGAAATGGACTCAACACCCAATATTAAACGCCTAAGAATGTACCTGACTAGTAAGTATCTTAAAACCTATGGATTGCTATGTCTCCGAAAGAGAATCAAGCATGTGTACAGGGGCATAAACGCAGCAGTGATAGGATTGGAGAGGTTCGGTGAGCAAATGAAGACCCTTTGAAGTCATATTGCATGGTACCCATTCCACGGGTTTCAACTACCCAGGTTTTAGGTATTCTTCCTTCAGCTAAAACATGCATGTGGAACCTAGAGTATGATCAACCATGTGATCGGGAGACGTGTTCAAATATGTCTCAGTTTTCCTCCCCTGGTACTCGGGTGCAACATTCCAGACGCTTTACTAACACTCTCCCCACTTGAAGAGTCAGCGCCTTTAACCTCCTGTTTGGCCCAGTTTGCAATTTCTGCGGAAGATGAACAGGAATAGCGAGAACCAATGAGAGGCTAGCTGGAGGTGTCTGGACGGGCAAATTTAACTCTCATTTCCCACCAGGAAGAGGAATTAACCAAAGGCTCAGCGTGCCGTGCCGGAACCTGATTAGGGCCTGAAGCCATCCTTCGGTGTTGCGGCCAGGTCACAAGAAAGCGAGTTGAAGAAAGGAGCTCAGGGGCACTGTAATTCACAAACCTGCAGAGTTATAAATGACAGCTATCGTCCAAAAATAGACTGAAGTAAGGCCGCCAAGAGGACTTGAAAGCGGGGCAGAATTGCAGGAAACCGATTTCAGGAGGTAGACTGGAATTGCATTGAAAGCATAGGAAAAGAGGCAGAACGTCCACAATGATGCACTTGGCCAAAAAGGGCGTATGCGTTTTTTCCTGAATATATTCAGGAAAAAACGCATACGCCCTTTTTGGCCAACCAAGCAAGCTTGCAAAGGAAGTCTGCACTACAATGAAGTCTCACTTCCCCCCGGTCAAAAGGGCCATCTGAAAAAAGTGTAAAATCCAGAAAGGCAGGACAGGCCATGGAGAACTGGGAGCCTTGTTATGCTGATGGGCGGGATGTAAATTGCCAACAACCACTCGGGAGAAGTGTATGGTGTTTCCTGAAACATCTAAAAAACAAAGCAGCAGAACCTAGGGCACTTCCACTTATGGTCCTATAGCTTAGGGAAATTAAAATCAAAAAGACACAGCCACCCCAAAGTTTCGAACGGCTCTGTTTACAAGAACCTCGTTTACAGTACAAGTTCAACATCGCAGAAAGTGAAAAATGGATAAAGAAGTTGTGGTATTTACTTACAAAGTAATATCACTCAGCAATGAAATCTGTGTCATCAGGCCCTTAGCAGCACAATGAGTGGATTCAGGTATGATGATTCTAACTGAAGTAAGTCACACAGAAAAAGAAACATCATAAGATATCAGTAATACACGGAATGGAAACTTGGCTACACAGGAACTGAATTCCAAAACAGAACAGGGTCTCAAATTTAGAAAACCAACTTATGCTTGCTTAAGGGGAAAGGTGAGTTGGGTTGCTGCATGAAACCAGAGATTGAAATGAGCACAGATAAAGTTCCTTAAGCCAGATATGGAATAGACAAGAGCTACTCCTTGCTCAACGAAATGGACACAACACCCAATATTAAACGCCTAAGAATGTACCTGACTAGTAAGTATCTTAAAACCTATGGATTGCTATGTCTCCGAAAGAGAATCAAGCATGTGTACAGGGGCATAAACGCAGCAGTGATAGGATTGGAGAGGTTCGGTGAGCAAATGAAGACCCTTTGAAGTCATATTGCATGGTACCCATTCCACGGGTTTCAACTACCCAGGTTTTAGGTATTCTTCCTTCAGCTAAAACATGCATGTGGAACCCAGAGTATGATCAACCATGTGATCGGGAGACGTGTTCAAATATGTCTCAGTTTTCCTCCCCTGGTACTCGGGTGCAACATTCCAGACGCTTTACTAACACTCTCCCCACTTGGAGAGTCAGCGCCTTTAACCTCCTGTTTGGCCCAGTTTGCAATTTCTGCGGAAGATGAACAGGAATAGCGAGAACCAATGAGAGGCTAGCTGGAGGTGTCTGGACGGGCAAATTTAACTCTCATTTCCCACCAGGAAGAGGAATTAACCAAAGGCTCCGCATGCCGGGCCGGAACCAGATTAGGGCCTGAAGCCATCCTGCGGTGTTGCGGCCAGGTCACAAGAAAGCGAGTTGAAGAAAGGAGCTCAGGGGCACTGTAATTCACAAACCTGCAGAGTTATAAATGACAGCTATCGTCCAAAAATAGACTGAAGTAAGGCTGCCAAGAGGACTTGAAAGCGGGGCAGAATTGCAGGAAACCGATTTCAGGAGGTAGACAGGAATTGCATTGAAAGCATAGGAAAAGAGGCAGAACGTCCACAATGATGCACTTGGCCAAAAAGGGCGTATGCGTTTTTTCCTGAATATATTCAGGAAAAAACGCATACGCCCTTTTTGGCCAACCAAGCAAGCTTGCAAAGGAAGTCTGCACTACAATGAAGTCTCACTTCCCCCCGGTCAAAAGGGCCATCTGAAAAAAGTGTAAAATCCAGAAAGGCAGGACAGGCCATGGAGAACTGGGAGCCTTGTTATGCTGATGGGCGGGATGTAAATTGCCAACAGACACTCGGGAGAAGTGTATGGTGTTTCCTGAAACATCTAAAAAACAAAGCAACAGAGCCTAGGGCACTGCCACTTATGGTCCTATAGCTTAGGGAAATTAAAATCAAAAAGACACAGCCACCCCAAAGTTTGGGACGGCTCTGTTTACAAGAACCTCGTTTACAGTACAAGTTCAACATCGCAGAAAGTGAAAAATGGATAAAGAAGATGTGGTATTTACTTACAAAGCAATATCACTCAGCAATGAAATCTGTGCCATCAGGCCCTTAGCAGCACAATGAGTGGATTCAGGTATGATGATTCTAACTGAAATAAGTCACACAGAAAAAGAAACATCATAAGATATCAGTAATACATGGAATGTAAACTTGGCTACACAGGAACTGAATTACAGAACAGAACAGGGTCTCAAATTTAGAAAACCAACTTATTCTTGCTTAAGGGTAAAGGTGAGTTGGGGTGCTGCGTAAAACCAGAGATTGAAATGAGCACAGATAAAGTTCCTTAAGCCAAATATGGAATAGACAAGGGCTACTCCTTGCTCAACGAAATGACTCAACACCCCATATTAAACGCCTAAGAATGTTCCTGACTAGTAAGTATCTTAAAACCTATGGATTGCTATGTCTCCGAAAGAGAATCAAGCATGTGTACAGGGGCATAAACGCAGCAGTGATAGGATTGGAGAGGTTCGGTGAGCAAATGAAGACCCTTTGAAGTCATATTGCATGGTACCCATTCCACGGGTTTCAACTACCCAGGTTTAAGGTATTCTTCCTTCAGCTAAAACATGCATGTGGAACCTAGAGTATGATCAACCATGTGATCGGGAGACGTGTTCAAATATGTCTCAGTTTTCCTCCCCTGGTACTCGGGTGCAACATTCCAGACGCTTTACTAACACTCTCCCCACTTGAAGAGTCAGCGCCTTTAACCTCCTGTTTGGCCCAGTTTGCAATTTCTGCGGAAGATGAACAGGAATAGGGAGAACCAATAAGAGACTAGCTGGAGGTGTCTGGACGGGCAAATTTAACTCTCATTTCCCACCAGGAAGAGGAAATAACCAAAGGCTCAGCGTGCCGTACCGGAACCAGATTAGGGCCTGAAGCCATCCTTCGGCGTTGCGGCCAGCTCAAAAGAAAGCGAGTTGAAGAAAGGAGCTCAGGGGCACTGTAATTCACAAACCGGCAGAGTTATAAATGACAGCTATCGTCCAAAAATAGACTGAAGTAAGGCCGCCAAGAGGACTTGAAAGCGGGGCAGAATTGCAGGAAACCGATTTCAGGAGGTAGACTGGAATTGCATTGAAAGCATAGGAAAAGAGGCAGAACGTCCACAATGATGCACTTGGCCAAAAAGGGCGTATGCGTTTTTTCCTGAATATATTCAGGAAAAAACGCATACGCCCTTTTTGGCCAACCAAGCAAGCTTGCAAAGGAAATCTGCACTACAATGAAGTCTCACTTCCCCCCGGTCAAAAGGGCCATCTGAAAAAAGTGTAAAATCCAGAAAGGCAGGACAGGCCATGGAGAACTGGGAGCCTTGTTATGCTGATGGGCGGGATGTAAATTGCCAACAACCACTCGGGAGAAGTGTATGGTGTTTCCTGAAACATCTAAAAAACAAAGCAACAGAACCTAGGGCACTTCCACTTATGGTCCTATAGCTTAGGGAAATTAAAATCAAAAAGACACAGCCACCCCAAAGTTTGGAACGGCTCTGTTTACAAGAACCTCGTTTACAGTACAAGTTCAACATCGCAGAAAGTGAAAAATGGATAAAGAAGTTGTGGTATTTACTTACAAAGCAATATCACTCAGCAATGAAATCTGTGTCATCAGGCCCTTAGCAGCACAATGAGTGGATTCAGGTATGATGATTCTAACTGAAGTAAGTCACACAGAAAAAGAAACATCATAAGATATCAGTAATACACGGAATGGAAACTTGGCTACACAGGAACTGAATTCCAAAACAGAACAGGGTCTCAAATTTAGAAAACCAACTTATGCTTGCTTAAGGGGAAAGGTGAGTTGGGTTGCTGCATGAAACCAGAGATTGAAATGAGCACAGATAAAGTTCCTTAAGCCAGATATGGAATAGACAAGAGCTACTCCTTGCTCAACGAAATGGACACAACACCCAATATTAAACGCCTAAGAATGTACCTGACTAGTAAGTATCTTAAAACCTATGGATTGCTATGTCTCCGAAAGAGAATCAAGCATGTGTACAGGGGCATAAACGCAGCAGTGATAGGATTGGAGAGGTTCGGTGAGCAAATGAAGACCCTTTGAATTCATATTGCATGGTACCCATTCCACGGGTTTCAACTACCCAGGTTTTAGGTATTCTTCCTTCAGCTAAAACATGCATGTGGAACCCAGAGTATGATCAACCATGTGATCGGGAGACGTGTTCAAATATGTCTCAGTTTTCCTCCCCTGGTACTCGGGTGCAACATTCCAGACGCTTTACTAACACTCTCCCCACTTGGAGAGTCAGCGCCTTTAACCTCCTGTTTGGCCCAGTTTGCAATTTCTGCGGAAGATGAACAGGAATAGCGAGAACCAATGAGAGGCTAGCTGGAGGTGTCTGGACGGGCAAATTTAACTCTCATTTCCCACCAGGAAGAGGAATTAACCAAAGGCTCCGCATGCCGGGCCGGAACCAGATTAGGGCCTGAAGCCATCCTGCGGTGTTGCGGCCAGGTCACAAGAAAGCGAGTTGAAGAAAGGAGCTCAGGGGCACTGTAATTCACAAACCTGCAGAGTTATAAATGACAGCTATCGTCCAAAAATAGACTGAAGTAAGGCTGCCAAGAGGACTTGAAAGCGGGGCAGAATTGCAGGAAACCGATTTCAGGAGGTAGACTGGAATTGCATTGAAAGCATAGGAAAAGAGGCAGAACGTCCACAATGATGCACTTGGCCAAAAAGGGCGTATGCGTTTTTTCCTGAATATATTCAGGAAAAAACGCATACGCCCTTTTTGGCCAACCAAGCAAGCTTGCAAAGGAAATCTGCACTACAATGAAGTCTCACTTCCCCCTGGTCAAAAGGGCCATCTGAAAAAAGTGTAAAATCCAGAAAGGCAGGACAGGCCATGGAGAACTGGGAGCCTTGTTATGCTGATGGGCGGGATGTAAATTGCCAACAGACACTCGGGAGAAGTGTATGGTGTTTCCTGAAACATCTAAAAAACAAAGCAACAGAGCCTAGGGCACTGCCACTTATGGTCCTATAGCTTAGGGAAATTAAAATCAAAAAGACACAGCCACCCCAAAGTTTGGGACGGCTCTGTTTACAAGAACCTCGTTTACAGTACAAGTTCAACATCGCAGAAAGTGAAAAATGGATAAAGAAGTTGTGGTATTTACTTACAAAGCAATATCACTCAGCAATGAAATCTGTGCCATCAGGCCCTTAGCAGCACAATGAGTGGATTCAGGTATGATGATTCTAACTGAAATAAGTCACACAGAAAAAGAAACATCATAAGATATCAGTAATACATGGAATGTAAACTTGGCTACACAGGAACTGAATTACAGAACAGAACAGGGTCTCAAATTTAGAAAACCAACTTATGCTTGCTTAAGGGTAAAGGTGAGTTGGGGTGCTGCGTATAACCAGAGATTGAAATGAGCACAGATAAAGTTCCTTAAGCCAAATATGGAATAGACAAGAGCTACTCCTTGCTCAACGAAATGACTCAACACCCCATATTAAACGCCTAAGAATGTTCCTGACTAGTAAGTATCTTAAAACCTATGGATTGCTATGTCTCCGAAAGAGAATCAAGCATGTGTACAGGGGCATAAACGCAGCAGTGATAGGATTGGAGAGGTTCGGTGAGCAAATGAAGACCCTTTGAAGTCATATTGCATGGTACCCATTCCACGGGTTTCAACTACCCAGGTTTAAGGTATTCTTCCTTCAGCTAAAACATGCATGTGGAACCTAGAGTATGATCAACCATGTGATCGGGAGACGTGTTCAAATATGTCTCAGTTTTCCTCCCCTGGTACTCGGGTGCAACATTCCAGACGCTTTACTAACACTCTCCCCACTTGGAGAGTCAGCGCCTTTAACCTCCTGTTTGGCCCAGTTTGCAATTTCTGCGGAAGATGAACAGGAATAGGGAGAACCAATGAGAGGCTAGCTGGAGGTGTCTGGACGGGCAAATTTAACTCTCATTTCCCACCAGGAAGAGGAAATAACCAAAGGCTCAGCGTGCCGTGCCGGAACCAGATTAGGGCCTGAAGCCATCCTTCGGCGTTGCGGCCAGCTCAAAAGAAAGCGAGTTGAAGAAAGGAGCTCAGGGGCACTGTAATTCACAAACCTGCAGAGTTATAAATGACAGCTATCGTCCAAAAATAGACTGAAGTAAGGCTGCCAAGAGGACTTGAAAGCGGGGCAGAATTGCAGGAAACCGATTTCAGGAGGTAGACTGGAATTGCATTGAAAGCATAGGAAAAGAGGGAGAACGTCCACAATGATGCACTTGGCCAAAAAGGGCGTATGCGTTTTTTCCTGAATATATTCAGGAAAAAACGCATACGCCCTTTTTGGCCAACCAAGCAAGCTTGCAAAGGAAATCTGCACTACAATGAAGTCTCACTTCCCCCCGGTCAAAAGGGCCATCTGAAAAAAGTGTAAAATCCAGAAAGGCAGGACAGGCCATGGAGAACTGGGAGCCTTGTTATGCTGATGGGCGGGATGTAAATTGCCAACAACCACTCGGGAGAAGTGTATGGTGTTTCCTGAAACATCTAAAAAACAAAGCAACAGATCCTAGGGCACTTCCACTTATGGTCCTATAGCTTAGGGAAATTGAAATCAAAAAGACACAGCCACCCCAAAGTTTGGAACGGCTCTGTTTACAAGAACCTCGTTTACAGTACAAGTTCAACATCGCAGAAAGTGAAAAATGGATAAAGAAGTTGTGGTATTTACTTACAAAGCAATATCACTCAGCAATGAAATCTGTGTCATCACGCCCTTAGCAGCACAATGAGTGGATTCAGGTATGATGATTCTAACTGAAATAAGTCACACAGAAAAAGAAACATCATAAGATATCAGTAATACACGGAATGTAAACTTGGCTACACAGGAACTGAATTACAGAACAGAACAGGGTCTCAAATTTAGAAAACCAACTTATGCTTGCTTAAGGGTAAAGGTGAGTTGGGGTGCTGCATAAAACCAGAGATTGAAATGAGCACAGATAAAGTTCCTTAAGTCAAATATGGAATAGACAAGAGCTACTCCTTGCTCAACGAAATGGACTCAACACCCCATATTAAACGCCTAAGAATGTACCTGACTAGTAAGTATCGTAAAACCTATGGATTACTATGTCTCCGAAAGAGAATGAAGCATGTGTACAGGGGCATAAACGCAGCAGTGATAGGATTGGAGAGGTTCGGTGAGCAAATGAAGACCCTTTGAAGTTATATTGCATGGTACCCATTACACGGGTCTTAACTCTCCAGGTTTAAGGTATTCTTCCTTCAGCTAAAACATGCATGTGGAACCCAAGTATGATCAACTATGTGAACGGGAGACGTGTTCAAATATGTCTCAGTTTTCCTCCCCTGGTACTCGGGTGCAACATTCCAGACACTTTACTAACACTCTCCCCACTTGGAGAGTCAGCGCCTTTAACCTCCTGTTTGGCCCAGTTTGCAATTTCTGCGGAAGATGAACAGGAATAGCGAGAACCAATGAGAGACTAGCTGGAGGTGTCTGGACGGGCAAATTTAACTCTCATTTCCCACCAGGAAGAGGAAATAACCAAAGGCTCAGCGTGCCGTGCCGGAACCAGATTAGGGCCTGAAGCCATCCTGCGGTGTTGCGGCCAGGTCACAAGAAAGCAAGTTGCAGAAAGGAGCTCAGGGGCACTGTAATTCACAAACCTGCAGAGTTATAAATGACAGCTATCGTCCAAAAATAGACTGAAGTAAGGCTGCCAAGAGGACTTGAAAGCGGGGCAGAATTGCAGGAAACCGATTTCAGGAGGTAGACTGGAATTGCATTGAAAGCATAGGAAAAGAGGGAGAACGTCCACAATGATGCACTTGGCCAAAAAGGGCGTATGCGTTTTTTCCTGAATATATTCAGGAAAAAACGCATACGCCCTTTTTGGCCAACCAAGCAAGCTTGCAAAGGAAATCTGCACTACAATGAAGTCTCACTTCCCCCCGGTCAAAAGGGCCATCTGAAAAAAGTGTAAAATCCAGAAAGGCAGGACAGGCCATGGAGAACTGGGAGCCTTGTTATGCTGATGGGCGGGATGTAAATTGCCAACAACCACTCGGGAGAAGTGTATGGTGTTTCCTGAAACATCTAAAAAACAAAGCAACAGATCCTAGGGCACTTCCACTTATGGTCCTATAGCTTAGGGAAATTGAAATCAAAAAGACACAGCCACCCCAAAGTTTGGAACGGCTCTGTTTACAAGAACCTCGTTTACAGTACAAGTTCAACATCGCAGAAAGTGAAAAATGGATAAAGAAGTTGTGGTATTTACTTACAAAGCAATATCACTCAGCAATGAAATCTGTGTCATCACGCCCTTAGCAGCACAATGAGTGGATTCAGGTATGATGATTCTAACTGAAATAAGTCACACAGAAAAAGAAACATCATAAGATATCAGTAATACACGGAATGTAAACTTGGCTACACAGGAACTGAATTACAGAACAGAACAGGGTCTCAAATTTAGAAAACCAACTTATGCTTGCTTAAGGGTAAAGGTGAGTTGGGGTGCTGCATAAAACCAGAGATTGAAATGAGCACAGATAAAGTTCCTTAAGTCAAATATGGAATAGACAAGAGCTACTCCTTGCTCAACGAAATGGACTCAACACCCCATATTAAACGCCTAAGAATGTACCTGACTAGTAAGTATCGTAAAACCTATGGATTACTATGTCTCCGAAAGAGAATGAAGCATGTGTACAGGGGCATAAACGCAGCAGTGATAGGATTGGAGAGGTTCGGTGAGCAAATGAAGACCCTTTGAAGTTATATTGCATGGTACCCATTACACGGGTCTTAACTCTCCAGGTTTAAGGTATTCTTCCTTCAGCTAAAACATGCATGTGGAACCCAAGTATGATCAACTATGTGAACGGGAGACGTGTTCAAATATGTCTCAGTTTTCCTCCCCTGGTACTCGGGTGCAACATTCCAGACACTTTACTAACACTCTCCCCACTTGGAGAGTCAGCGCCTTTAACCTCCTGTTTGGCCCAGTTTGCAATTTCTGCGGAAGATGAACAGGAATAGCGAGAACCAATGAGAGACTAGCTGGAGGTGTCTCGACGGGCAAATTTAACTCTCATTTCCCACCAGGAAGAGGAAATAACCAAAGGCTCAGCGTGCCGTGCCGGAACCAGATTAGGGCCTGAAGCCATCCTGCGGTGTTGCGGCCAGGTCACAAGAAAGCAAGTTGCAGAAAGGAGCTCAGGGGCACTGTAATTCACAAACCTGCAGAGTTATAAATGACAGCTATCGTCCAAAAATAGACTGAAGTAAGGCTGCCAAGAGGACTTGAAAGCGGGGCAGAATTGCAGGAAACCGATTTCAGGAGGTAGACTGGAATTGCATTGAAAGCATAGGAAAAGAGGCAGAACGTCCACAATGATGCACTTGGCCAAAAAGGGCGTATGCGTTTTTTCCTGAATATATTCAGGAAAAAACGCATACGCCCTTTTTGGCCAACCAAGCAAGCTTGCAAAGGAAATCTGCACTACAATGAAGTCTCACTTCCCCCCGGTCAAAAGGGCCATCTGAAAAAAGTGTAAAATCCAGAAAGGCAGGACAGGCCATGGAGAACTGGGAGCCTTGTTATGCTGATGGGCGGGATGTAAATTGCCAACAACCACTCGGGAGAAGTGTATGGTGTTTCCTGAAACATCTAAAAAACAAAGCAACAGAACCTAGGGCACTTCCACTTATGGTCCTATAGCTTAGGGAAATTAAAATCAAAAAGACACAGCCACCCCAAAGTTTGGAACGGCTCTGTTTACAAGAACCTCGTTTACAGTACAAGTTCAACATCGCAGAAAGTGAAAAATGGATAAAGAAGTTGTGGTATTTACTTACAAAGCAATATCACTCAGCAATGAAATCTGTGTCATCAGGCCCTTAGCAGCACAATGAGTGGATTCAGGTATGATGATTCTAACTGAAATAAGTCACACAGAAAAAGAAACATCATAAGATATCAGTAATACACGGAATGTAAACTTGGCTACACAGGAACTGAATTACAGAACAGAACAGGGTCTCAAATTTAGAAAACCAACTTATTCTTGCTTAAGGGGAAAGGTGAGTTGGGGTGCTGCATAAAACCAGAGATTGAAATGAGCACAGATAAAGTTCCTTAAGCCAAATATGGAATAGACAAGAGCTACTCCTTGCTCAACGAAATGGACTCAACACCGCATATTAAACGCCTAAGAATGTACCTGACTAGTAAGTATCTTAAAACCTATGGATTGCTATGTCTCTGAAAGAGAATCAAGCATGTGTACAGGGGCATAAACGCAGCAGTGATAGGATTGGAGAGGTTCGGTGAGCAAATGAAGACCCTTTGAAGTCATATTGCATGGTACCCATTCCACGGGTTTCAACTACCCAGGTTTAAGGTATTCTTCCTTCAGCTAAAACATGCATGTGGAACCTAGAGTATGATCAACCATGTGATCGGGAGACGTGTTCAAATATGTCTCAGTTTTCCTCCCCTGGTACTCGGGTGCAACATTCCAGACGCTTTACTAACACTCTCCCCACTTGGAGAGTCAGTCCCTTTAACCTCCTGTTTGGCCCAGTTTGCAATTTCTGCGGAAGATGAACAGGAATAGGGAGAACCAATGAGAGGCTAGCTGGAGGTGTCTGGACGGGCAAATTTAACTCTCATTTCCCACCAGGAAGAGGAATTAACCAAAGGCTCAGCATGCCGGGCCGGAACCAGATTAGGGCCTGAAGCCATCCTGCGGTGTTGCGGCCAGGTCACAAGAAAGCGAGTTGAAGAAAGGAGCTCAGGGGCACTGTAATTCACAAACCTGCAGAGTTATAAATGACAGCTATCGTCCAAAAATAGACTGAAGTAAGGCTGCCAAGAGGACTTGAAAGCGGGGCAGAATTGCAGGAAACCGATTTCAGGAGGTAGACTGGAATTGCATTGAAAGCATAGGAAAAGAGGCAGAACGTCCACAATGATGCACTTGGCCAAAAAGGGCGTATGCGTTTTTTCCTGAATATATTCAGGAAAAAACGCATACGCCCTTTTTGGCCAACCAAGCAAGCTTGCAAAGGAAATCTGCACTACAATGAAGTCTCACTTCCCCCCGGTCAAAAGGGCCATCTGAAAAAAGTGTAAAATCCAGAAAGGCAGGACAGGCCATGGAGAACTGGGAGCCTTGTTATGCTGATGGGCGGGATGTAAATTGCCAACAACCACTCGGGAGAAGTGTATGGTGTTTCCTGAAACATCTAAAAAACAAAGCAACAGAACCTAGGGCACTTCCACTTATGGTCCTATAGCTTAGGGAAATTAAAATCAAAAAGACACAGCCACCCCAAAGTTTGGAACGGCTCTGTTTACAAGAACCTCGTTTACAGTACAAGTTCAACATCGCAGAAAGTGAAAAATGGATAAAGAAGTTGTGGTATTTACTTACAAAGCAATATCACTCAGCAATGAAATCTGTGTCATCAGGCCCTTAGCAGCACAATGAGTGGATTCAGGTATGATGATTCTAACTGAAATAAGTCACACAGAAAAAGAAACATCATAAGATATCAGTAATACACGGAATGTAAACTTGGCTACACAGGAACTGAATTACAGAACAGAACAGGGTCTCAAATTTAGAAAACCAACTTATGCTTGCTTAAGGGTAAAGGTGAGTTGGGGTGCTGCATAAAACCAGAGATTGAAATGAGCACAGATAAAGTTCCTTAAGTCAAATATGGAATAGACAAGAGCTACTCCTTGCTCAACGAAATGGACTCAACACCGCATATTAAACGCCTAAGAATGTACCTGACTAGTAAGTATCGTAAAACCTATGGATTGCTATGTCTCCGAAAGAGAATGAAGCATGTGTACAGGGGCATAAACGCAGCAGTGATAGGATTGGAGAGGTTCGGTGAGCAAATGAAGACCCTTTGAAGTCATATTGCATGGTACCCATTCCACGGGTTTCAACTACCCAGGTTTAAGGTATTCTTCCTTCAGCTAAAACATGCATGTGGAACCTAGAGTATGATCAACCATGTGATCGGGAGACGTGTTCAAATATGTCTCAGTTTTCCTCCCCTGGTACTCGGGTGCAACATTCCAGACGCTTTACTAACACTCTCCCCACTTGGAGAGTCAGTCCCTTTAACCTCCTGTTTGGCCCAGTTTGCAATTTCTGCGGAAGATGAACAGGAATAGGGAGAACCAATGAGAGGCTAGCTGGAGGTGTCTGGACGGGCAAATTTAACTCTCATTTCCCACCAGGAAGAGGAATTAACCAAAGGCTCAGCATGCCGGGCCGGAACCAGATTAGGGCCTGAAGCCATCCTGCGGTGTTGCGGCCAGGTCACAAGAAAGCGAGTTGAAGAAAGGAGCTCAGGGGCACTGTAATTCACAAACCTGCAGAGTTATAAATGACAGCTATCGTCCAAAAATAGACTGAAGTAAGGCTGCCAAGAGGACTTGAAAGCGGGGCAGAATTGCAGGAAACCGATTTCAGGAGGTAGACTGGAATTGCATTGAAAGCATAGGAAAAGAGGCAGAACGTCCACAATGATGCACTTGGCCAAAAAGGGCGTATGCGTTTTTTCCTGAATATATTCAGGAAAAAACGCATACGCCCTTTTTGGCCAACCAAGCAAGCTTGCAAAGGAAATCTGCACTACAATGAAGTCTCACTTCCCCCCGGTCAAAAGGGCCATCTGAAAAAAGTGTAAAATCCAGAAAGGCAGGACAGGCCATGGAGAACTGGGAGCCTTGTTATGCTGATGGGCGGGATGTAAATTGCCAACAACCACTCGGGAGAAGTGTATGGTGTTTCCTGAAACATCTAAAAAACAAAGCAACAGAACCTAGGGCACTTCCACTTATGGTCCTATAGCTTAGGGAAATTAAAATCAAAAAGACACAGCCACCCCAAAGTTTGGAACGGCTCTGTTTACAAGAACCTCGTTTACAGTACAAGTTCAACATCGCAGAAAGTGAAAAATGGATAAAGAAGTTGTGGTATTTACTTACAAAGCAATATCACTCAGCAATGAAATCTGTGTCATCAGGCCCTTAGCAGCACAATGAGTGGATTCAGGTATGATGATTCTAACTGAAATAAGTCACACAGAAAAAGAAACATCATAAGATATCAGTAATACACGGAATGTAAACTTGGCTACACAGGAACTGAATTACAGAACAGAACAGGGTCTCAAATTTAGAAAACCAACTTATGCTTGCTTAAGGGTAAAGGTGAGTTGGGGTGCTGCATAAAACCAGAGATTGAAATGAGCACAGATAAAGTTCCTTAAGTCAAATATGGAATAGACAAGAGCTACTCCTTGCTCAACGAAATGGACTCAACACCGCATATTAAACGCCTAAGAATGTACCTGACTAGTAAGTATCGTAAAACCTATGGATTGCTATGTCTCCGAAAGAGAATGAAGCATGTGTACAGGGGCATAAACGCAGCAGTGATAGGATTGGAGAGGTTCGGTGAGCAAATGAAGACCCTTTGAAGTCATATTGCATGGTACCCATTACACGGGTCTTAACTCTCCAGGTTTAAGGTATTCTTCCTTCAGCTAAAACATGCATGTGGAACCTAGAGTATGATCAACCATGTGATCGGGAGACGTGTTCAAATATGTCTCAGTTTTCCTCCCCTGGTACTCGGGTGCAACATTCCAGACGCTTTACTAACACTCTCCCCACTTGGAGAGTCAGTCCCTTTAACCTCCTGTTTGGCCCAGTTTGCAATTTCTGCGGAAGATGAACAGGAATAGCGAGAACCAATGAGAGGCTAGCTGGAGGTGTCTGGACGGGCAAATTTAACTCTCATTTCCCACCAGGAAGAGGAATTAACCAAAGGCTCAGCATGCCGGGCCGGAACCACATTAGGGCCTGAAGCCATCCTGCGGTGTTGCGGCCAGGTCACAAGAAAGCGAGTTGAAGAAAGGAGCTCAGGGGCACTGTAATTCACAAACCTGCAGAGTTATAAATGACAGCTATCGTCCAAAAATAGACTGAAGTAAGGCTGCCAAGAGGACTTGAAAGCGGGGCAGAATTGCAGGAAACCGATTTCAGGAGGTAGACTGGAATTGCATTGAAAGCATAGGAAAAGAGGCAGAACGTCCACAATGATGCACTTGGCCAAAAAGGGCGTATGCGTTTTCTCCTGAATATATTCAGGAAAAAACGCATACGCCCTTTTTGGCCAACCAAGCAAGCTTGCAAAGGAAATCTGCACTACAATGAAGTCTCACTTCCCCCCGGTCAAAAGGGCCATCTGAAAAAAGTGTAAAATCCAGAAAGGCAGGACAGGCCATGGAGAACTGGGAGCCTTGTTATGCTGATGGGCGGGATGTAAATTGCCAACAGACACTCGGGAGAAGTGTATGGTGTTTCCTGAAACATCTAAAAAACAAAGCAACAGAGCCTAGGGCACTGCCACTTATGGTCCTATAGCTTAGGGAAATTAAAATCAAAAAGACACAGCCACCCCAAAGTTTGGGACGGCTCTGTTTACAAGAACCTCGTTTACAGTACCAGTTCAACATCGCAGAAAGTGAAAAATGGATAAAGAAGTTGTGGTATTTACTTACAAAGCAATATCACTCAGCAATGAAATCTGTGCCATCAGGCCCTTAGCAGCACAATGAGTGGATTCAGGTATGATGATTCTAACTGAAATAAGTCACACAGAAAAAGAAACATCATAAGATATCAGTAATACATGGAATGTAAACTTGGCTACACAGGAACTGAATTACAGAACAGAACAGGGTCTCAAATTTAGAAAACCAACTTATTCTTGCTTAAGGGTAAAGGTGAGTTGGGGTGCTGCGTAAAACCAGAGATTGAAATGTGCACAGATAAAGTTCCTTAAGCCAAATATGGAATAGACAAGAGCTACTCCTTGCTCAACGAAATGACTCAACACCCCATATTAAACGCCTAAGAATGTTCCTGACTAGTAAGTATCTTAAAACCTATGGATTGCTATGTCTCCGAAAGAGAATCAAGCATGTGTACAGGGGCATAAACGCAGCAGTGATAGGATTGGAGAGGTTCGGTGAGCAAATGAAGACCCTTTGAAGTCATATTGCATGGTACCCATTCCACGGGTTTCAACTACCCAGGTTTAAGGTATTCTTCCTTCAGCTAAAACATGCATGTGGAACCTAGAGTATGATCAACCATGTGATCGGGAGACGTGTTCAAATATGTCTCAGTTTTCCTCCCCTGGTACTCGGGTGCAACATTCCAGACGCTTTACTAACACTCTCCCCACTTGAAGAGCCAGCGCCTTTAACCTCCTGTTTGGCCCAGTTTGCAATTTCTGCGGAAGATGAACAGGAATAGGGAGAACCAATGAGAGACTAGCTGGAGGTGTCTGGACGGGCAAATTTAACTCTCATTTCCCACCAGGAAGAGGAAATAACCAAAGGCTCAGCGTGCCGTGCCGGAACCAGATTAGGGCCTGAAGCCATCCTTCGGCGTTGCGGCCAGCTCAAAAGAAAGCGAGTTGAAGAAAGGAGCTCAGGGGCACTGTAATTCACAAACCTGCAGAGTTATAAATGACAGCTATCGTCCAAAAATAGACTGAAGTAAGGCTGCCAAGAGGACTTGAAAGCGGGGCAGAATTGCAGGAAACCGATTTCAGGAGGTAGACTGGAATTGCATTGAAAGCATAGGAAAAGAGGCAGAACGTCCACAATGATGCACTTGGCCAAAAAGGGCGTATGCGTTTTTTCCTGAATATATTCAGGAAAAAACGCATACGCCCTTTTTGGCCAACCAAGCAAGCTTGCAAAGGAAATCTGCACTACAATGAAGTCTCACTTCCCCCCGGTCAAAAGGGCCATCTGAAAAAAGTGTAAAATCCAGAAAGGCAGGAGAGGCCATGGAGAACTGGGAGCCTTGTTATGCTGATGGGCGGGATGTAAATTGCCAACAGACACTCGGGAGAAGTGTATGGTGTTTCCTGAAACATCTAAAAAACAAAGCAACAGAGCCTAGGGCACTGCCACTTATGGTCCTATAGCTTAGGGAAATTAAAATCAAAAAGACACAGCCACCCCAAAGTTTGGGACGGCTCTGTTTACAAGAACCTCGTTTACAGTACAAGTTCAACATCGCAGAAAGTGAAAAATGGATAAAGAAGTTGTGGTATTTACTTACAAAGCAATATCACTCAGCAATGAAATCTGTGCCATCAGGCCCTTAGCAGCACAATGAGTGGATTCAGGTATGATGATTCTAACTGAAATAAGTCACACAGAAAAAGAAACATCATAAGACATCAGTAATACATGGAATGTAAACTTGGCTACACAGGAACTGAATTACAGAACAGAACAGGGTCTCAAATTTAGAAAACCAACTTATTCTTGCTTAAGGGTAAAGGTGAGTTGGGGTGCTGCGTAAAACCAGAGATTGAAATGAGCACAGATAAAGTTCCTTAAGCCAAATATGGAATAGACAAGAGCTACTCCTTGCTCAACGAAATGACTCAACACCCCATATTAAACGCCTAAGAATGTTCCTGACTAGTAAGTATCTTAAAACCTATGGATTGCTATGTCTCCGAAAGAGAATCAAGCATGTGTACAGGGGCATAAACGCAGCAGTGATAGGATTGGAGAGGTTCGGTGAGCAAATGAAGACCCTTTGAAGTCATATTGCATGGTACCCATTCCACGGGTTTCAACTACCCAGTTTTAAGGTATTCTTCCTTCAGCTAAAACATGCATGTGGAACCTAGAGTATGATCAACCATGTGATCGGGAGACGTGTTCAAATATGTCTCAGTTTTCCTCCCCTGGTACTCGGGTGCAACATTCCAGACGCTTTACTAACACTCTCCCCACTTGAAGAGTCAGCGCCTTTAACCTCCTGTTTGGCCCAGTTTGCAATTTCTGCGGAAGATGAACAGGAATAGGGAGAACCAATGAGAGACTAGCTGGAGGTGTCTGGACGGGCAAATTTAACTCTCATTTCCCACCAGGAAGAGGAAATAACCAAAGGCTCAGCGTGCCGTGCCGGAACCAGATTAGGGCCTGAAGCCATCCTTCGGCGTTGCGGCCAGCTCAAAAGAAAGCGAGTTGAAGAAAGGAGCTCAGGGGCACTGTAATTCACAAACCTGCAGAGTTATAAATGACAGCTATCGTCCAAAAATAGACTGAAGTAAGGCTGCCAAGAGGACTTGAAAGCGGGGCAGAATTGCAGGAAACCGATTTCAGGAGGTAGACAGGAATTGCATTGAAAGCATAGGAAAAGAGGGAGAACGTCCACAATGATGCACTTGGCCAAAAAGGGCGTATGCGTTTTTTCCTGAATATATTCAGGAAAAAACGCATACGCCCTTTTTGGCCAACCAAGCAAGCTTGCAAAGGAAATCTGCACTACAATGAAGTCTCACTTCCCCCCGGTCAAAAGGGCCATCTGAAAAAAGTGTAAAATCCAGAAAGGCAGGACAGGCCATGGAGAACTGGGAGCCTTGTTATGCTGATGGGCGGGATGTAAATTGCCAACAGACACTCGGGAGAAGTGTATGGTGTTTCTTGAAACATCTAAAAAACAAAGCAACAGAGCCTAGGGCACTGCCACTTATGGTCCTATAGCTTAGGGAAATTAAAATCAAAAAGACACAGCCACCCCAAAGTTTGGGACGGCTCTGTTTACAAGAACCTCGTTTACAGTACAAGTTCAATGTCACAGAAAGTGAAAAATGGATAAAGAAGTTGTGGTATTTACTTACAAAGCAATATCACTCAGCAATGAAATCTGTGTCATCAGGCCCTTAGCAGCACAATGAGTGGATTCAGGTATGATGATTCTAACTGAAATAAGTCACACAGAAAAAGAAACATCATAAGATATCAGTAATACATGGAATGTAAACTTGGCTACACAGGAACTGAATTACAGAACAGAACAGGGTCTCAAATTTAGAAAACCAACTTATTCTTGCTTAAGGGTAAAGGTGAGTTGGGGTGCTGCGTAAAACCAGAGATTGAAATGAGCACAGATAAAGTTCCTTAAGCCAAATATGGAATAGACAAGAGCTACTCCTTGCTCAACGAAATGACTCAACACCCCATATTAAACGCCTAAGAATGTTCCTGACTAGTAACTATCTTAAAACATATGGATTGCTATGTCTCCAAAAGAGAATCAAGCATGTGTACAGGGGCATAAACGCAGCAGTGATAGGATTGGAGAGGTTCGGTGAGCAAATGAAGACCCTTTGAAGTCATATTGCATGGTACCCATTACACGGGTTTCAACTACCCAGGTTTAAGGTATTCTTCCTTCAGCTAAAACATGCATGTGGAACCTAGAGTATGATCAACCATGTGATCGGGAGACGTGTTCAAATATGTCTCAGTTTTCCTCCCCTGGTACTCGGGTGCAACATTCCAGACGCTTTACTAACACTCTCCCCACTTGAAGAGTCAGCGCCTTTAACCTCCTGTTTGGCCCAGTTTGCAATTTCTGCGGAAGATGAACAGGAATAGGGAGAACCAATGAGAGACTAGCTGGAGGTGTCTGGACGGGCAAATTTAACTCTCATTTCCCACCAGGAAGAGGAAATAACCAAAGGCTCAGCGTGCCGTGCCGGAACCAGATTAGGGCCTGAAGCCATCCTTCGGCGTTGCGGCCAGCTCAAAAGAAAGCGAGTTGAAGAAAGGAGCTCAGGGGCACTGTAATTCACAAACCTGCAGAGTTATAAATGACAGCTATCGTCCAAAAATAGACTGAAGTAAGGCTGCCAAGAGGACTGGAAAGCGGGGCAGAATTGCAGGAAACCGATTTCAGGAGGTAGACTGGAATTGCATTGAAAGCATAGGAAAAGAGGGAGAACGTCCACAATGATGCACTTGGCCAAAAAGGGCGTATGCGTTTTTTCCTGAATATATTCAGGAAAAAACGCATACGCCCTTTTTGGCCAACCAAGCAAGCTTGCAAAGGAAATCTGCACTACAATGAAGTCTCACTTCCCCCCGGTCAAAAGGGCCATCTGAAAAAAGTGTAAAATCCAGAAAGGCAGCACAGGCCATGGAGAACTGGGAGCCTTGTTATGCTGATGGGCGGGATGTAAATTGCCAACAACCACTCGGGAGAAGTGTATGGTGTTTCCTGAAACATCTAAAAAACAAAGCAACAGAACCTAGGGCACTTCCACTTATGGTCCTATAGCTTAGGGAAATTGAAATCAAAAAGACACAGCCACCCCAAAGTTTGGAACGGCTCTGTTTACAAGAACCTCGTTTACAGTACAAGTTCAACATCGCAGAAAGTGAAAAATGGATAAAGAAGTTGTGGTATTTACTTACAAAGCAATATCACTCAGCAATGAAATCTGTGTCATCACGCCCTTAGCAGCACAATGAGTGGATTCAGGTATGATGATTGTAACTGAAATAAGTCACACAGAAAAAGAAACATCATAAGATATCAGTAATACACGGAATGTAAACTTGGCTACACAGGAACTGAATTACAGAACAGAACAGGGTCTCAAATTTAGAAAACCAACTTATGCTTGCTTAAGGGTAAAGGTGAGTTGGGGTGCTGCATAAAACCAGAGATTGAAATGAGCACAGATAAAGTTCCTTAAGTCAAATATGGAATAGACAAGAGCTACTCCTTGCTCAACGAAATGGACTCAACACCGCATATTAAACGCCTAAGAATGTACCTGACTAGTAAGTATCGTAAAACCTATGGATTGCTATGTCTCCGAAAGAGAATGAAGCATGTGTACAGGGGCATAAACGCAGCAGTGATAGGATTGGAGAGGTTCGGTGAGCAAATGAAGACCCTTTGAAGTCATATTGCATGGTACCCATTACACGGGTCTTAACTCTCCAGGTTTAAGGTATTCTTCCTTCAGCTAAAACATGCATGTGGAACCCAAGTATGATCAACCATGTGAACGGGAGACGTGTTCAAATATGTCTCAGTTTTCCTCCCCTGGTACTCGGGTGCAACATTCCAGACGCTTTACTAACACTCTCCCCACTTGGAGAGTCAGCGCCTTTAACCTACTGTTTGGCCCAGTTTGCAATTTCTGCGGAAGATGAACAGGAATAGCGAGAACCAATGAGAGACTAGCTGGAGGTGTCTGGACGGGCAAATTTAACTCTCATTTCCCACCAGGAAGAGGAAATAACCAAAGGCTCAGCGTGCCGTGCCGGAACCAGATTAGGGCCTGAAGCCATCCTGCGGTGTTGCGGCCAGGTCACAAGAAAGCAAGTTGCAGAAAGGAGCTCAGGGGCACTGTAATTCACAAACCTGCAGAGTTATAAATGACAGCTATCGTCCAAAAATAGACTGAAGTAAGGCTGCCAAGAGGACTTGAAAGCGGGGCAGAATTGCAGGAAACCGATTTCAGGAGGTAGACTGGAATTGCATTGAAAGCATAGGAAAAGAGGCAGAACGTCCACAATGATGCACTTGGCCAAAAAGGGCGTATGCGTTTTTTCCTGAATATATTCAGCAAAAAACGCATACGCTCTTTTTGGCCAACCAAGCAAGCTTGCAAACGAAATCTGCACTACAATGAAGTCTCACTTCCCCCCGGTCAAAAGGGCCATCTGAAAAAAGTGTAAAATCCAGAAAGGCAGGACAGGCCATGGAGAACTGGGAGCCTTGTTATGCTGATGGGCGGGATGTAAATTGCCAACAACCACTCGGGAGAAGTGTATGGTGTTTCCTGAAACATCTAAAAAACAAAGCAACAGAACCTAGGGCACTTCCACTTATGGTCCTATAGCTTAGGGAAATTAAAATCAAAAAGACACAGCCACCCCAAAGTTTGGAACGGCTCTGTATACAAGAACCTCGTTTACAGTACAAGTTCAACATCGCAGAAAGTGAAAAATGGATAAAGAAGTTGTGGTATTTACTTACAAAGCAATATCACTCAGCAATGAAATCTGTGTCATCAGGCCCTTAGCAGCACAATGAGTGGATTCAGGTATGATGATTCTAACTGAATTAAGTCACACAGAAAAAGAAACATCATAAGATATCAGTAATACACGGAATGGAAACTTGGCTACACAGGAACTGAATTCCAAAACAGAACAGGTTCTCAACTTTAGAAAACCAACTTATGCTTGCTTAAGGGGAAAGGTGAGTTGGGTTGCTGCATGAAACCAGAGATTGAAATGAGCACAGATAAAGTTCCTTAAGCCAGATATGGAATAGATAAGAGCTACTCCTTGCTCAACGAAATGGACACAACACCCAATATTAAACGCCTAAGAATGTACCTGACTTGTAAGTATCTTAAAACCTATGGATTGCTATGTCTCCGAAAGAGAATCAAGCATGTGTACAGGGGCATAAACGCAGCAGTGATAGGATTGGAGAGGTTCGGTGAGCAAATGAAGACCCTTTGAAGTCATATTGCATGGTACCCATTCCACGGGTTTCAACTACCCAGGTTTTAGGTATTCTTCCTTCAGCTAAAACATGCATGTGGAACCCAGAGTATGATCAACCATGTGATCGGGAGACATGTTCAAATATGTCTCAGGTTTCGTACCCTGGTACTCGGGTGCAACATTCCAGACGCTTTACTAACACTCTCCCCACTTGGAGAGTCAGCGCCTTTAACCTCCTGTTTGGCCCAGTTTGCAATTTCTGCGGAAGATGAACAGGAATAGCGAGAACCAATGAGAGGCTAGCTGGAGGTGTCTGGACGGGCAAATTTAACTCTCATTTCCCACCAGGAAGAGGAATTAACCAAAGGCTCAGCATGCCGGGCCGGAAACAGATTAGGGCCTGAAGCCATCCTGGGGTGTTGCGGCCAGGTCACAAGAAAGCGAGTTGAAGAAAGGAGCTCAGGGGCACTGTAATTCACAAACCTGCAGAGTTATAAATGACAGCTATCGTCCAAAAATAGACTGAAGTAAGGCTGCCAAGAGGACTTGAAAGCGGGGCAGAATTGCAGGAAACCGATTTCAGGAGGTAGACTGGAATTGCATTGAAAGCATAGGAAAAGAGGCAGAACGTCCACAATGATGCACTTGGCCAAAAAGGGCGTATGTGTTTTTTCCTGAATATATTCAGGAAAAAACGCATACGCCCTTTTTGGCCAACCAAGCAAGCTTGCAAAGGAAATCTGCACTACAATGAAGTCTCACTTCCCCCCAGTCAAAAGGGCCATCTGAAAAAAGTGTAAAATCCAGAAAGGCAGGACAGGCCATGGAGAACAGGGAGCCTTGTTATGCTGATGGGCGGGATGTAAATTGCCAACAGACACTCGGGAGAAGTGTATGGTGTTTCCTGAAACATCTAAAAAACAAAGCAACAGAGCCTAGGGCACTGCCACTTATGGTCCTATAGCTTAGGGAAATTAAAATCAAAAAGACACAGCCACCCCAAAGTTTGGAACGGCTCTGTTTACAAGAACCTCGTTTACAGTACAAGTTCAACATCGCAGAAAGTGAAAAATGGATAAAGAAGTTGTGGTATTTACTTACAAAGCAATATCACTCAGCAATGAAATCTGTGTCATCACGCCCTTAGCAGCACAATGAGTGGATTCAGGTATGATGATTCTAACTGAAATAAGTCACACAGAAAAAGAAACATCATAAGATATCAGTAATACACGGAATGGAAACTGGGCTACACAGGAACTGAATTACAGAACAGAACAGGGTCTCAAATTTAGAAAACCAACTTATGCTTGCTTAAGGGTAAAGGTGAGTTGGGGTGCTGCATAAAACCAGAGATTGAAATGAGCACAGATAAAGTTCCTTAAGCCAAATATGGAATAGACAAGAGCTACTCCTTGCTCAATGAAATGGACTCAACACCGCATATTAAACGCCTAAGAATGTACCTGACTAGTAAGTATCTTAAAACCTATGGATTGCTATGTCTCCGAAAGAGAATCAAGCATGTGTACAGGGGCATAAACGCAGCAGTGATAGGATTGGAGAGGTTCGTGAGCAAATGAAGACCCTTTGAAGTCATATTGCATGGTACCCATTCCACGGGTTTCAACTACCCAGGTTTAAGGTATTCTTCCTTCAGCTAAAACATGCATGTGGAACCTAGAGTATGATCAACCATGTGATCGGGAGACGTGTTCAAATATGTCTCAGTTTTCGTACCCTGGTACTCGGGTGCAACATTCCAGACGCTTTACTAACACTCTCCACACTTGGAGAGTCAGTCCCTTTAACCTCCTGTTTGGCCCAGTTTGCAATTTCTGCGGAAGATGAACAGGAATAGCGAGAACCAATGAGAGACTAGCTGGAGGTGTCTGGACGGGCAAATTTAACTCTCATTTCCCACCAGGAAGAGGAATTAACCAAAGGCTCAGCATGCCGTGCCAGAACCAGATTAGGGCCTGAAGACATCCTTCGGTGTTGCGGCCAGGTCACAAGAAAGCGAGTTGAAGAAAGGAGCTCAGGGGCACTGTAATTCACAAACCTGCAGAGTTATAAATGACAGCTATCGTCCAAAAATAGACTGAAGTAAGGCTGCCAAGAGGACTTGAAAGCGGGGCAGAATTGCAGGAAACCGATTTCAGGAGGTAGACTGGAATTGCATTGAAAGCATAGGAAAAGAGGCAGAACGTCCACAATGATGCACTTGGCCAAAAAGTGCGTATGCGTTTTTTCCTGAATATATTCAGGAAAAAACGCATACGCCCTTTTTGGCCAAGCAAGCAAACTTGCAAAGGAAATCTGCACTACAATGAAGTCTCACTTCCCCCCGGTCAAAAGGGCCATCTGAAAAAAGTGTAAAATCCAGAAAGGCAGGACAGGCCATGGAGAACTGGGAGCCTTGTTATGCTGATGGGCGGGATGTAAATTGCCAACAGACACTCGGGAGAAGTGTATGGTGTTTCCTGAAACATCTAAAAAACAAAGCAACAGAGCCTAGGGCACTTCCACTTATGGTCCTATAGCTTAGGGAAATTACAATCAAAAAGACACAGCCACCCCAAAGTTTGGGACGCCTCTGTTTACAAGAACCTCGTTTCCCGTACAAGTTCAATATCACAGAAAGTGAAAAATGGATAAAGAACTTGTGGTACTTACGTACAATGCAGTATCACTCAGCAATGAAATCTATGTCATCAGGCCCGTAGCAGCATAATGAGTGGATTCAGGTACGATGATTCTAACTGAAATAAGTCACACAGAAAAAGAAACATCATAAGATATCACTAATACACGGAATGTAAACTTGGCTACACAGGAACTGAATTCCAAAACAGAACAGGTTCTCAAATTTAGAAAACCAACTTATGCTTGCTTAAGGGGAAAGGTGAGTTGGGTTCCTGCATAAAACCAGAGATTGAAATGAGCAGAGATAAAGTTCCTTAAGCCAAATATGGAATAGAAAAGAGCTACTCCTTGCTCAACGAAATGGACTCAACACCGCATATTAAACGCCTAAGAATGTACCTGACTAGTAAGTATCTTAAAACCTATGGATTGCTATGTCTCCGAAAGAGAATCAAGCATGTGTACCGGGGCATAAACGCAGCAGTGATAGGATTGGAGAGGTTCGGTGAGCAAATGAAGACCCTTTGAAGTCATATTGCATGGTAACCATTACACGGGTCTTAAATCTCCAGGTTTAAGGTATTCTTCCTTCAGCTAAAACATGCATGTGGAACCCAGAGTATGATCAACCATGTGAATGGGAGACGTGTTCAAATATGTCTCAGTTTTCCTCCCCTGGTACTCGGGTGCAACATTCCAGACGCTTTACTAACACTCTCCCGACATGGAGAATCAGCGCCTTTAACCTCCTATTTGGCCCAGTTTGCAATTTCTGCGGAAGGTGAACAGGAATAGCGAGAACCAATGAGAGACAAGCTGGAGGTGTCTGGACGGGCAAATTTAACTCTCATTTCCCACCAGGAAGAGGAAATAACCAAAGGCTCAGCGTGCCGTGCCGGAACCAGATTAGGGCCTGAAGCCATCCTGCGGTGTTGCAGCCAGCTCACAAGAAAGCGAGTTGAAGAAAGGAGCTCAGGGGCACTGTAATTCACAAACATGCAGAGTTATAAATGACAGCTATCGTCCAAAAATAGACTGAAGTAAGGCTGCCAAGAGGACTTGAAAGCGGGGCAGAATTGCAGGAAACCGATTTCAGGAGGTAGACTTGAATTGCCTTGAAAGCATAGGAAAAGAGGCAGAACGTCCACAATGATGCACTTGGCCAAAAAGGGCGTATGCGTTTTTTCCTGAATATATTCAGGAAAAAACGCATACGCCCTTTTTGGCCAACCAAGCAAGCTTGCAAAGGAAATCTGCACTACAATGAAGTCTCACTTCCCCCCGGTCAAAAGGGCCATCTGAAATAAGTGTAAAATCCAGAAAGGCAGGAGAGGCCATGGAGAACTGGGAGCCTTGTTATGCTGATGGGCGGGATGTAAATTGCCAACAGACACTCCGGAGAAGTGTATGGTGTTTCCTGAAACATCTAAAAAACAAATCAACAGAGCCTAGGGCACTTCCACTTATGGTCCTATAGCTTAGGGAAATTAAAATCAAAAAGACACAGCCACCCCAAAGTTTGGGACGCCTCTGTTTACAAGAACTTCGTTTACAGTACAAGTTCAACATCGCAGAAAGTGAAAAATGGATAAAGAAGTTGTGGTATTTACTTACAAAGCAATATCACTCAGCAATGAAATCTATGTCATCAGGCCCTTAGCATCACAATGAGTGGATTCAGGTATGATGATTGTAACTGAAATAAGTCACACAGAAAAAGAAACATCATAAGATATCAGTAATACACGGAATGTAAACTTGGCTACACAGGAACTGAATTACAGAACAGAACAGGGTCTCAAATTTAGAAAACCAACTTATGCTTGCTTAAGGGTAAAGGTGACTTGGGGTGCTTCATAAAACCAGAGATTGAAATGAGCAGAGATAAAGTTCCTTAAGTCAAATATGGAATAGACAAGAGCTACTCCGTGCTCAACGAAATGGACTCAACACCGCATATTAAACGCCTAAGAATGTACCTGACTTGTAAGTATCGTAAAACCTATGGATTGCAATGTCTCCAAAAGAGAATCAAGCATGTGTACAGGGGCATAAACGCAGCAGTGATAGGATTGGAGAGGTTCGGTGAGCAAATGAAGACCCTTTGAAGTCATATTGCATGGTACACATTACACGGGTCTCAACTCTCCAGGTTTAAGGTATTCTTCCTTCAGCTAAATCATGCATGTGGAACCCAAGTATGATCAACCATGTGAACGGGAGACGTGTTCAAATATGTCTCAGTTTTCCTCCCCTGGTACTCGGGTGCAACATTCCAGATGCTTTACTAACACTCTCCCCACTTGGAGAGTCAGCGCCTTTAACCTCCTGTTTGGCCCAGTTTGCAATTTCTGCGAAAGATGAACAGGAATAGCGAGAACCAATGAGAGGCTAGCTGGAGGTGTCTGGACGGGCAAATTTAACTCTCATTTCCCACCAGGAAGAGGAATTAACCAAAGGCTCAGCATGCCGGGCCGGAACCAGATTAGGGCCTGAAGCCATCCTGCGGTGTTGCGGGCAGCTCAGAAGAAAGCGAGTTGAAGAAAGGAGCTCAGGGGCACTGTAATTCACAAACCTGCAGAGTTATAAATGACAGCTATCGTCCAAAAATAAACTGAAGTAAGGCTGCCAAGAGGACTTGAAAGCGGGGCAGAATTGCAGGAAACCGATTTCAGGAGGTAGACTGGAATTGCATTGAAAGCATAGGAAAAGAGGCAGAACGTCCACAATGATGCACTTGGCCAAAAAGTGCGTATGCGTTTTTTCCTGAATATATTCAGGAAAAAACGCATACGCCCTTTTTGGCCAAGCAAGCAAACTTGCAAAGGAAATCTGCACTACAATGAAGTCTCACTTCCCCCCGGTCAAAAGGGCCATCTGAAAAAAGTGTAAAATCCAGAAAGGCAGGACAGGCCATGGAGAACTGGGAGCCTTGTTATGCTGATGGGCGGGATGTAAATTGCCAACAGACACTCGGGAGAAGTGTATGGTGTTTCCTGAAACATCTAAAAAACAAAGCAACAGAGCCTAGGGCACTTCCACTTATGGTCCTATAGCTTAGGGAAATTACAATCAAAAAGACACAGCCACCCCAAAGTTTGGGACGCCTCTGTTTACAAGAACCTCGTTTCCCGTACAAGTTCAATATCACAGAAAGTGAAAAATGGATAAAGAACTTGTGGTACTTACGTACAATGCAGTATCACTCAGCAATGAAATCTATGTCATCAGGCCCGTAGCAGCATAATGAGTGGATTCAGGTACGATGATTCTAACTGAAATAAGTCACACAGAAAAAGAAACATCATAAGATATCACTAATACACGGAATGTAAACTTGGCTACACAGGAACTGAATTCCAAAACAGAACAGGTTCTCAAATTTAGAAAACCAACTTATGCTTGCTTAAGGGGAAAGGTGAGTTGGGTTCCTGCATAAAACCAGAGATTGAAATGAGCAGAGATAAAGTTCCTTAAGCCAAATATGGAATAGAAAAGAGCTACTCCTTGCTCAACGAAATGGACTCAACACCGCATATTAAACGCCTAAGAATGTACCTGACTAGTAAGTATCTTAAAACCTATGGATTGCTATGTCTCCGAAAGAGAATCAAGCATGTGTACCGGGGCATAAACGCAGCAGTGATAGGATTGGAGAGGTTCGGTGAGCAAATGAAGACCCTTTGAAGTCATATTGCATGGTAACCATTACACGGGTCTTAAATCTCCAGGTTTAAGGTATTCTTCCTTCAGCTAAAACATGCATGTGGAACCCAGAGTATGATCAACCATGTGAATGGGAGACGTGTTCAAATATGTCTCAGTTTTCCTCCCCTGGTACTCGGGTGCAACATTCCAGACGCTTTACTAACACTCTCCCGACATGGAGAATCAGCGCCTTTAACCTCCTATTTGGCCCAGTTTGCAATTTCTGCGGAAGGTGAACAGGAATAGCGAGAACCAATGAGAGACAAGCTGGAGGTGTCTGGACGGGCAAATTTAACTCTCATTTCCCACCAGGAAGAGGAAATAACCAAAGGCTCAGCGTGCCGTGCCGGAACCAGATTAGGGCCTGAAGCCATCCTGCGGTGTTGCAGCCAGCTCACAAGAAAGCGAGTTGAAGAAAGGAGCTCAGGGGCACTGTAATTCACAAACATGCAGAGTTATAAATGACAGCTATCGTCCAAAAATAGACTGAAGTAAGGCTGCCAAGAGGACTTGAAAGCGGGGCAGAATTGCAGGAAACCGATTTCAGGAGGTAGACTTGAATTGCCTTGAAAGCATAGGAAAAGAGGCAGAACGTCCACAATGATGCACTTGGCCAAAAAGGGCGTATGCGTTTTTTCCTGAATATATTCAGGAAAAAACGCATACGCCCTTTTTGGCCAACCAAGCAAGCTTGCAAAGGAAATCTGCACTACAATGAAGTCTCACTTCCCCCCGGTCAAAAGGGCCATCTGAAATAAGTGTAAAATCCAGAAAGGCAGGAGAGGCCATGGAGAACTGGGAGCCTTGTTATGCTGATGGGCGGGATGTAAATTGCCAACAGACACTCCGGAGAAGTGTATGGTGTTTCCTGAAACATCTAAAAAACAAATCAACAGAGCCTAGGGCACTTCCACTTATGGTCCTATAGCTTAGGGAAATTAAAATCAAAAAGACACAGCCACCCCAAAGTTTGGGACGCCTCTGTTTACAAGAACTTCGTTTACAGTACAAGTTCAACATCGCAGAAAGTGAAAAATGGATAAAGAAGTTGTGGTATTTACTTACAAAGCAATATCACTCAGCAATGAAATCTATGTCATCAGGCCCTTAGCATCACAATGAGTGGATTCAGGTATGATGATTGTAACTGAAATAAGTCACACTGAAAAAGAAACATCATAAGATATCAGTAATACACGGAATGTAAACTTGGCTACACAGGAACTGAATTACAGAACAGAAGAGGGTCTCAAATTTAGAAAACCAACTTATGCTTGCTTAAGGGTAAAGGTGAGTTGGGGTGCTTCATAAAACCAGAGATTGAAATGAGCAGAGATAAAGTTCCTTAAGTCAAATATGGAATAGACAAGAGCTACTCCGTGCTCAACGAAATGGACTCAACACCGCATATTAAACGCCTAAGAATGTACCTGACTTGTAAGTATCGTAAAACCTATGGATTGCAATGTCTCCAAAAGAGAATCAAGCATGTGTACAGGGGCATAAACGCAGCAGTGATAGGATTGGAGAGGTTCGGTGAGCAAATGAAGACCCTTTGAAGTCATATTGCATGGTACCCATTACACGGGTCTCAACTCTCCAGGTTTAAGGTATTCTTCCTTCAGCTAAATCATGCATGTGGAACCCAAGTATGATCAACCATGTGAACGGGAGACGTGTTCAAATATGTCTCAGTTTTCCTCCCCTGGTACTCGGGTGCAACATTCCAGATGCTTTACTAACACTCTCCCCACTTGGAGAGTCAGCGCCTTTAACCTCCTGTTTGGCCCAGTTTGCAATTTCTGCGAAAGATGAACAGGAATAGCGAGAACCAATGAGAGGCTAGCTGGAGGTGTCTGGACGGGCAAATTTAACTCTCATTTCCCACCAGGAAGAGGAATTAACCAAAGGCTCAGCATGCCGGGCCGGAACCAGATTAGGGCCTGAAGCCATCCTGCGGTGTTGCGGGCAGCTCAGAAGAAAGCGAGTTGAAGAAAGGAGCTCAGGGGCACTGTAATTCACAAACCTGCAGAGTTATAAATGACAGCTATCGTCCAAAAATAAACTGAAGTAAGGCTGCCAAGAGGACTTGAAAGCGGGGCAGAATTGCAGGAAACCGATTTCAGGAGGTAGACTGGAATTGCATTGAAAGCATAGGAAAAGAGGCAGAACGTCCACAATGATGCACTTGGCCAAAAAGGGCGTATGCGTTTTTTCCTGAATATATTCAGGAAAAAACGCATACGCCCTTTTTGGCCAAGGAAGCAAGCTTGCAAAGGAAATCTGCACTACAATGAAGTCTCACTTCCCCCCGGTCAAAAGGGCCATCTGAAAAAAGTGTAAAATCCAGAAAGGCAGGAGAGGCCATGGAGAACTGGGAGCCTTGTTATGCTGATGGGCGGGATGTAAATTGCCAACAGACACTCGGGAGAAGTGTATGGTGTTTCCTGAAACATCTAAAAAACAAAGCAACAGAGCCTAGGGCACTGCCACTTATGGTCCTATAGCTTAGGGAAAATAAAATCAAAGAGACACAGCCACCCCAAAGTTTGGGACGCCTCTGTTTACAAGAACCTCGTTTACCGTACAAGTTCAATATCACAGAAAGTGAAAAATGGATAAAGAACTTGTGGTACTTACGTACAATGCAGTATCACTCACCAATGAAATCTATGTCATCAGGCCCATAGCAGCATAATGAGTGGATTCAGGCACGATGATTCTAACTGAAATAAGTCACACAGAAAAAGAAACATCATAAGATATCACTAATACACGGAATGTAAACTTGGCTACACAGGAACTGAATTCCAAAACAGAACAGGTTCTCAAATTTAGAAAACCAACTTATGCTTGCTTAAGGGTAAAGGTGAGTTGGGTTGCTTCATAAAACCAGAGATTGAAATGAGCAGAGATAAAGTTCCTTAAGCCAAATATGGAATAGACAAGAGCTACTCCTTGCTCAACGAAATGGACTCAACACCGCATATTAAACGCCTAAGAATGTAACTGACTAGTAAGTATCTTAAATCCTATGGATTGCTATGTCTCCGAAAGAGAATCAAGCATGTGTACCGGGGCATAAACGCAGCAGTGATAGGATTGGAGAGGTTCGGTGAGCAAATGAAGACCCTTTGAAGTCATATTGCATGGTACCCATTACACGGGTCTTAAATCTCCAGGTTTAAGGTATTCTTCCTTCAGCTAAAACCTGCATGTGGAACCCAGAGTATGATCAACCATGTGAACGGGAGACGTGTTCAAATATGTCTCAGTTTTCCTCCCTTGGTACTCGGGTGCAACATTCCAGACGCTTTACTAACACTCTCCCGACATGGGGAGTCAGCGCCTTTAACCTCCTATTTGGCCCAGTTTGCAATTTCTGCGGAAGGTGAACAGGAATAGCGAGAACCAATGAGAGACTAGCTGGAGGTGTCTGGACGGGCAAATTTAACTCTCATTTCCCACCAGGAAGAGGAAATAACCAAAGGCTCAGCGTGCTGTGCCGGAACCAGATTAGGGTCTGAAGCCATCCTGCGGTGTTGCGGCCAGCTCAAAAGAAAGCGAGTTGAAGAAAGGAGCTCAGGGGCACTGTAATTCACAAACCTGCAGAGTTATAAATGACAGCTATCGTCCAAAAATAGACTGAAGTAAGGCTGCCAAGAGGACTTGAAAGCGGGGCAGAATTGCAGGAAACCGATTTCAGGAGGTAGACTTGAATTGCCTTGAAAGCATAGGAAAAGAGGCAGAACGTCCACAATGATGCACTTGGCCAAAAAGGGCGTATGCGTTTTTTCCTGAATATATTCAGGAAAAAACGCATACGCCCTTTTTGGCCAACCAAGCAAGCTTGCAAAGGAAATCTGCACTACAATGAAGTCTCACTTCCCCCAGGTCAAAAGGGCCATCTGAAAAAAGTGTAAAATCCAGAAAGGCAGGACAGGCCATGGAGAACTGGGAGCCTTGTTATGCTGATGGGCGGGATGTAAATTGCCAACAGACACTCCGGAGAAGTGTATGGTGTTTCCTGAAACATCTAAAAAACAAATCAACAGAGCCTAGGGCACTTCCACTTATGGTCCTATAGCTTAGGGAAATTAAAATCAAAAAGACACAGCCACCCCAAAGTTTGGGACGCCTCTGTTTACAAGAACCTCGTTTACAGTACAAGTTCAACATCGCAGAAAGTGAAAAATGGATAAAGAAGTTGTGGTATTTACTTACAAAGCAATATCACTCAGCAATGAAATCTATGTCATCAGGCCCTTAGCATCACAATGAGTGGATTCAGGTATGATGATTGTAACTGAAATAAGTCACACAGAAAAAGAAACATCATAAGATATCAGTAATACACGGAATGTAAACTTGGCTACACAGGAACTGAATTACAGAACACAACAGGGTCTCAAATTTAGAAAACCAACTTATGCTTGCTTAAGGGTAAAGGTGACTTGGGGTGCTTCATAAAACCAGAGATTGAAATGAGCAGAGATAAAGTTCCTTAAGTCAAATATGGAATAGACAAGAGCTACTCCGTGCTCAACGAAATGGACTCAACACCTCATATTAAACGCCTAAGAATGTACCTGACTTGTAAGTATCGTAAAACCTATGGATTGCAATGTCTCCAAAAGAGAATCAAGCATGTGTACAGGGGCATAAACGCAGCAGTGATAGGATTGGAGAGGTTCGGTGAGCAAATGAAGACCCTTTGAAGTCATATTGCATGGTACCCATTACACGGGTCTCAACTCTCCAGGTTTAAGGTATTCTTCCTTCAGCTAAATCATGCATGTGGAACCCAAGTATGATCAACCATGTGAACGGGAGATGTGTTCAAATATGTCTCAGTTTTCCTCCCCTGGTACTCGGGTGCAACATTCCAGATGCTTTACTAACACTCTCCCCACTTGGAGAGTCAGCGCCTTTAACCTCCTGTTTGGCACAGTTTGCAATTTCTGCGAAAGATGAACAGGAATAGCGAGAACCAATGAGAGGCTAGCTGGAGGTGTCTGGACGGGCAAATTTAACTCTCATTTCCCACCAGGAAGAGGAATTAACCAAAGGCTCAGCATGCCGGGCCGGAACCAGATTAGGGCCTGAAGCCATCCTGCGGTGTTGCGGGCAGCTCAGAAGAAAGCCAGTTGAAGAAAGGAGCTCAGGGGCACTGTAATTCACAAACCTGCAGAGTTATAAATGACAGCTATCGTCCAAAAATAAACTGAAGTAAGGCTGCCAAGAGGACTTGAAAGCGGGGCAGAATTGCAGGAAACCGATTTCAGGAGGTAGACTGGAATTGCATTGAAAGCATAGGAAAAGAGGCAGAACGTCCACAATGATGCACTTGGCCAAAAAGGGCGTATGCGTTTTTTCCTGAATATATTCAGGAAAAAACGCATACGCCCTTTTTGGCCAAGGAAGCAAGCTTGCAAAGGAAATCTGCACTACAATGAAGTATCACTTCTCCCCGGTCAAAAGGGCCATCTGAAAAAAGTGTAAAATCCAGAAAGGCAGGAGAGGCCATGGAGAACTGGGAGCCTTGTTATGCTGATGGGCGGGATGTAAATTGCCAACAGACACTCGGGAGAAGTGTATGGTGTTTCCTGAAACATCTAAAAAACAAAGCAACAGAGCCTAGGGCACTGCCACTTATGGTCCTATAGCTTAGGGAAAATAAAATCAAAGAGACACAGCCACCCCAAAGTTTGGGACGCCTCTGTTTACAAGAACCTCGTTTACCGTACAAGTTCAATATCACAGAAAGTGAAAAATGGATAAAGAACTTGTGGTACTTACGTACAATGCAGTATCACTCACCAATGAAATCTATGTCATCAGGCCCATAGCAGCATAATGAGTGGATTCAGGCACGATGATTCTAACTGAAATAAGTCACACAGAAAAAGAAACATCATAAGATATCACTAATACACGGAATGTAAACTTGGCTACACAGGAACTGAATTCCAAAACAGAACAGGTTCTCAAATTTAGAAAACCAACTTATGCTTGCTTAAGGGTAAAGGTGAGTTGGGTTGCTGCATAAAACCAGAGATTGAAATGAGCAGAGATAAAGTTCCTTAAGCCAAATATGGAATAGACAAGAGCTACTCCTTGCTCAACGAAATGGACTCAACACCGCATATTAAACGCCTAAGAATGTAACTGACTAGTAAGTATCTTAAATCCTATGGATTGCTATGTCTCCGAAAGAGAATCAAGCATGTGTACCGGGGCATAAACGCAGCAGTGATAGGATTGGAGAGGTTCGGTGAGCAAATGAAGACCCTTTGAAGTCATATTGCATGGTACCCATTACACGGGTCTTAAATCTCCAGGTTTAAGGTATTCTTCCTTCAGCTAAAACCTGCATGTGGAACCCAGAGTATGATCAACCATGTGAACGGGAGACGTGTTCAAATATGTCTCAGTTTTCCTCCCTTGGTACTCGGGTGCAACATTCCAGACGCTTTACTAACACTCTCCCGACATGGAGAGTCAGCGCCTTTAACCTCCTATTTGGCCCAGTTTGCAATTTCTGCGGAAGGTGAACAGGAATAGCGAGAACCAATGAGAGACTAGCTGGAGGTGTCTGGACGGGCAAATTTAACTCTCATTTCCCACCAGGAAGAGGAAATAACCAAAGGCTCAGCGTGCCGTGCCGGAACCAGATTAGGGCCTGAAGCCATCCTGCGGTGTTGCGGCCAGCTCAAAAGAAAGCGAGTTGAAGAAAGGAGCTCAGGGGCACTGTAATTCACAAACCTGCAGAGTTATAAATGACAGCTATCGTCCAAAAATAGACTGAAGTAAGGCTGCCAAGAGGACTTGAAAGCGGGGCAGAATTGCAGGAAACCGATTTCAGGAGGTAGACTGGAATTGCATTGAAAGCATAGGAAAAGAGGCAGAATGTCCACAATGATGCACTTGGCCAAAAAGGGCGTATGCGTTTTTTCCTGAATATATTCAGGAAAAAACGCATACGCCCTTTTTGGCCAACCAAGCAAGCTTGCAAAGGAAATCTGCACTACAATGAAGTCTCACTTCCCCCTGGTCAAAAGGGCCATCCGAAAAAAGTGTAAAATTCAGAAAGGCAACAGGCCATTGAGAACTGGGAGCCTTGTTATGCTGATGGGCGGGATGTAAATTGCCAACAGACACTTGGGAGAAGTGTATGGTGTTTCCTGAAACATCTAAAAAACAAAGCAACAGAGCCTAGGGCACTTCCACTTATGGTCCTATAGCTTAGGGAATTTAAAATCAAAAAGACACAGCCACCCCAAAGTTTGGAACCACTCTGTTTACAAGAACCTCGTTTACAGTACAAGTTCAACATCGCAGAAAGTGAAAAATGGATAAAGAAGTTGTGGTATTCACTTACAAAGCAATATCACTCAGCAATGAAATCTATGTCATCAGGCCCTTAGCAGCATAATGAGTGGATTCAGGTATGATGATTCTAACTGAAATAAGTCACACAGAAAAAGAAACATCATAAGATATCACTAATACACGGAATGGAAACTTGGCTACACAGGAACTGAATTACAGAACAGAACAGGGTCTCAAATTTAGAAAACCAACTTATGCTTGCTTAAGGGTAAAGGTGAGTTGGGGTGCTGCATAAAACCAGAGATTGAAATGAGCACAGATAAAGTTCCTTAAGCCAAATATGGAATAGACAAGAGCTACTCCTTGCTCAACGAAATGGACTCAACACCGCATATTAAACGCCTAAGAATGTACCTGACTAGTAAGTATCTTAAAACCTATGTATTGCTATGTCTCCGAAAGAGAATCAAGCATGTGTACAGGGGCATAAACGCAGCAGTGATAGGATTGGAGAGGTTTGGTGAGCAAATGAAGACCCTTTGAAGTCATATTGCATGGTACACATTCCACGGGTTTCAACTACCCAGGTTTAAGGTATTCTTCCTTCAGCTAAAACATGCATGTGGAACCTAGAGTATGATCAACCATGTGATCGGGAGACGTGTTCAAATATGTCTCAGGTTTCGTACCCTGGTACTCGGGTGCAACATGCCAGACGCTTTACTAACACTCTCCCGACTTGGAGAGTCAGTCCCTTTAACCTCCTGCTTGGCCCAGTTTGCAATTTCTGCGGAAGATGAACAGGAATAGCGAGAACCAATGAGAGACTAGCTGGAGATGTCTGAACGGGCAAATTTAACTCTCATTTCCCACCAGGAAGAGGAATTAACCAAAGGCTCAGCGTGCCGTGCCGGAACCACATTAGGGCCTGAAGCCATCCTGCGGTGTTGCGGCCAGGTCACAAGAAAGCGAGTTGAAGAAAGGAGCTCAGGGGCACTGTAATTCACAAACCTGCAGAGTTATAAATGACAGCTATCGTCCAAAAATAGACTGAAGTAAGGCTGCCAAGAGGACTTGAAAGCGGGGCAGAATTGCAGGAAACCAATTTCAGGAGGTAGACTGGAATTGCATTGAAAGCATAGAAAAAGAGGCAGAATGTCCACAATGATGCACTTGGCCAAAAAGGGCGTATGCGTTTTTTCCTGAATATATTCAGGAAAAAACGCATACGCCCTTTTTGGCCAAGCAAGCATACTTGCAAAGGAAATCTGCACTACAATGAAGTCTCACTTCCCCCCGGTCAAAAGGGCCATCTGAAAAAAGTGTAAAATCCAGAAAGGCAGGACAGGCCATGGAAAACTGGGAGCCTCGTTATGCTGATGGGCGGGATGTAAATTGCCAACAGACACTCTGGAGAAGTGTATGGTGTTTCCTGAAACATCTAAAAAACAAAGCAACAGAGCCTAGGGCACTGCCACTTATGGTCCTATAGCTTAGGGAAATTAAAATCAAAAAGACACAGCCACCCCAAAGTTTGGAACGGCTCTGTTTACAAGAACCTCGTTTACAGTACAAGTTCAACATCACAGAAAGTGAAAAATGGATAAAGAACTTGTGGTACTTACGTACAATGCAGTATCACTCAGCAATGAAATCTATGTCATCAGGCCCGTAGCAGCATAATGAGTGGATTCAGGTACGATGATTCTAACTGAAATAAGTCACACAGAAAAAGAAACATCATAAGATATCACTAATACACGGAATGTAAACTTGGCTACACAGGAACTGAATTCCAAAACAGAACAGGTTCTCAAATTTAGAAAACCAACTTATGCTTGCTTAAGGGTAAAGGTGAGTTGGGTTGCTGCATAAAACCAGAGATTGAAATGAGCAGAGATAAAGTTCCTTAAGCCAAATATGGAATAGACAAGAGCTACTCCTTGCTCAACGAAATGGACTCAACACCGCATATTAAACGCCTAAGAATGTAACTGACTAGTAAGTATCTTAAATCCTATGGATTGCTATGTCTCCGAAAGAGAATCAAGCATGTGTACCGGGGCATAAACGCAGCAGTGATAGGATTGGAGAGGTTCGGTGAGCAAATGAAGACCCTTTGAAGTCATATTGCATGGTACCCATTACACGGGTCTTAAATCTCCAGGTTTAAGGTATTCTTCCTTCAGCTAAAACCTGCATGTGGAACCCAGAGTATGATCAACCATGTGAACGGGAGACGTGTTCAAATATGTCTCAGTTTTCCTCCCTTGGTACTCGGGTGCAACATTCCAGACGCTTTACTAACACTCTCCCGACATGGAGAGTCAGCGCCTTTAACCTCCTATTTGGCCCAGTTTGCAATTTCTGCGGAAGGTGAACAGGAATAGCGAGAACCAATGAGAGACTAGCTGGAGGTGTCTGGACGGGCAAATTTAACTCTCATTTCCCACCAGGAAGAGGAAATAACCAAAGGCTCAGCGTGCCGTGCCGGAACCAGATTAGGGCCTGAAGCCATCCTGCGGTGTTGCGGCCAGCTCAAAAGAAAGCGAGTTGAAGAAAGGAGCTCAGGGGCACTGTAATTCACAAACCTGCAGAGTTATAAATGACAGCTATCGTCCAAAAATAGACTGAAGTAAGGCTGCCAAGAGGACTTGAAAGCGGGGCAGAATTGCAGGAAACCGATTTCAGGAGGTAGACTGGAATTGCATTGAAAGCATAGGAAAAGAGGCAGAATGTCCACAATGATGCACTTGGCCAAAAAGGGCGTATGCGTTTTTTCCTGAATATATTCAGGAAAAAACGCATACGCCCTTTTTGGCCAACCAAGCAAGCTTGCAAAGGAAATCTGCACTACAATGAAGTCTCACTTCCCCCTGGTCAAAAGGGCCATCCGAAAAAAGTGCAAAATTCAGAAAGGCAACAGGCCATTGAGAACTGGGAGCCTTGTTATGCTGATGGGCGGGATGTAAATTGCCAACAGACACTTGGGAGAAGTGTATGGTGTTTCCTGAAACATCTAAAAAACAAAGCAACAGAGCCTAGGGCACTTCCACTTATGGTCCTATAGCTTAGGGAATTTAAAATCAAAAAGACACAGCCACCCCAAAGTTTGGAACCACTCTGTTTACAAGAACCTCGTTTACAGTACAAGTTCAACATCGCAGAAAGTGAAAAATGGATAAAGAAGTTGTGGTATTCACTTACAAAGCAATATCACTCAGCAATGAAATCTATGTCATCAGGCCCTTAGCAGCATAATGAGTGGATTCAGGTATGATGATTCTAACTGAAATAAGTCACACAGAAAAAGAAACATCATAAGATATCACTAATACACGGAATGGAAACTTGGCTACACAGGAACTGAATTACAGAACAGAACAGGGTCTCAAATTTAGAAAACCAACTTATGCTTGCTTAAGGGTAAAGGTGAGTTGGGGTGCTGCATAAAACCAGAGATTGAAATGAGCACAGATAAAGTTCCTTAAGCCAAATATGGAATAGACAAGAGCTACTCCTTGCTCAACGAAATGGACTCAACACCGCATATTAAACGCCTAAGAATGTACCTGACTAGTAAGTATCTTAAAACCTATGTATTGCTATGTCTCCGAAAGAGAATCAAGCATGTGTACAGGGGCATAAACGCAGCAGTGATAGGATTGGAGAGGTTTGGTGAGCAAATGAAGACCCTTTGAAGTCATATTGCATGGTACCCATTCCACGGGTTTCAACTACCCAGGTTTAAGGTATTCTTCCTTCAGCTAAAACATGCATGTGGAACCTAGAGTATGATCAACCATGTGATCGGGAGACGTGTTCAAATATGTCTCAGGTTTCGTACCCTGGTACTCGGGTGCAACATGCCAGACGCTTTACTAACACTCTCCCGACTTGGAGAGTCAGTCCCTTTAACCTCCTGCTTGGCCCAGTTTGCAATTTCTGCGGAAGATGAACAGGAATAGCGAGAACCAATGAGAGACTAGCTGGAGATGTCTGAACGGGCAAATTTAACTCTCATTTCCCACCAGGAAGAGGAATTAACCAAAGGCTCAGCGTGCCGTGCCGGAACCACATTAGGGCCTGAAGCCATCCTGCGGTGTTGCGGCCAGGTCACAAGAAAGCGAGTTGAAGAAAGGAGCTCAGGGGCACTGTAATTCACAAACCTGCAGAGTTATAAATGACAGCTATCGTCCAAAAATAGACTGAAGTAAGGCTGCCAAGAGGACTTGAAAGCGGGGCAGAATTGCAGGAAACCAATTTCAGGAGGTAGACTGGAATTGCATTGAAAGCATAGAAAAAGAGGCAGAATGTCCACAATGATGCACTTGGCCAAAAAGGGCGTATGCGTTTTTTCCTGAATATATTCAGGAAAAAACGCATACGCCCTTTTTGGCCAAGCAAGCATACTTGCAAAGGAAATCTGCACTACAATGAAGTCTCACTTCCCCCCGGTCAAAAGGGCCATCTGAAAAAAGTGTAAAATCCAGAAAGGCAGGACAGGCCATGGAAAACTGGGAGCCTCGTTATGCTGATGGGCGGGATGTAAATTGCCAACAGACACTCGGGAGAAGTGTATGGTGTTTCCTGAAACATCTAAAAAACACAGCAACAGAGCCTAGGGCACTTCCACTTATGGTCCTATAGCTTAGGGAAATTAAAATCAAAAAGACACAGCCACCCCAAAGTTTGGGACGCCTCTGTTTACAAGAACCTCGTTTCCCGTACAAGTTCAATATCACAGAAAGTGAAAAATGGATAAAGAACTTGTGGTACTTACGTACAATGCAGTATCACTCAGCAATGAAATCTATGTCATCAGGCCCGTAGCAGCATAATGAGTGGATTCAGGTACGATGATTCTAACTGAAATAAGTCACACAGAAAAAGAAACATCATAAGATATCACTAATACACGGAATGTAAACTTGGCTACACAGGAACTGAATTCCAAAACAGAACAGGTTCTCAAATTTAGAAAACCAACTTATGCTTGCTTAAGGGGAAAGGTGAGTTGGGTTCCTGCATAAAACCACAGATTGAAATGAGCAGAGATAAAGTTCCTTAAGCCAAATATGGAATAGACAAGAGCTACTCCTTGCTCAACGAAATGGACTCAACACCGCATATTAAACGCCTAAGAATGTACCTGACTAGTAAGTATCTTAAAACCTATGGATTGCTATGTCTCCGAAAGAGAATCAAGCATGTGTACCGGGGCATAAACGCAGCAGTGATAGGATTGGAGAGGTTCGGTGAGCAAATGAAGACCCTTTGAAGTCATATTGCATGGTAACCATTACACGGGTCTTAACTCTCCAGGTTTAAGGTATTCTTCCTTCAGCTAAAACATGCATGTGGAACCCAGAGTATGATCAACCATGTGAATGGGAGACGTGTTCAAATATGTCTCAGTTTTCCTCCCCTGGTACTCGGGTGCAACATTCCAGACGCTTTACTAACACTCTCCCGACATGGAGAATCAGCGCCTTTAACCTCCTATTTGGCCCAGTTTGCAATTTCTGCGGAAGGTGAACAGGAATAGCGAGAACCAATGAGAGACTAGCTGGAGGTGTCTGGACGGGCAAATTTAACTCTCATTTCCCACCAGGAAGAGGAAATAACCAAAGGCTCAGCGTGCCGTGCCGGAACCAGATTAGGGCCTGAAGCCATCCTGCGGTGTTGCAGCCAGCTCACAAGAAAGCGAGTTGAAGAAAGGAGCTCAGGGGCACTGTAATTCACAAACCTGCAGAGTTATAAATGACAGCTATCGTCCAAAAATAGACTGAAGTAAGGCTGCCAAGAGGACTTGAAAGCGGGGCAGAATTGCAGGAAACCGATTTCAGGAGGTAGACTTGAATTGCCTTGAAAGCATAGGAAAAGAGGCAGAACGTCCACAATGATGCACTTGGCCAAAAAGGGCGTATGCGTTTTTTCCTGAATATATTCAGGAAAAAACGCATACGCCCTTTTTGGCCAACCAAGCAAGCTTGCAAAGGAAATCTGCACTACAATGAAGTCTCACTTCCCCCCGGTCAAAAGGGCCATCTGAAAAAAGTGTAAAATCCAGAAAGGCAGGAGAGGCCATGGAGAACTGGGAGCCTTGTTATGCTGATGGGCGGGATGTAAATTGCTAACAGACACTCAGGAGAAGTGTATGGTGTTTCCTGAAACATCTAAAAAACAAAGCAACAGAGCCTAGGGCACTGCCACTTATGGTCCTATAGCTTAGGGAAAATAAAATCAAAAAGACACAGCCACCCCAAAGTTTGGGACGCCTCTGTTTACAAGAACCTCGTTTACCATACAAGTTCAATATCACAGAAAGTGAAAAATGGATAAAGAACTTGTGGTACTTACGTACAATGCAGTATCACTCACCAATGAAATCTATGTCATCAGGCCCATAGCAGCATAATGAGTGGATTCAGGCACGATGATTCTAACTGAAATAAGTCACACAGAAAAAGAAACATCATAAGATATCAGTAATACACGGAATGTAAACTTGGCTACACAGGAACTGAATTACAGAACACAACAGGGTCTCAAATTTAGAAAACCAACTTATGCTTTCTTAAGGGTAAAGGTGAGTTGGGGTGCTGCATAAAACCAGAGATTGAAATGAGCACAGATAAAGTTCCTTAAGCCAAATATGGAATAGACAAGAGCTACTCCTTGCTCAACAAAATGGACTCAACACCGCATATTTAACGCCTAAGAATGTACCTGACTAGTAAGTATCTTAAAACTTATGGATTGCTATGTCTCCGAAAGAGAATCAAGCATGTGTACAGGGGCATAAACGCAGCAGTGATAGGATTGGAGAGGTTCGGTGAGCAAATGAAGACCCTTTGAAGTCATATTGCATGGTACCCATTCCACGGGTTTCAACTACCCAGGTTTAAGGTATTCTTCCTTCAGCTAAATCATTGATGTGGAACCTAGAGTATGATCAACTATGTGATCGGGAGACGTGTTAAAATATGTCTCAGTTTTCGTACCCTGGTACTCGGGTGCAACATGCCAGACGCTTTACTAACACTCTCCCGACTTGGAGAGTCAGTCCCTTTAACCTCCTGCTTGGCCCAGTTTGCAATTTCTGCGGAAGATGAACAGGAATAGCGAGAACCAATGAGAGACTAGCTGGAGATGTCTAAACGGGCAAATTTAACTCTCATTTCCCACCAGGAAGAGGAATTAACCAAAGGCTCAGCGTGCCGTGCCGGAACCACATTAGGGCCTGAAGCCATCCTGCGGTGTTGCGGCCAGGTCACAAGAAAGCGAGTTGAAGAAAGGAGCTCAGGGGCACTGTAATTCACAAACCTGCAGAGTTTTAAATGACAGCTATCGTCCAAAAATATACTGAAGTAAGGCTGCCAAGAGGACTTGAAAGCGGGGCAGAATTGCAGGAAACCAATTTCAGGAGGTAGACTGGAATTGCATTGAAAGCATAGGAAAAGAGTCAGAATGTCCACAATGATGCACGTGGCCAAAAAGGGCGTATGCGTTTTTTCCTGAATATATTCAGGAAAAAACGCATACGCCCTTTTTGGCCAACCAAGCAAACTTGCAAAGAAATGTGCACTACAATGAAGTCTCACTTCCCCCTGGTCAAAAGGGCCATCTGAAAAAAGTGTAAAATCCAGAAAGGCAGGACAGGCCATGGAGAACTGGGAGCCTTGTTATGCTGATGGGCGGGATGTAAATTGCTAACAGACACTCAGGAGAAGTGTATGGTGTTTCCTGAAACATCTAAAAAACAAAGCAACAGAGCCTAGGGCACTGCCACTTATGGTCCTATAGCTTAGGGAAATTAAAATCAAAAACACACAGCCACCCCAAAGTTTGGGACGCCTCTGTTTACAAGAACCTCGTTTACAGTACAAGTTCAACATCGCAGAAAGTGAAAAATGGATAAAGAAGTTGTGGTATTTACTTACAAAGCAATATCACTCAGCAATGAAATCTATGTCATCAGGCCCTTAGCAGCACAATGAGTGGATTCAGGTATGATGATTCTAACTGAAATAAGTCACACAGAAAAAGAAACATCATAAGATATCAGTAATACACGGAATGTAAACTTGGCTACACAGGAACTGAATTACAGAACAGAACAGGGTCTCAAATTTAGAAAACCAACTTATGCTTGCTTAAGGGGAAAGGTGAGTTGGGGTGCTGCATAAAACCAGAGATTGAAATGAGCAGAGATAAAGTTCCTTAAGCCAAATATGGAATAGACAAGAGCTACTCCTTGCTCAACGAAATGGACTCAACACCGCATATTAAACGCCTAAGAATGTACCTGACTAGTAAGTATCTTAAAACCTATGGATTGCTATGTCTCCGAAAGAGAATCAAGCATGTGTACAGGGGCATAAACGCAGCAGTGATAGGATTGGAGAGGTTCGGTGAGCAAATGAAGACCCTTTGAAGTCATATTGCATGGTACCCATTCCACGGGTTTCAACTACCCAGGTTTTAGGTATTCTTCCTTCAGCTAAAACATGCCTGTGGAACCCAGAGTATGATCAACCATGTGATCGGGAGACGTGTTCAAATATGTCTCAGTTTTCCTCCCCTGGTACTCGGGTGCAACATTCCAGACGCTTTACTAACACTCTCCCGACTTGGAGAGTCAGCGCCTTTAACCTCCTGTTTGGCCCAGTTTGCAATTTCTGCGGAAGATGAACAGGAATAGCGAGAACCAATGAGAGGCTAGCTGGAGGTGTCTGGACGGGCAAATTTAACTCTCATTTCCCACCAGGAAGAGGAAATAACCAAAGGCTCAGCATGCTGTACCGGAACAAGATTAGGGCCTGAAGCCATCCTGCGGTGTTGCGGCCAGCTCAAAAGAAAGCGAGTTGAAGAAAGGTGCTCAGGGGCACTAAAATTCACAAACCTGCAGAGTTATAAATGACAGCTATCGTCCAAAAATAGACTGAAGTAAGGCTGCCAAGAGGACTTGAAAGCGGGGCAGAATTGCAGGAAACCGATTTCAGGAGGTAGACTGGAATTGCATTGAAAGCATAGGAAAAGAGGCAGAACGTCCACAATGATGCACTTGGCCAAAAAGGGCGTATGCGTTATTTCCTGAATATATTCAGGAAAAAACGCATACACCCTTTTTGGCCAACCAAGCAAGCTTGCAAAGGAAATCTGCACTACAATGAAGTCTCACTTCCCCCCGGTCAAAAGGGCCATCTGAAAAAAGTGTAAAATCCAGAAAGGCAGGACAGGCCATGGAGAACTGGGAGCCTTGTTATGCTGATGGGCGGGATGTAAATTGCCAACAACCACTCGGGAGAAGTGTATGGTGTTTCCTGAAACATCTAAAAAACAAAGCAACAGAACCTTGGGCACTTCCACTTATGGTCCTATAGTTTAGGGAAATTAAAATCAAAAAGACACAGAACCCCAAAGTTTGGAACGGCTCTGTATACAAGAACCTCGTTTACAGTACAAGTTCAACATCGCAGAAAGTGAAAAATGGATAAAGAAGTTGTGGTATTCACTTACAAAGCAATATCACTCAGCAATGAAATCTATGTCATCAGGCCCTTAGCAGCACAATGAGTGGATTCAGGTATGATGATTCTAACTGAAATAAGTCACACAGAAAAAGAAACATCATAAGATATCAGTAATACACGGAATGGAAACTTGGCTACACAGGAACTGAATTACAGAACAGAAGAGGGTCTCAAATTTAGAAAACCAACTTATGCTTGCTTAAGGGTAAAGGTGAGTTGGGGTGCTGCATAAAACCAGAGATTGAAATGAGCACAGATAAAGTTCCTTAAGCCAAATATGGAATAGACAACAGCTACTCCTGGCTCAACGAAATGGACTCAACACCCCATATTAAACGCCTAAGAATGTACCTGACTAGTAAGTATCTTAAAATCTATGGATTGCTATGTCTCCGAAAGAGAATCAAGCATGTGTACAGGGGCATAAACGCAGCAGTGATAGGATTGGAGAGGTTCGGTGAGCAAATGAAGACCCTTTGAAGTCATATTGCATGGTACCCATTACACGGGTTTCAACTACCCAGGTTTTAGGTATTCTTCCTTCAGCTAAAACATGCATGTGGAACCCAGAGTATGATCAACCATGTGATCGGGAGACGTGTTCAAATATGTCTCAGTTTTCCTCCCCTGGTACTCGGGTGCAACATTCCAGACGCTTTACTAACACTCTCCCCACTTGGAGAGTCAGCGCCTTTAACCTCCTGTTTGGCCCAGTTTGCAATTTCTGCGGAAGACGAACAGGAATAGCGAGAACCAATGAGAGGCTAGCTGGAGGTGTCTGGACGGGCAAATTTAACTCTCATTTCCCACCAGGAAGAGGAATTAACCAAAGGCTCAGCATGCCGGGCCGGAACCAGATTAGGGCCTGAAGCCATCCTGGGGTGTTGCGGCCAGGTCACAAGAAAGCGAGTTGAAGAAAGGAGCTCAGGGGCACTGTAATTCACAAACCTGTAGAGTTATAAATGACAGCTATCGTCCAAAAATAGACTGAAGTAAGGCTGCCAAGAGGACTTGAAAGCGGGGCAGAATTGCAGGAAACCGATTTCAGGAGGTAGACTGGAATTGCATTGAAAGCATAGGAAAAGAGGCAGAACGTCCACAATGATGCACTTGGCCAAAAAGGGCGTATGCTTTTTTTCCTGAATAAATTCAGGAAAAAACGCATACGCCCTTTTTGGCCAACCAAGCAAGCTTGCAAAGGAAATCTGCACTACAATGAAGTCTCACTTCCCCCCGGTCAAAAGGGCCATCTGAAAAAAGTGTAAAATCCAGAAAGGCAGCACAGGCCATGGAGAACTGGGAGCCTTGTTATGCTGATGGGCGGGATGTAAATTGCCAACAACCACTAGGGAGAAGTGTATGGTGTTTCCTGAAACATCTGAAAAACAAAGCAACAGAGCCTAGGGCACATCCACTTATGGTCCTATAGCTTAGGGAAATTAAAGTCAAAAAGACACAGCCACCCCAAAGTTTGGGACGCCTCCGTTTACAAGAAACTCGTTTTCCGTACAAGTTCAATATCACAGAAAGTGAAAAATGGATAAAGAACTTGTGGTACTTACGTACAATGCAGTATCACTCAGCAATGAAATCTATGTCATCAGGCCCATAGCAGCATAATGAGTGGATTCAGGTACGATGATTCTAACTGAAATAAGTCACACAGAAAAAGAAACATCATAAGATATCAGTAATACACGGAATGTAAACTTGGCTACACAGGAACTGAATTCCAAAACAGAACAGGGTCTCAAATTTAGAAAACCAACTTATGCTTGCTTAAGGGGAAAGGTGAGTTGGGGTGCTGCATAAAACCAGAGATTGAAATGAGCACAGATAAAGTTCCTTAAGCCAAATATGGAATAGACAAGAGCTACTCCTTGCTCAACGAAGTGGACTCAACACCGCATATTAAACGCCTAAGAATGTACCTGACTAGTAAGTATCTTAAAACCTATGGATTGCTATGTCTCCAAAAGAGAATCAAGCATGTGTACAGGGGCATAAACGCAGCAGTGATAGGATTGGAGAGGTTCGGTGAGCAAATGAAGACCCTTTGAAGTCATATTGCATGGTACCCATTCCACGGGTTTCAACTACCCAGGTTTAAGGTATTCTTCCTTCAGAAAAACATGCATGTGGAACCTAGAGTATGATCAACCATGTGATCAGGAGACATGTTCAAATATGTCTCAGTTTTCGTACCCTGGTACTCGGGTGCAACATTCCTGACGCTTTACTAACACTCTCCCGACTTGGAGAGTCAGCGCCTTTAACCTCCTGTTTGGCCCAGTTTGCAATTTCTGCGGAAGATGAACAGGAATAGCGAGAACCAATGAGAGACTAGCTGGAGGTGTCTGGACGGGCAAATTTAACTCTCATTTCCCACCAGGAAGAGGAAATAACCAAAGGCTCAGCGTGCCGTGCCGGAACCAGATTAGGGCCTGAAGCCATCCTGCGGTGTTGCGGCCAGATCAAAAGAAAGTGAGTTGAGGAAAGGAGCTCAGGGGCACTGTAATTCACAAACCTGCAGAGTTATAAATGACAGCTATCGTCCAAAAATAGACTGAAGTAAGTCTGCCAAGAGGACTTGAAAGCGGGGCAGAATTGCAGGAAACCGATTTCAGGAGGTAGACTGGAATTGCATTGAAAGCATAGGAAAAGAGGCAGAACGTCCACAATGATGCACTTGGCCAAAAAGGGCGTATGCGTTTTTTCCTGAATATATTCAGGAAAAAACGCATACGCCCTTTTTGGCCAACCAAGCAAGCTTGCAAAGGAAATCTGCACTACAATGAAGTCTCACTTCCCCCCGGTCAAAAGGGCCATCTGCAAAAAGTGTAAAATCCAGAAAGGCAGGACAGGCCATGGAGAACTGGGAGCCTTGTTATGCTGATGGGCGGGATGTAAATTGCCAACAGACACTCGGGAGAAGTGTATGGTGTTTCCTGAAACATCTAAAAAACAAAGCAACAGAGCCTAGGGCACTTCCACTTATGGTCCTATAGCTTAGGGAAATTAAAATCAAAAAGACACAGCCACCCCAAAGTTTGGGACACCTCCGTTTACAAGAAACTCGTTTACCGTACAAGTTCAGTATCACAGAAAGTGAAAAATGGATAAAGAACTTGTGGTACTTACGTACAATGCAGTATCACTCAGCAATGAAATCTATGTCATCAGGCCCATAGCAGCATAATGAGTGGATTCAGGTACGATGATTCTAACTGAAATAAGTCACACAGAAAAAGAAACATCATAAGATATCAGTAATACACGGAATGTAAACTTGGCTACACAGGAACTGCATTCCAAAACAGAACAGGGTCTCAAATTTAGAAAACCAACTTATGCTTGCTTAAGGGGAAAGGTGAGTTGGGGTGCTGCATAAAACCAGAGATTGAAATGAGCACAGATAAAGTTCCTTAAGCCAAATATGGAATAGACAAGAGCTACTCCTTGCTCAACGAAATGGACTCAACACCGCATATTAAACGCCTAAGAATGTACCTGACTAGTAAGTATCTTAAAACCTATGGATTGCTATGTCTCCGAAAGAGAATCAAGCATGTGTACAGGGGCATAAACGCAGCAGTGATAGGATTGGAGAGGTTCGGTGAGCAAATGAAGACCCTTTGAAGTCATATTGCATGGTACCCATTACACGGGTCTCAACTCTCGAGGTTTAAGGTATTCTTCCTTCAGCTAAAACATGCATGTGGAACCCAGAGTTAGATCAACCATGTAAACCGGAGACGTGTTCAAATATGTCTCAGTTTTCCTCCCCTGGTACTCGGGTGCAACATTCCAGACGCTTTACTAACACTCTCCCGACTTGGAGAGTCAGTCCCTTTAACCTCCTGTTTGGCCCAGTTTGCAATTTCTGCGGAAGATGAACAGGAATAGCGAGAACCAATGAGAGGCTAGCTGGAGGTGTCTGGACGGGCAAATTTAACTCTCATTTCCCACCAGGAAGAGGAATTAACCAAAGGCTCAGCATGCCGGGTCGGAACCAGATTAGGGCCTGAAGCCATCCTGCGGTGTTGCGGCCAGGTCACAAGAAAGCGAGTTGAAGAAAGGAGCTCAGGGGCACTGTAATTCACAAACCTGCAGAGTTATAAATGACAGCTATCGTCCAAAAATAGACTGAAGTAAGGCTGCCAAGAGGACTTGAAAGCGGGGCAGAATTGCAGGAAACCGATTTCAGGAGGTAGACTGGAATTGCATTGAAAGCATAGGAAAAGAGGCAGAACGTCCACAGTGATGCACTTGGCCAAAAAGGGCGTATGCGTTTTTTCCTGAATATATTCAGGAAAAAACGCATACGCCCTTTTTGGCCAACCAAGCAAGCTTGCAAAGGAAATCTGCACTACAATGAAGTCTCACTTCCCCCCGGTCAAAAGGGCCATCTGAAAAAAGTGTAAAATCCAGAAAGGCAGGACAGGCCATGGAGAACTGGGAGCCTTGTTATACTGATGGGCGGGATGTAAATTGCCAACAGACACTCGGAAGAAGTGTATGGTGTTTCCTGAAACATCTAAAAAACAAAGCAACAGAGCCTAGGGCACTGTCACTTATGGTCCTATAGCTTAGAGAAATTAAAATCAAAAAGACACAGGCACCCAAATGTTTGGGACGCCTCTGTTTACAAGAACCTCGTTTACCGTACAAGTTCAATATCACAGAAAGTGAAAAATGGATAAAGAACTTGTGGTACTTACGTACAATGCAGTATCACTCAGCAATGAAATCTATGTCATCAGGCCCGTAGCAGCATAATGAGTGGATTCAGGTACGATGATTCTAACTGAAATAAGTCACACAGAAAAAGAAACATCATAAGATATCACTAATACACGGAATGTAAACTTGGCTACAGAGGAACTGAATTCCAAAACAGAACAGGGTCTCAAATTTAGAAAACCAACTTATGCTTGCTTAAGGGGAAAGGTGAGTTGTGGTGCTGCATAAAACCAGAGATTGAAATGAGGACAGATAAAGTTCCTTAAGCCAAATATGGAATAGACAAGAGCTACTCCTTGCTCAACGAAATGGACTCAACACCCCATATTAAACGCCTAAGAATTTACCTGACTAGTAAGTATCTTAAAACCTATGGATTGCTATGTCTCCAAAAGAGAATCAAGCGTGTGTACAGGGGCATAAACACAGCAGTGATAGGATTGGAGAGGTTCGGTGAGCAAATGAAGACCCTTTGAAGACATATTGCATGGTACCCATTCCACGGGTCTCAACTCTCCAGGTTTAAGGTATTCTTCCTTCAGCTAAAACATGCATGTGGAACCCAGAGTATGATCAACCGTGTGAACGGGAGACGTGTTCAAATATGTCTCAGTTTTCCTCCCCTGGTACTCGGGTGCAACATTCCAGACGCTTTACTAACACTCTCCCCACTTGGAGAGTCAGCGCCTTTAACCTCCTGTTTGGCCCAGTTTGCAATTTCTGCGGAAGATGAACAGGAATAGCGAGAACCAATGAGAGACTAGCTGGAGGTGTCTGGACGGGCAAATTTAACTCTCATTTCCCACCAGGAAGAGGAAATAACCAAAGGCTCAGCGTGCCGTGCCGGAACCAGATTAGGGCCTGAAGCCATCCTGCGGTGTTCCGGCCAGCTCACAAGAAAGCGAGTTGAAGAAAGGAGCTCAGGGGCACTGTAATTCACAAACCTGCAGAGTTATAAATGACAGCTATCGTCCAAAAATATACTGACGTAAGGCTGCCAAGAGGACTTGAAAGCGGGGCAGAATTGCAGGAAACCGATTTCAGGAGGTAGACTGGAATTGCATTGAAAGCATAGGAAAAGAGGCAGAACGTCCACAATGATGCACTTGGCCAAAAAGGGCGTATGCGTTTTTTCCTGAATATATTCAGGAAAACACGCATACGCCCTTTTTGGCCAACCAAGCAAGCTTGCAAAGGAAATCTGCACTACAATGAAGTCTCACTTCCCCCCGGTCAAAAGGGCCATCTGAAAAAAGTGTAAAATCCAGAAAGGCAGGACAGGCCATGGAGAACTGGGAGCCTTGTTATGCTGATGGGCGGGATGTAAATTGCCAACAGACACTCGGGAGAAGTGTATGGTGTTTCCTGAAACATCTAAAAAACAAAGCAACAGGGCCTAGGGCACTTCCACTAATGGTCCTATAGCTTAGGGAAATTAAAATCAAAAAGACACAGCCACCCCAAAGTTTGGGACGCCTCTGTTTACAAGAACCTCATTTACCGTACAAGTTCAATATCACAGAAAGTGAAAAATGGAAAAAGAACTTGTGGTACTTATGTACAATGCAGTATCACTCAGCAATGAAATCTATGTCATCAGGCCCGTAGCAGCATAATGAGTGGATTCAGGTATGATGATTCTAACTGAAATAAGTCACACAGAAAAAGAAACATCATAAGATATCAGTAATACACGGAATTTAAACTTGGCTACACAGGAACTGAATTACAGAACAGAACAGGGTCTCAAATTTAGAAAACCAACTTATGCTTGCTTAAGGGGAAAGGTGAGTTGTGGTGCTGCATAAAACCAGAGATTGAAATGAGCACAGATAAAGTTCCTTAAGCCAAATATGGAATAGACAAGAGCTACTCCTTGCTCAACGAAATGGACTCAACACCCCATATTAAACGCCTAAGAGTGTACCTGACTAGTAAGTATCTTAAAACCTATGGATTGTTATGTCTCCAAAAGAGAATCAAGCGTGTGTACAGGGGCATAAACGCAGCAGTGATAGGATTGGAGAGGTTCGGTGAGCAAATGAAGACCCTTTGAAGACATATTGCATGGTACCCATTCCACGGGTCTCAACTCTCCAGGTTTAAGGCATTCTTCCTTCAGCTAAAACATGCATGTGGAACCCAGAGTATGATCAACCGTGTGAACGGGAGACGTGTTCAAATATGTCTCAGTTTTCCTCCCCTGGTACTCGGGTGCAACATTCCAGACGCTTTACTAACACTCTCCCCACTTGGAGAGTCAGCGCCTTTAACCTCCTGTTTGGCCCAGTTTGCAATTTCTGCGGAAGATGAACAGGAATAGCGAGAACCAATGAGAGGCTAGCTGGAGGTGTCTGGACGGGCAAATTTAACTCTCATTTCCCACCAGGAAGAGGAAATAACCAAAGGCTCAGCGTGCCGTGCCGGAACCAGATTAGGGTCTGAAGCCATCCTGCGGTGTTGCGGCCAGCTCAAAAGAAAGCGAGTTGAGGAAAGGAGCTCAGGGGCCCTGTAATTCACAAACCTGCAGAGTTATAAATCACAGCTATTGTCCAAAAATATACTGAAGTAAGGCTGCCAAGAGGACTTGAAAGCGGGGCAGAATTGCAGGAAACCGATTTCAGGAGGTAGACTGGAATTGCATTGAAAGCATAGGAAAAGAGGCAGAACGTCCACAATGATGCACTTGGCCAAAAAGGGCGTATGTGTTTTTTCCTGAATATATTCAGGAAAACACGCATACGCCCTTTTTGGCCAACCAAGCAAGCTTGCAAAGGAAATCTGCACTACAATGAAGTCTCACTTCCCCCCGGTCAAAAGGGCCATCTGAAAAAAGTGTAAAATCCAGAAAGGCAGGACAGGCCATGGAGAACTGGGAGCCTTGTTATGCTGATGGGCGGGATGTAAATTGCCAACAGACACTCGGGAGAAGTGTATGGTGTTTCCTGAAACATCTAAAAAACAAAGCAACAGAGCCTAGGGCACTTCCACTTATGGTCCTATAGCTTAGGGAAATTAAAATCAAAAAGACACAGCCACCCCAAAGTTTGGGACGCCTCTGTTTACAAGAACATCGTTTACCGTACAAGTTCAATATCACAGAAAGTGAAAAATGGATAAAGAACTTGTGGTACTTACGTACAATGCAGTATCACTCAGCAATGAAATCTATGTCATCAGGCCCGTAGCAGCATAATGAGTGGATTCAGGTACGATGATTCTAACTGAAATAAGTCACACAGAAAAAGAAACATCATAAGATATCACTAATACACGGAATGTAAACTTGGCTACAGAGGAACTGAATTCCAAAACAGAACAGGGTCTCAAATTTAGAAAACCAACTTATGCCTGCTTAAGGGGAAAGGTGAGTTGTGGTGCTGCATAAAACCAGAGATTGAAATGAGCACAGATAAAGTTCCTTAAGCCAAATATGGAATAGACAAGAGCTACTCCTTGCTCAACGAAATGGACTCAACACCCCATATTAAACGCCTAAGAATGTACCTGACTAGTAAGTATCTTAAAACCTATGGATTGCTATGTCTCCAAAAGAGAATCAAGCGTGTGTACAGGGGCATAAACGCAGCAGTGATAGGATTGGAGAGGTTCAGTGAGCAAATGAAGACCCTTTGAAGACATATTGCATGGTACCCATTCCACGGGTCTCAACTCTCCAGGTTTAAGGCATTCTTCCTTCAGCTAAAACATGCATGTGGAACCCAGAGTATGATCAACCGTGTGAACGGGAGACGTGTTCAAATATGTCTCAGTTTTCCTCCCCTGGTACTCGGGTGCAACATTCCAGACGCTTTACTAACACTCTCCCCACTTGGAGAGTCAGCGCCTTTAACCTCCTGTTTGGCCCAGTTTGCAATTTCTGCGGAAGATGAACAGGAATAGCGAGAACCAATGAGAGGCTAGCTGGAGGTGTCTGGACGGGCAAATTTAACTCTCATTTCCCACCAGGAAGAGGAAATAACCAAAGGCTCAGCGTGCCGTGCCGGAACCAGATTAGGGTCTGAAGCCATCCTGCGGTGTTGCGGCCAGCTCAAAAGAAAGCGAGTTGAGGAAAGGAGCTCAGGGGCACTGTAATTCACAAACCTGCAGAGTTATAAATGACAGCTATCGTCCAAAAATATACTGAAGTAAGGCTGCCAAGAGGACTTGAAAGCGGGGCAGAATTGCAGGAAACCGATTTCAGGAGGTAGACTGGAATTGCATTGAAAGCATAGGAAAAGAGGCAGAACGTCCACAATGATGCACTTGGCCAAAAAGGGCGTATGCGTTTTTTCCTGAATATATTCAGGAAAAAACGCATACGCCCTTTTTGGCCAACCAAGCAAGCTTGCAAAGGAAATCTGCACTACAATGAAGTCTCACTTCCCCCCGGTCAAAAGGGCCATCTGAAAAAAGTGTAAAATCCAGAAAGGCAGGACAGGCCATGGAGAACTGGGAGCCTTGTTATGCTGATGGGCGGGATGTAAATTGCCAACAGACACTCGGGAGAAGTGTATGGTGTTTCCTGTCGGGAGCCATATAGGAAGTGCCTTTGAGTCACAGCACAGACGAGACCCATAGTATCAAGCAAAGTTGATGCTATCGGGTATAAATATGGAGAAGCAAAGCTCTCCTCAGCAAAGCTGGTGCTGTCAGGTGTATATATGGAAAAGTAAAGTTCTCGTTTGCAAAGCTTCCTGCCTCCTGGTGGCTGGTGCCGTGCAATTGGCCTCTCTTGCCCAGTGCTGTAAGCTGGGCCCTCTCTGGAGGAGAAACCTGGGTTCCCGAAGACATGTGATCAGAGCCGGGGCCCCGCCAGTTGGTGAGGGAATCCCAGGGCAGGTGCTGGGCGTGGAGGCCACGGGGGCATAGGCTACCAAGGTGACAGAAAACTGACCTTCTCTGGGGGCGCTGCACCTCGCTCACTCGCACACCTCACATCTCCCTGCTTGGCCCCGGAGGATGGCTGGTTAGCCAGAGACGGGTAAGATTCCTCAGGGAAGGAACAACCTAAGACAGGCACAGTCGCAGAGGGGCCATCAGGAGAGAACTTGGGGGCCAACAGAGGTGGGGCATAGACCCTCACCCCCCCAACTTTGCAGGAGCCTGAACCCTCACCCCTTTTGAGAGAGGTCTCTTGTCCCCATGGCTGCTTCGCTTCCCACGCCCAGCTCAGATGAGAACCCAGGTAGCAGACCAGAGACCTGGCCAATGGCAACTGCTCTTCCACCGCAGCAGGGCTCTGTTTCCCATTTCCTCCGTGAACCATAGCTTTTCTCTGTGTTTTTCCCTGCCTTTGCCTAAGGTGATTTTTATAGGATTGCTTTTGGTGTTGGGAAAAATGTATAGTTTTAATGCAGGGGTTTAGGAAAGACCCCAATTTAGGGTAAAAACCAAGAGAAGGATTATAGCTACTTTGGCTCCTTTAATGATTATATTTGTTGGGGAAATATAATGGTGGGAACATTTCTGCAGCAGCTTTGTACTTTAAAAGAAAAATTGCAAGAGTTATGGCCTCCCAGTGGAGTTATAAACATGCTGGGAAATACCTGGGTATGGTGACAAGGTTTTATGCAACAGTGGGTTTAATCAATGAGTTTACGGTACAATGTCCGCTCCCATGGTTTTTTAGAAGTATAAAAAATGATGTGTATTGTTTTGATTGTTTTGATTACTATTGTAGGTTAGGAAATTTTTGGGTATGGTGGTGGGAAGGTTTTATGCTACAGTGGGTACATAATAAATTAGATAGAGTAGGCTACTTGGTAGCCTTTTATAAGTAGAATTGTTTTTTGTATAATTTAGTGCCTTGTTTTGATTATAAAGGTAGAAGAAAATAGTCTATAAATATTTACAATTGTTAAAAGAATAATGTGCTTGAGTTTGTGCTTTGAATAGTTGGCTGATTGAACAAGAACATATAGGTACAAGAACATCTAATTTTCTAAAGAAGACGATGAAACCACAGACTGTGTTCCTGACGTAGATGTGACCAACATGTGATTAACCACAGGAGAAGAAAGAGACTCTGGGCGATGGGAAAATTACCTAACCTGTTTTAATCAATCTGCTGATGTAAATTACCTTTGTTTTGTGGCCTATGTGGGGGAGTTCTTGGCGTGGGAATGAGAATGTTGAATTTGAAAATGAGATCACTTTATAGTATAAAAGCTTTTGGAATCTTGAAAATAAATTTGTCAGATCCTTGCACCCAAGAAGAGGTGTCTTGAGTTCTGTCCACGCCGACTCCGTCCTCCCCTTTGGGTGAATCCTGTTCAGCTGGGGCTGGTCCTCGGCAGTTTCCTGAAACATCTAAAAAACAAAGCAACAGAGCCTAGGGCACTTCCACTTATGGTCCTATAGCTTAGGGAAATTAAAATCAAAAAGACACAGCCACCCCAAAGTTTGGGACGCCTCTGTTTACAAGAACCTCGTTTACCGTACAAGTTCAATATCACAGAAAGTGAAAAATGGATAAAGAACTTGTGGTACTTACGTACAATGCAGTATCACTCAGCAATGAAATCTATGTCATCAGGCCCGTAGCAGCATAATGAGTGGATTCAGGTACGATGATTCTAACTGAAATAAGTCACACAGAAAAAGAAACATCATAAGATATCACTAATACACGGAATGTAAACTTGGCTACAGAGGAACTGAATTCCAAAACAGAACAGGGTCTCAAATTTAGAAAACCAACTTATGCTTGCTTAAGGGGAAAGGTGAGTTGTGGTGCTGCATAAAACCAGAGATTGAAATGAGCACAGATAAAGTTCCTTAAGCCAAATATGGAATAGACAAGAGCTACTCCTTGCTCAACGAAATGGACTCAACACCCCATATTAAACGCCTAAGAATGTACCTGACTAGTAAGTATCTTAAAACCTATGGATTGCTATGTCTCCAAAAGAGAATCAACCGTGTGTACAGGGGCATAAATGCAGCAGTGATAGGATTGGAGAGGTTCGGTGAGCAAATGAAGACCCTTTGAAGTCATATTGCATGGTACCCATTACACAGGTCTCAACTCTCCAGGTTTAAGGTATTCTTCCTTCAGCTAAAACATGCATGTGGAACCCAGAGTATGATCAACCATGTGAACGGGAGACGTGTTCAAATATGTCTCAGTTTTCCTCCCCTGGTACTCGGGTGCAACATTCCAGACGCTTTACTAACACTCTCCCCACTTGGAGAGTCAGCGCCTTTAACCTCCTGTTTGGCCCAGTTTGCAATTTCTGCGGAAGATGAACAGGAATAGAGAGAACCAATGAGAGACTAGCTGGAGGTGTCTGGACGGGCAAATTTAACTCTCATTTCCCACCAGGAAGAGGAAATAACCAAAGGCTCAGCGTGCCGTGCCGGAACCAGATTAGGGTCTGAAGCCATCCTGCGGTGTTGCGGCCAGCTCAAAAGAAAGCGAGTTGAGGAAAGGAGCTCAGGGGCCCTGTAATTCACAAACCTGCAGAGTTATAAATCACAGCTATCGTCCAAAAATAGACTGAAGTAAGGCTGCCAAGAGGACTTGAAAGCGGGGCAGAATTGCAGGAAACCGATTTCAGGAGGTAGACTGGAATTGCATTGAAAGCATAGGAAAAGAGGCAGAACGTCCACAATGATGCACTTGGCCAAAAAGGGCGTATGCGTTTTTTCCTGAATATATTCAGGAAAACACGCATACGCCCTTTTTGGCCAACCAAGCAAGCTTGCAAAGGAAATCTGCACTACAATGAAGTCTCACTTCCCCCCGGTCAAAAGGGCCATCTGAAAAAAGTGTAAAATCCAGAAAGGCAGGACAGGCCATGGAGAACTGGGAGCCTTGTTATGCTGATGGGCGGGATGTAAATTGCCAACAGACACTCGGGAGAAGTGTATGGTGTTTCCTGAAACATCTAAAAAACAAAGCAACAGAGCCTAGGGCACTTCCACTTATGGTCCTATAGCTTAGGGAAATTACAATCAAAAAGACACAGCCACCCCAAAGTTTGGGACGCCTCTGTTTACAAGAACCTCATTTACCGTACAAGTTCAATATCACAGAAAGTGAAAAATGGATAAAGAACTTGTGGTACTTACGTACAATGCAGTATCACTCAGCAATGAAATCTATGTCATCAGGCCCGTAGCAGCATAATGAGTGGATTCAGGTACGATGATTCTAACTGAAATAAGTCACACAGAAAAAGAAACATCATAAGATATCACTAATACACGGAATGTAAACTTGGCTACAGAGGAACTGAATTCCAAAACAGAACAGGGTCTCAAATTTAGAAAACCAACTTATGCTTGCTTAAGGGGAAAGGTGAGTTGTGGTGCTGCATAAAACCAGAGATTGAAATGAGCACAGATAAAGTTCCTTAAGCCAAATATGGAATAGACAAGAGCTACTCCTTGCTCAACGAAATGGACTCAACACCCCATATTAAACGCCTAAGAATGTACCTGACTAGTAAGTATCTTAAAACCTATGGATTGCTATGTCTCCAAAAGAGAATCAAGCGTGTGTACAGGGGCATAAACGCAGCAGTGATAGGATTGGAGAGGTTCGGTGAGCAAATGAAGACCCTTTGAAGACATATTGCATGGTACCCATTCCACGGGTCTCAACTCTCCAGGTTTAAGGTATTCTTCCTTCAGCTAAAACATGCATGTGGAACCCAGAGTATGATCAACCGTGTGAACGGGAGACGTGTTCAAATATGTCTCAGTTTTCCTCCCCTGGTACTCGGGTGCAACATTCCAGACGCTTTACTAACACTCTCCCCACTTGGAGAGTCAGCGCCTTTAACCTCCTGTTTGGCCCAGTTTGCAATTTCTGCGGAAGATGAACAGGAATAGCGAGAACCAATGAGAGGCTAGCTGGAGGTGTCTGGACGGGCAAATTTAACTCTCATTTCCCACCAGGAAGAGGAAATAACCAAAGGCTCAGCGTGCCGTGCCGGAACCAGATTAGGGCCTGAAGCCATCCTGCGGTGTTGCGGCCAGCTCACAAGAAAGCGAGGTGAAGAAAGGAGCTCAGGGGCACTGTAATTCACAAACCTGCAGAGTTATAAATGACAGCTATCGTCCAAAAATATACTGACGTAAGGCTGCCAAGAGGACTTGAAAGCGGGGCAGAATTGCAGGAAACTGATTTCAGGAGGTAGACTGGAATTGCATTGAAAGCATAGGAAAAGAGGCAGAACGTCCACAATGATGCACTTGGCCAAAAAGGGCATATGCGTTTTTTCCTGAATATATTTAGGAAAAAACGCATACGCCCTTTTTGGCCAACCAAGCAAGCTTGCAAAGGAAATCTGCACTACAATGAAGTCTCACTTCCCCCCGGTCAAAAGGGCCATCTGAAAAAAGTGTAAAATCCAGAAAGGCAGGACAGGCCATGGAGAACTGGGAGCCTTGTTATGCTGATGGGAGGGATGTAAATTGCCAACAGACACTTGGGAGAAGTGTATGGTGTTTCCTGAAACATCTAAAAAACAAAGCAACAGAGCCTAGGGCACTTCCACTTATGGTCCTATAGCTTAGGGAAATTAAAATCAAAAAGACATAGCCACTCCAAAGTTTGGGACGCCTCTGTTTACAAGAACCTCGTTTACAGTACAAGTTCAACATCGCAGAATGTGAAAAATGGATAAAGAAGTTGTGGTATTTACTTACAAAGCAATATCACTCAGCAATGAAATCTATGTCATCAGGCCCTTAGCAGCACAATGAGTGGATTCAGGTATGATGATTCTAACTGAAATAAGTCACACAGAAAAAGAAACATCATAAGATATCAGTAATACACGGAATGTAAACTTGGCTACACAGGAACTGAATTACAGAACAGAACAGGGTCTCAAAATTAGAAAACCAACTTATGCTTGCTTAAGGAGAAAGGTGAGTTGGGGTGCTGCATAAAACCAGAGATCGAAATGAGCACAGATAAAGTTCCTTAAGCCAAATATGGAATAGACAAGAGCTACTCCTTGCTCAACGAAATGGACTCAATATCCCATATTAAACGCCTAAGAATGTACCTGACTAGTAAGTATCTTAAAACCTATGGATTGCTATGTCTCCAAAAGAGAATCAAGCATGTGTACAGGGGCATAAACGCAGCAGTGATAGGATTGGAGAGGTTCGGTGAGCAAATGAAGACCCTTTGAAGTCATATTGCATGGTACCCATTACACAGGTCTCAACTCTCCAGGTTTAAGGTATTCTTCCTTCAGCTAAAACATGCATGTGGAACCCAGAGTATGATCAACCATGTGAACGGGAGACGTGTTCAAATATGTCTCAGTTTTCCTCCCCTGGTACTCGGGTGCAACATTCCAGACGCTTTACTAACACTCTCCCCACTTGGAGAGTCAGCGCCTTTAACCTCCTGTTTGGCCCAGTTTGCAATTTCTGCGGAAGATGAACAGGAATAGCGAGAACCAATGAGAGACTAGCTGGAGGTGTCTGGACGGGCAAATTTAACTCTCATTTCCCACCAGGAAGAGGAAATAACCAAAGGCTCAGCGTGCCGTGCCGGAACCAGATTAGGGCCTGAAGCCATCCTGTGGTGTTGCGGCCAGCTCAAAAGAAAGCGTGTTGAGGAAAGGAGCTCAGGGACACTGTAATTCACAAACCTGCAGAGTTATAAATGACAGCTATCGTCCAAAAATAGACTGAAGTAAGGCTGCCAAGAGGACTTGAAAGCGGGGCAGAATTGCAGGAAACCGATTTCAGGAGGTAGACTGGAATTGCATTGAAAGCATAGGAAAAGAGGCAGAACGTCCACAATGATGCACTTGGCCAAAAAGGGCGTATGCGTTTTTTCCTGAATATATTCAGGAAAAAACGCATACGCCCTTTTTGGCCAACCAAGCAAGCTTGCAAAGGAAATCTGCACTACAATGAAGTCTCACTTCCCCCCGGTCAAAAGGGCCATCTGAAAAAAGTGTAAAATCCAGACAGGCAGGACAGGCCATGGAGAACTGGGAGCCTTGTTATGCTGATGGGCGGGATGTAAATTGCCAACAGACACTCGGGAGAAGTGTATGGTGTTTCCTGAAACATCTAAAAAACAAAGCAACAGAGCCTAGGGCACTTCCACTTATGGTCCTATAGCTTAGGGAAATTAAAATCAAAAAGACACAGCCACTCCAAAGTTTGGGACGCCTCTGTTTACAAGAACCTCGTTTACCGTACAAGTTCAATATCACAGAAAGTGAAAAATGGATAAAGAACTTGTGGTACTTACGTACAATGCAGTATCACTCAGCAATGAAATCTATGTCATCAGGCCCGTAGCAGCATAATGAGTGGATTCAGGTACGATGATTCTAACTGAAATAAGTCACACAGAAAAAGAAACATCATAAGATATCACTAATACACGGAATGTAAACTTGGCTACAGAGGAACTGAATTCCAAAACAGAACAGGGTCTCAAATTTAGTAAACCAACTTATGCTTGCTTAAGGGGAAAGGTGAGTTGTGGTGCTGCATAAAACCAGAGATTGAAATGAGCACAGATAAAGTTCCTTAAGCCAAATATGGAATAGACAAGAGCTACTCCTTGCTCAACGAAATGGACTCAACACCCCATATTAAACGCCTAAGAATGTACCTGACTAGTAAGTATCTTAAAACCTATGGATTGCTATGTCTCCAAAAGAGAATCAAGCGTGTGTACAGGGGCATAAACGCAGCAGTGATAGGATTGGAGAGGTTCGGTGAGCAAATGAAGACCCTTTGAAGACATATTGCATGGTACCCATTCCACGGGTCTCAACTCTCCAGGTTTAAGGTATTCTTCTTTCAGCTAAAACATGCATGTGGAACCCAGAGTATGATCAACCGTGTGAACGGGAGACGTGTTCAAATATGTCTCAGTTTTCCTCCCCTGGTACTCGGGTGCAACATTCCAGACGCTTTACTAACACTCTCCCCACTTGGAGAGTCAGCGCCTTTAACCTCCTGTTTGGCCCAGTTTGCAATTTCTGCGGAAGATGAACAGGAATAGCGAGAACCAATGAGAGGCTAGCTGGAGGTGTCTGGACGGGCAAATTTAACTCTCATTTCCCACCAGGAAGAGGAAATAACCAAAGGCTCAGCGTGCCATGCCGGAACCAGATTAGGGCCTGAAGCCATCCTGCGGTGTTGCGGCCAGCTCAAAAGAAAGCGAGTTGAGGAAAGGAGCTCAGGAGCAGTGTAATTCACAAACCTGCAGAGTTATAAATGACAGCTATCGTCCAAAAATATACTGACGTAAGGCTGCCAAGAGGACTTGAAAGCGGGGCAGAATTGCAGGAAACCGATTTCAGGAGGTAGACTGGAATTGCATTGAAAGCATAGGAAAAGAGGCAGAACGTCCACAATGATGCACTTGGCCAAAAAGGGCGTATGCGTTTTTTCCTGAATATATTCAGGAAAAAACGCATACGCCCTTTTTGGCCAACCAAGCAAGCTTGCAAAGGAAATCTGCACTACAATGAAGTCTCACTTCCCCCCGGTCAAAAGGGCCATCTGAAAAAAGTGTAAAATCCAGAAAGGCAGGACAGGCCATGGAGAACTGGGAGCCTTGTTATGCTGATGGGCGGGATGTAAATTGCCAACAGACACTCGGGAGAAGTGTATGGTGTTTCCTGAAACATCTAAAAAACAAAGCAACAGAGCCTAGGGCACTTCCACTTATGGTCCTATAGCTTAGGGAAATTACAATCAAAAAGACACAGCCACCCCAAAGTTTGGGACGCCTCTGTTTACAAGAACCTCGTTTACCGTACAAGTTCAATATCACAGAAAGTGAAAAATGGATAAAGAACTTGTGGTACTTACGTACAATGCAGTATCACTCAGCAATGAAATCTATGTCATCAGGCCCGTAGCAGCATAATGAGTGGATTCAGGTACGATGATTCTAACTGAAATAAGTCACACAGAAAAAGAAACATCATAAGATATCAGTAATACACGGAATGGAAACTGGGCTACACAGGAACTGAATTCCAAAAGAGAACAGGGTCTCAAATTTTGAAAACCAACTTATGCTTGCTTAAGGGGAAAGGTGAGTTGTGGTGCTGCATAAAACCAGAGATTGAAATGAGCACAGATAAAGTTCCTTAAGCCAAATATGGAATAGACAAGAGCTACTCCTTGCTCAACGAAATGGACTCAACACCCCATATTAAACGCCTAAGAATGTACCTGACTAGTAAGTATCTTAAAACCTATGGATTGCTATGTCTCCAAAAGAGAATCAAGCGTGTGTACAGGGGCATAAACGCAGCAGTGATAGGATTGGATAGGTTCGGTGAGCAAATGAAGACCCTTTGAAGACATATTGCATGGTACCCATTCCACGGGTCTCAACTCTCCAGGTTTAAGGTATTCTTCCTTCAGCTAAAACATGCATGTGGAACCCAGAGTATGATCAACCGTGTGAACGGGAGACGTGTTCAAATATGTCTCAGTTTTCCTCCCCTGGTACTCGGGTGCAACATTCCAGACGCTTTACTAACACTCTCCCCACTTGGAGAGTCAGCGCCTTTAACCTCCTGTTTGGCCCAGTTTGCAATTTCTGCGGAAGATGAACAGGAATAGCGAGAACCAATGAGAGACTAGCTGGAGGTGTCTGGACGGGCAAATTTCACTCTCATTTCCCACCAGGAAGAGGAAATAACCAAAGGCTCAGCATGCCGTGCCGGAACCAGATTAGGGCCTGAAGCCATCCTGCGATGTTGCGGCCAGATCAAAAGAAAGTGAGTTGAGGAAAGGAGCTCAGGGGCACTGTAATTCACAAACCTGCAGAGTTATAAATGACAGCTATCATCCAAAAATATACTGAAGTAAGTCTGCCAAGAGGACTTGAAAGCGGGGCAGAATTGCAGGAAACCGATTTCAGGAGGTAGACTGGAATTGCATTGAAAGCATAGGAAAAGAGGCAGAACGTCCACAATGATGCACTTGGCCAAAAAGGGCGTATGCGTTTTTTCCTGAATATATTCAGGAAATAACGCATACGCCCTTTTTGGCCAACCAAGCAAGCTTGCAAAGGAAATCTGCACTACAATGAAGTCTCACTTCCCCCCGGTCAAAAGGGCCATCTGAAAAAAGTGTAAAATCCAGAAAGGCAGGACAGGCCATGGAGAACTGGGAGCCTTGTTATGCTGATGGGCGGGATGTAAATTGCCAACAGACACTCGGGAGAAGTGTATGGTGTTTCCTGAAACATCTAAAAAACAAAGCAACAGAGCCTAGGGCACTTCCACTTATGGTCCTATAGCTTAGGGAAATTAAAATCAAAAAGACACAGGCACCCCAAAGTTTGGGACGCCTCTGTTTACAAGAACCTCGTTTATAGTACAAGTTCAACATCGCAGAATGTGAAAAATGGGTAAAGAAGTTGTGGTATTTACTTACAAAGCAATATCACTCAGCATTGAAATCTATGTCATCAGGCCCTTAGCAGCACAATGAGTGGATTCAGGTATGATGATTCTAACTGAAATAAGTCACACAGAAAAAGAAACATCATAAGATATCAGTAATACACGGAATGTAAACTTGGCTACACAGGAACTGAATTCCAAAACAGAACAGGGTCTCAAATTTAGAAAACCAACTTATGCTTGCTTAAGGGGAAAGGTGAGTTGGGGTGCTGCATAAAACCAGAGATCGAAATGAGCACAGATAAAGTTCCTTAAGCCAAATATGGAATAGACAAGAGCTACTCCTTGCTCAACGAAATGGACTCAAAACCCCATATTAAACGCCTAAGAATGTACCTGACTAGTAAGTATCTTAAAACCTATGGATTGCTATGTCTCCAAAAGAGAATCAAGCGTGTGTACAGGGGCATAAACGCAGCAGTGATAGGATTGGAGAGGTTCGGTGAGCAAATGAAGACCCTTTGAAGTCATATTGCATGGTACCCATTACACAGGTCTCAACTCTCCAGGTTTAAGGTATTCTTCCTTCAGCTAAAACATGCATGTAGAACCTAGAGTATGATCAACCGTGTGAACGGGAGACGTGTTCAAATATGTCTCAGTTTTCCTCCCCTGGTACTCGGGTGCAACATTCCAGACGCTTTACTAACACTCTCCCCACTTGGAGAGTCAGCGCCTTTAACCTCCTGTTTGGCCCAGTTTGCAATTTCTGCGGAAGATGAACAGGAATAGCGAGAACCAATGAGAGACTAGCTGGAGGTGTCTGGACGGGCAAATTTAACTCTCATTTCCCACCAAGAAGAGGAAATAACCAAAGGCTCAGCGTGCCGTGCCGGAACCAGATTAGGGCCTGAAGCCATCCTGCGGTGTTGCGGCCAGATCAAAAGAAAGTGAGTTGAGGAAAGGAGCTCAGGGGCACTGTAATTCACAAACCTGCAGAGTTATAAATGACAGCTATCGTCCAAAAATAGACTGAAGTAAGTCTGCCAAGAGGACTTGAAAGCGGGGCAGAATTGCAGGAAACCGATTTCAGGAGGTAGACTGGAATTGCATTGAAAGCATAGGAAAAGAGGCAGAACGTCCACAATGATGCACTTGGCCAAAAAGGGCGTATGCGTTTTTTCCTGAATATATTCAGGAAAAAACGCATACGCCCTTTTTGGCCAACCAAGCAAGCTTGCAAAGGAAATCTGCACTACAATGAAGTCTCACTTCCCCCCGGTCAAAAGGGCCATCTGAAAAAAGTGTAAAATCCAGAAAGGCAGGACAGGCCATGGAGAACTGTGAGCCTTGTTATGCTGATGGGCGGGATGTAAATTGCCAACAGACACTTGGGAGAAGTGTATGGTGTTTCCTGAAACATCTAAAAAACAAAGCAACAGAGCCTAGGGCACTTCCACTTATGGTCCTATAGCTTAGGGAAATTAAAATCAAAAAGACACAGCCACCCCAAAGTTTGGGACGCCTCTGTTTACAAGCACCTCATTTACCGTACAAGTTCAATATCACAGAAAGTGAAAAATGGATAAAGAACTTGTGGTACTTACGTACAATGCAGTATCACTCAGCAATGAAATCTATGTCATCAGGCCCGTAGCAGCATAATGAGTGGATTCAGGTACGATGATTCTAACTGAAATAAGTCACACAGAAAAAGAAACATCATAAGATATCACTAATACACGGAATGTAAACTTGGCTACAGAGGAACTGAATTCCAAAACAGAACAGGGTCTCAAATTCAGAAAACCAACTTATGCTTGCTTAAGGGGAAAGGTGAGTTGGGGTGCTGCATAAAACCAGAGATTGAAATGAGCACAGATAAAGTTCCTTAAGCCAAATATGGAATAGACAAGAGCTACTCCTTGCTCAACGAAATGGACACAACACCCCATATTAAACGCCTAAGAATGTACCTGACTAGTAAGTATCTTAAAACCTATGGATTGCTATGTCTCCAAAAGAGAATCAAGCGTGTGTACAGGGGCATAAACACAGCAGTGATAGGATTGGAGAGGTTCGGTGAGCAAATGAAGACCCTTTGAAGACATATTGCATGGTACCCATTCCACGGGTCTCAACTCTCCAGGTTTAAGGTATTCTTCCTTCAGCTAAAACATGCATGTGGAACCTAGAGTATGATCAACCGTGTGAACGGGAGACGTGTTCAAATATGTCTCAGTTTTCCTCCCCTGGTACTCGGGTGCAACATTCCAGACGCTTTACTAACACTCTCCCCACTTGGAGAGTCAGCGCCTTTAACCTCCTGTTTGGCCCAGTTTGCAATTTCTGCGGAAGATGAACAGGAATAGCGAGAACCAATGAGAGACTAGCTGGAGGTGTCTGGACGGGCAAATTTAACTCTCATTTCCCACCAGGAAGAGGAAATAACCAAAGGCTCAGCGTGCCGTGCCGGAACCAGATTAGGGCCTGAAGCCATCCTGCGATGTTGCGGCCAGATCAAAAGAACGTGAGTTGAGGAAAGGAGCTCAGGGGCACTGTAATTCACAAACCTGCAGAGTTATAAATGACAGCTATCATCCAAAAATATACTGAAGTAAGTCTGCCAAGAGGACTTGAAAGCGGGGCAGAATTGCAGGAAACCGATTTCAGGAGGTAGACTGGAATTGCATTGAAAGCATAGGAAAAGAGGCAGAACGTCCACAATGATGCACTTGGCCAAAAAGGGCGTATGCGTTTTTTCCTGAATATATTCAGGAAAACACGCATACGCCCTTTTTGGCCAACCAAGCAAGCTTGCAAAGGAAATCTGCACTACAATGAAGTCTCACTTCCCCCCGGTCAAAAGGGCCATCTGAAAAAAGTGTAAAATCCAGAAAGGCAGGACAGGCCATGGAGAACTGGGAGCCTTGTTATGCTGATGGGCGGGATGTAAATTGCCAACAGACACTCGGGAGAAGTGTAAGGTGTTTCCTGAAACATCTAAAAAACAAATCAACAGAGCCTAGGGCACTTCCACTTATGGTCCTATAGCTTAGGGAAATTAAAATCAAAAAGACACAGCCACCCCAAAGTTTGGGACGCCTCTGTTTACAAGAACCTCGTTTACAGTACAAGTTCAACATCGCAGAATGTGAAAAATGGGTAAAGAAGTTGTGGTATTTACTTACAAAGCAATATCACTCAGCATTGAAATCTATGTCATCAGGCCCTTAGCAGCACAATGAGTGGATTCAGGTATGATGATTCTAACTGAAATAAGTCACACAGAAAAAGAAACATCATAAGATATCACTAATACATGGAATGTAAACTTGGCTACACAGGAACTGAATTCCAAAACAGAACAGGGTCTCAAATTTAGAAAACCAACTTATGCTTGCTTAAGGGGAAAGGTGAGATGGGGTGCTGCATAAAACCAGAGATTGAAATGAGCACAGATAAAGTTCCTTAAGCCAAATATGGAATAGACAAGAGCTACTCCTTGCTCAACGAAATGGACTCAACACCCCATATTAAACGCCTAAGAATGTACCTGACTAGTAAGTATCTTAAAACCTATGGATTGCTATGTCTCCAAAAGAGAATCAAGCGTGTGTACAGGGGCATAAACGCAGCAGTGATAGGATTGGAGAGGTTCGGTGAGCAAATGAAGACCCTTTGAAGTCATATTGCATGGTACCCATTACACAGGTCTCAACTCTCCAGGTTTAAGGTATTCTTCCTTCAGCTAAAACATGCATGTGGAACCTAGAGTATGATCAACCGTGTGAACGGGAGACGTGTTCAAATATGTCTCAGTTTTCCTCCCCTGGTACTCGGGTGCAACATTCCAGACGCTTTACTAACACTCTCCCCACTTGGAGAGTAAGCGCCTTTAACCTCCTGTTTGGCCCAGTTTGCAATTTCTGCGGAAGATGAACAGGAATAGCGAGAACCAATGAGAGACTAGCTGGAGGTGTCTGGACGGGCAAATTTAACTCTCATTTCCCACCAGGAAGAGGAAATAACCAAAGGCTCAGCGTGCTGTGCCGGAACCAGATTAGGGCCTGAAGCCATCCTGCGGTGTTGCGGCCAGATCAAAAGAAAGTGAGTTGAGGAAAGGAGCTCAGGGGCACTGTAATTCACAAACCTGCAGAGTTATAAATGACAGCTATCGTCCAAAAATAGACTGAAGTAAGTCTGCCAAGAGGACTTGAAAGCGGGGCAGAATTGCAGGAAACCGATTTCAGGAGGTAGACTGGAATTGCATTGAAAGCATAGGAAAAGAAGCAGAACGTCCACAATGATGCACTTGGCCAAAAAGGGCGTATGCGTTTTTTCCTGAATATATTCAGGAAAAAACGCATACGCCCTTTTTGGCCAACCAAGCAAGCTTGCAAAGGAAATCTGCACTACAATGAAGTCTCACTTCCCCCCGGTCAAAAGGGCCATCTGAAAAAAGTGTAAAATCCAGAAAGGCAGGACAGGCCATGGAGAACTGGGAGCCTTGTTATGCTGATGGGCGGGATGTAAATTGCCAACAGACACTCGGGAGAAGTGTATGGTGTTTCCTGAAACATCTAAAAAACAAATCAACAGAGCCTAGGGCACTTCCACTTATGGTCCTATAGCTTAGGGAAATTAAAATCAAAAAGACACAGCCACCCCAAAGTTTGGGACGCCTCTGTTTACAAGAACCTCGTTTACAGTACAAGTTCAACATCGCAGAATGTGAAAAATGGGTAAAGAAGTTGTGGTATTTACTTACAAAGCAATATCACTCAGCATTGAAATCTATGTCATCAGGCCCTTAGCAGCACAATGAGTGGATTCAGGTATGATGATTCTAACTGAAATAAGTCACACAGAAAAAGAAACATCATAAGATATCAGTAATACACGGAATGTAAACTTGGCTACACAGGAACTGAAATCCAAAACAGAACAGGGTCTCAAATTTAGAAAACCAACTTATGCTTGCTTAAGGGGAAAGGTGAGTTGGGGTGCTGCATAAAACCAGAGATCAAAATGAGCACAGATAAAGTTCCTTAAGCCAAATATGGAATAGACAAGAGCTACTCCTTGCTCAACGAAATGGACTCAACACCCCATATTAAACGCCTAAGAATGTACCTGACTAGTAAGTATCTTAAAACCTATGGATTGCTATGTCTCCAAAAGAGAATCAAGCGTGTGTACAGGGGCATAAACGCAGCAGTGATAGGATTGGAGAGGTTCGGTGAGCAAATGAAGACCCTTTGAAGACATATTGCATGGTACCCATTCCACGGGTCTCAACTCTCCAGGTTTAAGGTATTCTTCCTTCAGCTAAAACATGCATGTGGAACCCAGAGTATGATCAACCGTGTGAACGGGAGACGTGTTCAAATATGTCTCAGTTTTCCTCCCCTGGTACTCGGGTGCAACATTCCAGACACTTTACTAACACTCTCCCCACTGGGAGAGTCAGCGCCTTTAACCTCCTGTTAGGCCCAGTTTGCAATTTCTGCGGAAGATGAACAGGAATAGCGAGAACCAATGAGAGACTAGCTGGAGGTGTCTGGACGGGCAAATTTAACTCTCATTTCCCACCAGGAAGAGGAATTAACCAAAGGCTCAGCGTGCTGTGCCAGAAACAGATTAGGGCCTGAAGCCATCCTGCGGTGTTGCGGCCAGCTCACAAGAAAGCGAGTTGAAGAAAGGAGCTCAGGGGCACTGTAATTCACAAACCTGCAGAGTTATAAATGACAGCTATCGTCCAAAAATATACTGAAGTAAGGCTGCCAAGAGGACTTGAAAGCGGGGCAGAATTGCAGGAAACCGATTTCAGGAGGTAGACTGGAATTGCATTGAAAGCATAGGAAAAGAGGCAGAACGTCCACAATGATGCACTTGGCCAAAAAGGGCGTATGCATTTTTTCCTGAATATATTCAGGAAAAAACGCATACGCCCTTTTTGGCCAACCAAGCAAGCTTGCAAAGGAAATCTGCACTACAATGAAGTCTCACTTCCCCCCGGTCAAAAGGGCCATCTGAAAAAAGTGTAAAATCCAGAAAGGCAGGACAGGCCATGGAGAACTGGGAGCCTTGTTATGCTGATGGGCGGGATGTAAATTGCCAACAGACACTCGGGAGAAGTGTATGGTGTTTCCTGAAACATCTAAAAAACAAAGCAACAGAGCCTAGGGCACTTCCACTTATGGTCCTATAGCTTAGGGAAATTAAAATCAAAAAGACACAGCCACCCCAAAGTTTGGAACGGCTCTGTTTACAAGAACCTCGTTTACAGTACAAGTTCAACATCGCAGAAAGTGAAAAATGGATAAAGAAGTTGTGGTATTCACTTACAAAGCAATATCACTCAGCAATGAAATCTGTGTCATCAGGCCCTTAGCAGCACATGAGTGGATTCAGGTACGATGATTCTAACTGAAATAAGTTACACAGAAAAAGAAACATCATAAGATATCAGTAATACACGGAATGGAAACTTGGCTGCACAGGAACTGAATTACAGAACAGAACAGGGTCTCAAATTTAGAAAACCAACTTATGCTTGCTTAAGGGGAAAGGTGAGTTGGGGTGCTGCATAAAACCAGAGATTGAAATGAGCACAGATAAAGTTCCTTAAGCCAAATATGGAATAGACAAGAGCTACTCCTTGCTCAACGAAATGGACTCAACACCCCATATTAAATGCCTAAGAATGTACCTGACTAGTAAGTATCTTCAAACCTATGGATTGCTATGTCTCCGAAAGAGAATCAAGCATGTGTACAGGGGCATAAACGCAGCAGTGATAGGATTGGAGAGGTTCGGTGAGCAAATGAAGACCCTTTGAAGTCATATTGCATGGTACCCATTCCACGGGTTTCAACTACCCAGGTTTAAGGTATTCTTCCTTCAGCTAAAACATGCATGTGGAACCTAGAGTATGATCAACCATGTGATCGGGAGACGTGTTCAAATATGTCTCAGTTTTTGTACCCTGGTACTCGGGTGCAACATTCCAGACGCTTTACTAACACTCTCCCGACTTGGAGAGTCAGTCCCTTTAACCTCCTGTTTGGCCCAGTTTGCAATTTCTGCGGAAGATGAACAGGAATAGCGAGAACCAATGAGAGACTAGCTGGAGGTGTCTAGACGGGCAAATTTAACTCTCATTTCCCAACAGGTAGAGGAATTAACCAAAGGCTCAGCGTGCCGTGCCAGAACCAGATTAGGGCCTGAAGCCATCCTGCGGTGTTGCGGCCAGGTCACAAGAAAGCGAGTTGAAGAAAGGAGCTCAGGGGCACTGTAATTCACAAACCTGCAGAGTTATAAATGACAGCTATCGTCCAAAAATAGACTGAAGTAAGGCTGCCAAGAGGACTTGAAAGCGGGGCAGAATTGCAGGAAACCGATTTCAGGAGGTAGACTGGAATTGCATTGAAAGCATAGGAAAAGAGGCAGAACGTCCACAATGATGCACTTGGCCAAAAAGGGCGTATGCGTTTTTTCCTGAATATATTCAGGAAAAAAGGCATACGCCCTTTTTGGCCAACCAAGCAAGCTTGCAAAGGAAATCTGCACTACAATGAAGTCTCACTTCCCCCCGGTCAAAAGGGCCATCTGAAAAAAGTGTAAAATCCAGAAAGGCAGGACCGGCCATGGAGAACTGGGAGCCTTGTTATGCTGATGGGTGGGATATAAATTGCCAACAGACACTTGGGAGAAGTGTATGGTGTTTCCTGAAACATCTAAAAAACAAATCAACAGAGCCTAGGGCACTTCCACTTATGGTCCTATAGCTTAGGGAAATTAAAATCAAAAAGACACAGCCACCCCAAAATTTGGGACGCCTCTGTTTACAAGAACCTCGTTTACAGTACAAGTTCAACATCGCAGAATGTGAAAAATGGATAAAGAAGTTGTGGTATTTACTTACAAAGCAATATCACTCAGCAATGAAATCTATGTCATCAGGCCCTTAGCAGCACAATGAGTGGATTCAGGTATGATGATTCTAACTGAAATAAGTCACACAGAAAAAGAAACATCATAAGATATCAGTAATACACGGAATGTAAACTTGGCTACACAGGAACTGAATTACAGAACAGAACAGGGTCTCAAATTTAGAAAACCAACTTATGCTTGCTTAAGGGGAAAGGTGAGTTGGGGTGCTGCATAAAACCAGAGATCGAAATGAGCACAGATAAAGCTCCTTAAGCCAAATATGGAATAGACAAGAGCTACTCCTTGCTCAACGAAATGGACTCAACATCCCATATTAAACGCGTAAGAATGTACCTGACTAGTAAGTATCTTAAAACCTATGGATTGCTATGTCTCCAAAAGAGAATCAAGCATGTGTACAGGGGCAGAAACGCAGCAGTGATAGGATTGGAGAGGTTCGGTGAGCAAATGAAGACCCTTTGAAGTCATATTGCATGGTACCCATTACACGGGTCTCAACTCTCCAGGTTTAAGGTATTCTTCCTTCAGCTAAAACATGCATGTGGAACCCAGAGTATGATAAACCATGTGAACGGGAGACGTGTTCAAATATGTCTCAGTTTTCCTCCCCTGGTACTCGGGTGCAACATTCCAGACGCTTTACTAACACTCTCCCCACTTGGAGAGTCAGCGCCTTTAACCTCCTGTTTGGCCCAGTTTGCAATTTCTGCGGAAGATGAACAGGAATAGCGAGAACCAATGAGAGACTAGCTGGAGGTGTCTGGACGGGCAAATTTAACTCTCATTTCCCACCAGGAAGAGGAAATAACCAAAGGCTCAGCGTGCCGTGCCGGAACCAGATTAGGGCCTGAAGCCATCCTGCGGTGTTGCGGCCAGATCAAAAGAAAGTGAGTTGAGGAAAGGAGCTCAGGGGCACTGTAATTCACAAACCTGCAGAGTTATAAATGACAGCTATCGTCCAAAAATAGACTGAAGTAAGTCTGCCAAGAGGACTTGAAAGCGGGGCAGAATTGCAGGAAACCGATTTCAGGAGGTAGACTGGAATTGCATTGAAAGCATAGGAAAAGAGGCAGAACGTACACAATGATGCACTTGGCCAAAAAGGGCGTATGCGTTTTTTCCTGAATATATTCAGGAAATAACGCATACGCCCTTTTTGGCCAACCAAGCAAGCTTGCAAAGGAAATCTGCACTACAATGAAGTCTCACTTCCCCCCGGTCAAAAGGGCCATCTGAAAAAAGTGTAAAATCCAGAAAGGCAGGACAGGCCATGGAGAACTGGGAGCCTTGTTATGCTGATGGGCGGGATGTAAATTGCCAACAGACACTCGGGAGAAGTGTATGGTGTTTCCTGAAACATCTAAAAAACAAAGCAACAGAGCCTAGGGCACTTCCACTTATGGTCCTATAGCTTAGGGAAATTAAAATCAAAAAGACACAGCCACCCCAAAGTTTGGGACGCCACTGTTTACAAGAACCTCGTTTACAGTACAATTTCAACATCACAGAATGTGAAAAATGGATAAAGAAGTTGTGGTATTTACTTACAAAGCAATATCACTCAGCATTGAAATCTATGTCATCAGGCCCTTAGCAGCACAATGAGTGGATTCAGGTATGATGATTCTAACTGAAATAAGTCACACAGAAAAAGAAACATCATAAGATATCAGTAATACACGGAATGTAAACTTGGCTACACAGGAACTGAAATCCAAAACAGAACAGGGTCTCAAATTTAGAAAACCAACTTATGCTTGCTTAAGGGGAAAGGTGAGTTGGGGTGCTGCATAAAACCAGAGATCAAAATGAGCACAGATAAAGTTCCTTAAGCCAAATATGGAATAGACAAGAGCTACTCCTTGCTCAACGAAATGGACTCAACACCCCATATTAAACGCCTAAGAATGTACCTGACTAGTAAGTTTCTTAAAACCTATGGATTGCTATGTCTCCAAAAGAGAATCAAGCGTGTGTACAGGGGCATAAACGCAGCAGTGATAGGATTGGAGAGGTTCGGTGAGCAAATGAAGACCCTTTGAAGACATATTGCATGGTACCCATTCCACGGGTCTCAACTCTCCAGTTTTAAGGTATTCTTCCTTCAGCTAAAACATGCATGTGGAACCCAGAGTATGATCAACCGTATGAACGGGAGACGTGTTCAAATATGTCTCAGTTTTCCTCCCCTGGTACTCGGGTGCAACATTCCAGACACTTTACTAACACTCTCCCCACTTGGAGAGTCAGCGCCTTTAACCTCCTGTTAGGCCCAGTTTGCAATTTCTGCGGAAGATGAACAGGAATAGCGAGAACCAATGAGAGACTAGCTGGAGGTGTCTGGACGGGCAAATTTAACTCTCATTTCCCACCAGGAAGAGGAATTAACCAAAGGCTCAGCGTGCTGTGCCAGAAACAGATTAGGGCCTGAAGCCATCCTGCGGTGTTGCGGCCAGCTCACAAGAAAGCGAGTTGAAGAAAGGAGCTCAGGGGCACTGTAATTCACAAACCTGCAGAGTTATAAATGACAGCTATCGTCCAAAAATAGACTGAAGTAAGGCTGCCAAGAGGACTTGAAAGCAGGGCAGAATTGCAGGAAACCGATTTCAGGACGTAGACTGGAATTGCATTGAAAGCATAGGAAAAGAGGCAGAACGTCCACAATGATGCACTTGGCCAAAAAGGGCATATGCGTTTTTTCCTGAATATATTCAGGAAAAAACGCATACACCCTTTTTGGCCAACCAAGCAAGCTTGCAAAGGAAATCTGCACTACAATGAAGTCTCACTTCCCCCCGGTCAAAAGGGCCATCTGAAAAAAGTGTAAAATCCAGAAAGGCAGGACAGGCCATGGAGAACTGGGAGCCTTGTTATGCTGATGGGCGGGATGTAAATTGCCAACAGACACTCGGGAGAAGTGTATGGTGTTTCCTGAAACATCTAAAAAACAAAGCAACAGAGCCTAGGGCACTTCCACTTATGGTCCTATAGCTTAGGGAAATTAAAATCAAAAAGACACAGCCACCCCAAAGTTTGGAACGGCTCTGTTTACAAGAACCTCGTTTACAGTACAAGTTCAACATCGCAGAAAGTGAAAAATGGATAAAGAAGTTGTGGTATTCACTTACAAAGCAATATCACTCAGCAATGAAATCTGTGTCATCAGGCCCTTAGCAGCACAATGAGTGGATTCAGGTACGATGATTCTAACTGAAATAAGTTACACAGAAAAAGAAACATCATAAGATATCAGTAATACACGGAATGGAAACTTGGCTACACAGGAACTGAATTACAGAACAGAACAGGGTCTCAAATTTAGAAAACCAACTTATGCTAGCTTAAGGGGAAAGGTGAGTTGGGGTGCTGCATAAAACCAGAGATTGAAATGAGCACAGATAAAGTTCCTTAAGCCAAATATGGAATAGACAAGAGCAACTCCTTGCTCAACGAAATGGACTCAACACCCCATATTAAACGCCTAAGAATGTACCTGACTAGTAAGTATCTTCAAACCTATGGATTGCTATGTCTCCGAAAGAGAATCAAGCATGTGTACAGGGGCATAAACGCAGCAGTGATAGGATTGGAGAGGTTCGGTGAGCAAATGAAGACCCTTTGAAGTCATATTGCATGGTACCCATTCCACGGGTTTCAACTACCCAGGTTTAAGGTATTCTTCCTTCAGCTAAAACATGCATGTGGAACCTAGAGTATGATCAACCATGTGATCGGGAGACGTGTTCAAATATGTCTCAGTTTTCGTACCCTGGTACTCGGGTGCAACATTCCAGACGCTTTACTAACACTCTCCCAACTTGGAGAGTCAGTCCCTTTAACCTCCTGTTTGGCCCAGTTTGCAATTTCTGCGGAAGATGAACAGGAATAGCGAGAACCAATGAGAGACTAGCTGGAGGTGTCTAGACGGGCAAATTTTACTCTCATTTCCCACCAGGAAGAGGAATTAACCAAAGGCTCAGCGTGCCGTGCCAGAACCAGATTAGGGCCTGAAGCCATCCTGCGGTGTTGCGGCCAGGTCACAAGAAAGCGAGTTGAAGAAAGGAGCTCAGGGGCACTGTAATTCACAAACCTGCAGAGTTATAAATGACAGCTATCGTCCAAAAATAGACTGAAGTAAGGCTGCCAAGAGGACTTGAAAGCGGGGCAGAATTGCAGGAAACCGATTTCAGGAGGTAGACTGGAATTGCATTGAAAGCATAGGAAAAGAGGCAGAACGTCCACAATGATGCACTTGGCCAAAAAGGGCGTATGCGTTTTTTCCTGAATATATTCAGGAAAAAACGCATACGCCCTTTTTGGCCAACCAAGCAAGCTTGCAAAGGAAATCTGCACTACAATGAAGTCTCACTTCCCCCCTGTCAAAAGGGCCATCTGAAAAAAGTGTAAAATCCAGAAAGGCAGGACAGGCCATGGAGAACTGGGAGCCTTGTTATGCTGATGGGCGGGATGTAAATTGCCAACAACCACTCGGGAGAAGTGTATGGTGTTTCCTGAAACATCTAAAAAACAAAGAAACAGAGCCTAGGGCACTTCCACTTATGGTCCTATAGCTTAGGGAATTTAAAATCTAAAAGACACAGCCACCCCAAAGTTTGGAACGGCTCTGTTTACAAGAACCTCGTTTACAGTACAAGTTCAACATCACAGAAAGTGAAAAATGGAGAAAGAAGTTGTGGTATTTACTTACAAAGCAATATCACTCAGCAATGAAATCTGTGTCATCAGGCCCTTAGCAGCACAATGAGTGGATTCAGGTATGATGATTCTAACTGAAATAAGTCACAGAGAAAAAGAAACATCATAAGATATCAGTAATACACGGAATGGAAACTTGGCTACACAGGAACTGAATTACAGAACAGAACAGGGTCTCAAATTTAGAAAACCAACTTATGCTTGCTTAAGGGGAAAGGTGAGTTGGGGTGCTGCATAAAACCAGAGATTGAAATGAGCACAGATAAAGTTCCTTAAGCCAAATATGGAATAGACAAGAGCTACTCCTTGCTCAACGAAATGGACTCAACACCCCATATTAAACGCCTAAGAATGTACCTGACTAGTAAGTATCTTCAAACCTATGGATTGCTATGTCTCCGAAAGAGAATCAAGCATGTGTACAGGGGCATAAACGCAGCAGTGATAGGATTGGAGAGGTTCGGTGAGCAAATGAAGACCCTTTGAAGTCATATTGCATGGTACCCATTCCACGGGTTTCAACTACCCAGGTTTAAGGTATTCTTCCTTCAGCTAAAACATGCATGTGGAACCCAGAGTATGATCAACCGTGTGAACGGGAGACGTGTTCAAATATGTCTCAGTTTTCCTCCCCTGGTACTCGGGTGCAACATTCCAGACGCTTTACTAACACTCTCCCGACTTGGAGAGTCAGTCCCTTTAACCTCCTGTTTGGCCCAGTTTGCAATTTCTGCGGAAGATGAACAGGAATAGCGAGAACCAATGAGAGACTAGCTGGAGGTGTCTGGACGGGCAAATTTAACTCTCATTTCCCACCAGGAAGAGGAATTAACCAAAGGCTCAGCGTGCCGTGCCCGAACCAGATTAGGGCCTGAAGCCATCCTGCGGTGTTTTGGCCAGCTCACAAGAAAGTGAGTTGAAGAAAGGAGCTCAGGGGCACGGTAATTCACAAACCTGCAGAGTTATAAATGACAGCTATCGTCCAAAAATAGACTGAAGTAAGGCTGCCAAGAGGACTTGAAAGCGGGGCAGAATTGCAGGAAACCGATTTCGGGAGGTAGACTGGAATTGCATTGAAAGCATAGGAAAAGAGGCAGAACGTCCACAATGATGCACTTGGCCAAAAAGGGCGTATGCGTTTTTTCCTGAATATATTCAGGAAAAAACGCATACGCCCTTTTTGGCCAACCAAGCAAGCTTGCAAAGGAAATCTGCACTACAATGAAGTCTCACTTCCCCCCGGTCAAAAGGGCCATCTGAAAAAAGTGTAAAATCCAGAAAGGCAGGACAGGCCATGGAGAACTGGGAGCCTTGTTATGCTGATGGGCGGGATGTAAATTGCCAACAGACACTTGGGAGAAGTGTATGGTGTTTCCTGAAACATCGAAAAAACAAAGCAACAGAGCCTAGGGCACTTCCACTTATGGTCCTATAGCTTAGGAAAATTAAAATCAAAAAGACACAGCCACCCCAAAGTTTGGGACGCCTCTGTTTACAAGAACCTCGTTTACAGTACAAGTTCAACATCGCAGAAAATGAAAAATGGATAAAGAAGCTGTGGTATTTACTTACAAAGCAATATCACTCAGCAATGAAATCTATGTCATCAGGCCCTTAGCAGCACAATGAGTGGATTCAGATATGATGATTCTACCTGAAATAAGTCACACAGAAAAAGAAACATCATAAGATATCACTAATACACGGAATGTAAACTTGGCTACACAGGAACTGAATTTCAGAACAGAACAGGGTCTCAAATTTAGAAAACCAACTTATGCTTGCTTAAGGGGAAAGGTGAGTTGGGGTGCTGCATAAAACCAGAGATTGAAATGAGCACAGATAAAGTTCCTTAAGCCAAATATGGAATAGACAAGAGCTACTCCTTGCTCAATGAAATGGACTCAACACCCCATATTAAACGCCTAAGAATGTACCTGACTAGTAAGTATCTTAAAACCTATGGATTGCTATGTCTCCGAAAGAGAATCAAGCATGTGTACAGGGGCATAAACACAGCAGTGATAGGATTGGAGAGGTTCGGTGAGCAAATGAAGACCCTTTGAAGTCATATTGCATGGTACCCATTCCACGGGTTTCAACTACCCAGGTTTAAGGTATTCTTCCTTCAGCTAAAACATGCATGTGGAACCCAGAGTATGATCAACCATGTGATCGGGAGACGTGTTCAAATATGTCTCAGTTTTCGTACCCTGGTACTCGGGTGCAACATTCCAGACGCTTTACTAACACTCTCCCCACTTGGAGAGTCAGCGCCTTTAACCTCCTGTTTGGCCCAGTTTGCAATTTCTGCGGAAGATGAACAGGAATAGCGAGAACCAATGAGAGGCTAGCTGGAGGTGTCTGGACGGGCAAATTTAACTCTCATTTCCCACCAGGAAGAGGAAATAACCAAAGGCTCAGCGAGCCGTGCCGGAACCAGATTAGGGCCTGAATCCATCCTGCGGTGTTGCGGCCAGCTCAAAAGAAAGCGAGTTGAGGAAAGGAGCTCAGGGGCACTGTAATTCACAAACCTGCAGAGTTATAAATGACAGCTATCGTCCAAAAATATACTGACGTAAGGCTGCCAAGAGGACTTGAAAGCGGGGCAGAATTGCAGGAAACCGATTTCAGGAGGTAGACTGGAATTGCATTGAAACCATAGGAAAAGAGGCAGAACGTCCACAATGATGCACTTGGCCAAAAAGGGCATATGCGTTTTTTCCTGAATATATTCAGGAAAAAACGCATACGCCCTTTTTGGCCAACCAAGCAAGCTTGCAAAGGAAATCTGCACTACAATGAAGTCTCACTTCCCCCCGGTCAAAAGGGCCATCTGAAAAAAGTGTAAAATCCAGAAAGGCAGGACAGGCCATGGAGAACTGGGAGCCTTGTTATGCTGATGGGCGGGATGTAAATTGCCAACAGACACTCAGGAGAAGTGTATGGTGTTTCCTGAAACATCTAAAAAACAAAGCAACAGAGCCTAGGGCACTTCCACTTATGGTCCTATAGCTTAGGGAAATTAAAATCAAAAAGACACAGCCACCCCAAAGTTTGGGACGCCTCTGTTTACAAGCACCTCATTTACCGTACAAGTTCAATATCACAGAAAGTGAAAAATGGATAAAGAACTTGTGGTACTTACGTACAATGCAGTATCACTCAGCAATGAAATCTATGTCATCAGGCCCGTAGCAGCATAATGAGTGGATTCAGGTACGATGAATCTAACTGAAATAAGTCACACAGAAAAAGAAACATCATAAGATATCAGTAATACACGGAATGTAAACTTGGCTACAGAGGAACTGAATTCCAAAACAGAACAGGGTCTCAAATTTAGAAAACCAACTTATGCTTGCTTAAGGGGAAAGGTGAGTTGGGGTGCTGCATAAAACCAGAGATTGAAATGAGCACAGATAAAGTTCCTTAAGCCAAATATGGAATAGACAAGAGCTACTCCTTGCTCAACGAAATGGACTCAACACCCCATATTAAACGCCTAAGAATGTACCTGACTAGTAAGTATCTTAAAACCTATGGATTGCTATGTCTCCAAAAGAGAATCAAGCGTGTGTACAGGGGCATAAACGCAGCAGTGATAGGATTGGAGAGGTTCGGTGAGCAAATGAAGACCCTTTGAAGACATATTGCATGGTACCCATTCCACGGGTCTCAACTCTCCAGGTTTAAGGTATTCTTCCTTCAGCTAAAACATGCATGTGGAACCCAGAGTATGATCAACCGTGTGAACGGGAGACGTGTTCAAATATGTCTCAGTTTTCCTCCCCTGGTACTCGGGTGCAACATTCCAGACGCTTTACTAACACTCTCCCCACTTGGAGAGTCAGCGCCTTTAACCTCCTGTTTGGCCCAGTTTGCAATTTCTGCGGAAGATGAACAGGAATAGCGAGAACCAATGAGAGGCTAGCTGGAGGTGTCTGGACGGGCAAATTTAACTCTCATTTCCCACCAGGAAGAGGAAATAACCAAAGGCTCAGCGTGCCGTGCCCGAACCAGATTAGGGCCTGAAGCCATCCTGCGGTGTTTTGGCCAGCTCACAAGAAAGTGAGTTGAAGAAAGGAGCTCAGGGGCACGGTAATTCACAAACCTGCAGAGTTATAAATGACAGCTATCGTCCAAAAATAGACTGAAGTAAGGCTGCCAAGAGGACTTGAAAGCGGGGCAGAATTGCAGGAAACCGATTTCGGGAGGTAGACTGGAATTGCATTGAAAGCATAGGAAAAGAGGCAGAACGTCCACAATGATGCACTTGGCCAAAAAGGGCGTATGCGTTTTTTCCTGAATATATTCAGGAAAAAACGCATACGCCCTTTTTGGCCAACCAAGCAAGCTTGCAAAGGAAATCTGCACTACAATGAAGTCTCACTTCCCCCCGGTCAAAAGGGCCATCTGAAAAAAGTGTAAAATCCAGAAAGGCAGGACAGGCCATGGAGAACTGGGAGCCTTGTTATGCTGATGGGCGGGATGTAAATTGCCAACAGACACTTGGGAGAAGTGTATGGTGTTTCCTGAAACATCGAAAAAACAAAGCAACAGAGCCTAGGGCACTTCCACTTATGGTCCTATAGCTTAGGAAAATTAAAATCAAAAAGACACAGCCACCCCAAAGTTTGGGACGCCTCTGTTTACAAGAACCTCGTTTACAGTACAAGTTCAACATCGCAGAAAATGAAAAATGGATAAAGAAGCTGTGGTATTTACTTACAAAGCAATATCACTCAGCAATGAAATCTATGTCATCAGGCCCTTAGCAGCACAATGAGTGGATTCAGATATGATGATTCTACCTGAAATAAGTCACACAGAAAAAGAAACATCATAAGATATCACTAATACACGGAATGTAAACTTGGCTACACAGGAACTGAATTTCAGAACAGAACAGGGTCTCAAATTTAGAAAACCAACTTATGCTTGCTTAAGGGGAAAGGTGAGTTGGGGTGCTGCATAAAACCAGAGATTGAAATGAGCACAGATAAAGTTCCTTAAGCCAAATATGGAATAGACAAGAGCTACTCCTTGCTCAATGAAATGGACTCAACACCCCATATTAAACGCCTAAGAATGTACCTGACTAGTAAGTATCTTAAAACCTATGGATTGCTATGTCTCCGAAAGAGAATCAAGCATGTGTACAGGGGCATAAACACAGCAGTGATAGGATTGGAGAGGTTCGGTGAGCAAATGAAGACCCTTTGAAGTCATATTGCATGGTACCCATTCCACGGGTTTCAACTACCCAGGTTTAAGGTATTCTTCCTTCAGCTAAAACATGCATGTGGAACCCAGAGTATGATCAACCATGTGATCGGGAGACGTGTTCAAATATGTCTCAGTTTTCGTACCCTGGTACTCGGGTGCAACATTCCAGACGCTTTACTAACACTCTCCCCACTTGGAGAGTCAGCGCCTTTAACCTCCTGTTTGGCCCAGTTTGCAATTTCTGCGGAAGATGAACAGGAATAGCGAGAACCAATGAGAGGCTAGCTGGAGGTGTCTGGACGGGCAAATTTAACTCTCATTTCCCACCAGGAAGAGGAAATAACCAAAGGCTCAGCGAGCCGTGCCGGAACCAGATTAGGGCCTGAATCCATCCTGCGGTGTTGCGGCCAGCTCAAAAGAAAGCGAGTTGAGGAAAGGAGCTCAGGGGCACTGTAATTCACAAACCTGCAGAGTTATAAATGACAGCTATCGTCCAAAAATATACTGACGTAAGGCTGCCAAGAGGACTTGAAAGCGGGGCAGAATTGCAGGAAACCGATTTCAGGAGGTAGACTGGAATTGCATTGAAAGCATAGGAAAAGAGGCAGAACGTCCACAATGATGCACTTGGCCAAAAAGGGCATATGCGTTTTTTCCTGAATATATTCAGGAAAAAACGCATACGCCCTTTTTGGCCAACCAAGCAAGCTTGCAAAGGAAATCTGCACTACAATGAAGTCTCACTTCCCCCCGGTCAAAAGGGCCATCTGAAAAAAGTGTAAAATCCAGAAAGGCAGGACAGGCCATGGAGAACTGGGAGCCTTGTTATGCTGATGGGCGGGATGTAAATTGCCAACAGACACTCGGGAGAAGTGTATGGTGTTTCCTGAAACATCTAAAAAACAAATCAACAGAGCCTAGGGCACTTCCACTTATGGTCCTATAGCTTAGGGAAATTAAAATCAAAAAGACACAGCCACCCCAAAGTTTGGGACGCCTCTGTTTACAAGAACCTCGTTTACAGTACAAGTTCAACATCGCAGAATGTGAAAAATGGATAAAGAAGTTGTGGTATTTACTTACAAAGCAATATCACTCAGCAATGAAATCTGTGTCATCAGGCCCTTAGCAGCACAATGAGTGGATTCAGGTATGATGATTCTAACTGAAATAAGTCACACAGAAAAAGAAACATCATAAGATATCAGTAATACACGGAATGTAAACTTGGCTACACAGGAACTGAATTACAGAACAGAACAGGGTCTCAAATTTAGAAAACCAACTTATGCTTGCTTAAGGGGAAAGGTGAGTTGGGGTGCTGCATAAAACCAGAGATCGAAATGAGCACAGATAAAGTTCCTTAAGCCAAATATGGAATAGACAAGAGCTACTCCTTGCTCAACGAAATGGACTCAACATCCCATATTAAACGCCTAAGAATGTACCTGACTAGTAAGTATCTTAAAACCTATGGATTGCTATGTCTCCAAAAGAGAATCAAGCATGTGTACAGGGGCAGAAACGCAGCAGTGATAGGATTGGAGAGGTTCGGTGAGCAAATGAAGACCCTTTGAAGTCATATTGCATGGTACCCATTACACAGGTCTCAACTCTCCAGGTTTAAGGTATTCTTCCTTCAGCTAAAACATGCATGTGGAACCCAGAGTATGATCAACCATGTGAACGGGAGACGTGTTCAAATATGTCTCAGTTTTCCTCCCCTGGTACTCGGGTGCAACATTCCAGACGCTTTACTAACACTCTCCCCACTTGGAGAGTCAGCGCCTTTAACCTCCTGTTTGGCCCAATTTGCAATTTCTGCGGAAGATGAACAGGAATAGTGAGAACCAATGAGAGACTAGCTGGAGGTGTCTGGACGGGCAAATTTAACTCTCATTTCCCACCAGGAAGAGGAAATAACCAAAGGCTCAGCGTGCTGTGCCGGAACCAGATTAGGGCCTGAAGCCATCCTGCGGTGTTGCGGCCAGCTCAAAAGAAAGCGAGTTGAGGAAAGGAGCTCAGGGGCACTGTAATTCACAAACCTGCAGAGTTATAAATGACAGCTATCGTCCAAAAATACACTGAAGTAAGGCTGCCAAGAGGACTTGAAAGCGGGGCAGAATTGCAGGAAACCGATTTCAGGAGGTAGACTGGAATTGCATTGAAAGCATAGGAAAAGAGGCAGAACGTCCACAATGATGCACTTGGCCAAAAAGGGCATATGCGTTTTTTCCTGAATATATTCAGGAAAAAAGGCATACGCCCTTTTTGGCCAACCAAGCAAGCTTGCAAAGGAAATCTGCACTACAATGAAGTCTCACTTCCCCCCGGTCAAAAGGGCCATCTGAAAAAAGTGTAAAATCCAGAAAGGCAGGACAGCCCATGGAGAACTGGGAGCCTTGTTATGCTGATGGGCGGGATGTAAATTGCCAACAGACACTTGGGAGAAGTGTATGGTGTTTCCTGAAACATCTAAAAAACAAATCAACAGAGCCTAGGGCACTTCCACTTATGGTCCTATAGCTTAGGGAAATTAAAATCAAAAAGACACAGCCACCCCAAAGTTTGGGACGCCTCTGTTTACAAGCACCTCATTTACCGTACAAGTTCAATATCACAGAAAGTGAAAAATGGATAAAGAACTTGTGGTACTTACGTACAATGCAGTATCACTCAGCAATGAAATCTATGTCATCAGGCCCGTAGCAGCATAATGAGTGGATTCAGGTACGATGAATCTAACTGAAATAAGTCACACAGAAAAAGAAACATCATAAGATATCAGTAATACACGGAATGTAAACTTGGCTACAGAGGAACTGAATTCCAAAACAGAACAGGGTCTCAAATTTAGAAAACCAACTTATGCTTGCTTAAGGGGAAAGGTGAGTTGTGGTGCTGCATAAAACCAGAGATTGAAATGAGCACAGATAAAGTTCCTTAAGCCAAATATGGAATAGACAAGAGCTACTCCTTGCTCAACGAAATGGACTTAACACCCCATATTAAACGCCTAAGAATGTACCTGACTAGTAAGTATCTTAAAACCTATGGATTGCTATGTCTCCAAAAGAGAATCAAGCGTGTGTACAGGGGCATAAACGCAGCAGTGATAGGATTGGAGAGGTTCGGTGAGCAAATGAAGACCCTTTGAAGACATATTGCATGGTACCCATTCCACGGGTCTCAACTCTCCAGGTTTAAGGTATTCTTCCTTCAGCTAAAACATGCATGTGGAACCCAGAGTATGATCAACCGTGTGAACGGGAGACGTGTTCAAATATGTCTCAGTTTTCCTCCCCTGGTACTCGGGTGCAACATTCCAGACGCTTTACTAACACTTTCCCCACTTGGAGAGTCAGCGCCTTTAACCTCCTGTTTGGCCCAGTTTGCAATTTCTGCGGAAGATGAACAGGAATAGCGAGAACCAATGAGAGGCTAGCTGGAGGTGTCTGGACGGGCAAATTTAACTCTCATTTCCCACCAGGAAGAGGAAATAACCAAAGGCTCAGTGTGTCGTGCCGGAACCAGATTAGGGCCTGAAGCCATCCTGCGGTGTTGCGGCCAGCTCAAAAGAAAGCGAGTTGAAGAAAGGAGCTCAGGGGCACTGTAATTCACAAACCTGCAGAGTTATAAATGACAGCTATCGTCCAAAAATAGACTGAAGTAAGGCTGCCAAGAGGACTTGAAAGCGGGGCAGAATTGCAGGAAACCGATTTCAGGAGGTAGACTGAAATTGCATTGAAAGCATAGGAAAAGAGGCAGAACGTCCACAATGATGCACTTGGCCAAAAAGGGCGTATGCGTTTTTTCCTGAATATATTCAGGAAAAAACGCATACGCCCTTTTTGGCCAAGCAAGCAATCTTGCAAAGGAAATCTGCACTACAATGAAGTCTCACTTCCCCCCGGTCAAAAGGGCCATCTGAAAAAAGTGTAAAATCCAGAAAGGCAGGACAGGCCATGGAGAACTGGGAGCCTTGTTATGCTGAAGGGCGGGATGTAAATTGCCTACAACCACTCGGGAGAAGTGTATGGTGTTTCCTGAAACATCTAAAAAACAAAGCAACAGAGCCTAGGGCACTTCCACTTATGGTCCTATAGCTTAGGGAATTTAAAATAAAAAGACACAGCCACCCCAAAGTTTGGGACGCCTCTGTTTACAAGAACCTCGTTTACAGTACAAGTTCAACATCGCAGAAATTGAAAAATGGATAAAGAAGTTGTGGTATTTACTTACAAAGCAATATCTCTCAGCAATGAAATCTATGTCATCAGGCCCTTAGCATCACAATGAGTGGATTCAGGTATGATGATTCTAACTGAAATAAGTCACACAGAAAAAGAAACATCATAAGATATCAGTAATACACGGAATGTAAACTTGGCTACACAGGAACTGAATTACAGAACACAACAGCGTCTCAAATTTAGACAACCAACTTATGCTTGCTTAAGGGGAAAGGTGAGTTGGGGTGCTGCATAAAACCAGAGATTGAAATGAGCACAGATAAAGTTCCTTAAGTCAAATATGGAATAGACAAGAGCTACTCCTTGCTCAACGAAATGGACTCAACACCGCATATTAAACGCCTAAGAATGTACCTGACTAGTAAGTATCGTAAAACCTATGGATTGCTATGTCTCCAAAAGAGAATCAAGCATGTGTACAGGGGCATAAACGCAGCAGTGATAGGATTGGAGAGGTTCGGTGAGCAAATGAAGACCCTTTGAAGTCTTATTGCATGGTACCCATTCCACGGGTTTCAACTACCCAGGTTTAAGGTATTCTTCCTTCAGCTAAAACATGTATGTGGAACCTAGTGTATGATCAACCATGTGATCGAGAGATGTATTCAAATATGTCTCAGTTTTCGTACCCTGGTATTCGGGTGCAACATTCCAGAAGCTTTACTAACACTCTCCCGACTTGGAGAGTCAGTCCCTTTAACCTCCTGTTTGGCCCACTTTGCAATTTCTGCGGAAGATGAACAGGAATAGCGAGAACCAATGAGAGACTAGCTGGAGGTGTCTGGACGGGCAAATTTAACTCTCATTTCCCACCAGGAAGAGGAATTAACCAAAGGCTCAGCGTGCCGTGCCGGAACCAGATTAGGGCCTGAAGCCATCCTGCGGTGTTGTGGCCAGGTCACAAGAAAGCGAGTTGAAGAAAGGAGCTCAGGGGCACTGTAATTCACAAACCTACAGAGTTATAAATGACAGCTATCGTCCAAAAATAGACTGAAGTAAGGCTGCCAAGAGGACTTGAAAGCGGGGCAGAATTGCAGGAAACCGATTTCAGGAGGTAGACTGAAATTGCATTGAAAGCATAGGAAAAGAGGCAGAACGTCCACAATGATGCACTTGGCCAAAAAGGGCGTATGCGTTTTTTCCTGAATATATTCAGGAAAAAACGCATACGCCCTTTTTGGCCAACCAAGCAAGCTTGCAAAGGAAATCTGCACTACAATGAAGTCTCACTTCCCCCCGGTCAAAAGGGCCATCTGAAAAATGTGTAAAATCCAGAAAGGCAGGACAGGCCATGGAGAACTGGGAGCCTTGTTATGCTGATGGGCGGGATGTAAATTGCCAACAGACACTGGGGAGAAGTGTATGGTGTTTCCTGAAACATCTAAAAAACAAAGCAACAGAGCCTAGGGCACTTCCACTTATGGTCCTATAGCTTAGGGAAATTAAAGTCAAAAAGACACAGCCACCCCAAAGTTTGGGACGCCTCTGTTTACAAGAACCTCGTTTACAGTACAAGTTCAACATTGCAGAAAGTGAAAAATGGATAAAGAAGTTGTGGTATTTACTTACAAAGCTATATCACTCAGGAATGAAATCTATGTCATCAGGCCCTTAGCAGCACAATGAGTGGATTCAGGTATGATGATTCTAACTGAAATAAGTCACACAGAAAAAGAAACATCATAAGATATCAGTAATACACGGAATGTAAACTTGGCTACACAGGAACTGAATTACAGAGCAGAACAGGGTCTCAAATTTAGAAAACCAACTTATGCTTGCTTAAGGGTAAAGGTGAGTTGGGGTGCTGCATAAAACCAGAGATTGAAATGAGCACAGATAAAGTTCCTTAAGTCAAATATGGAATAGACAAGAGCTACTCCTTGCTCAACGAAATGGACTCAACACCGCATATTAAACGCCTAAGAATGTACCTGACTAGTAAGTATCGTAAAACCTATGGATTGCTATGTCTCCAAAAGAGAATCAAGCATGTGTACAGGGGCATAAACGCAGCAGTGATAGGATTGGAGAGGTTCGGTGAGCAAATGAAGACCCTTTGAAGTCATATTGCATGGTACCCTTTACACGGGTCTCAACTCTCCAGGTTTAAGGTATTCTTCCTTCAGCTAAAACATGCATGTGGAACCCAAGTATGATCAACCATGTGAACGGGAGACGTGTTCAAATATGTCTCAGTTTTCCTCCCCTGGTACACGGGTGCAACATTCCAGACGCTTTACTAACACTCTCCCCACTTAGAGAGTCAGTCCCTTTAACCTCCTGTTTGGCCTAGTTTGCAATTACTGCGGAAGATGAACAGGAATAGCGAGAACCAATGAGAGACTAGCTGGAGGTGTCTGGACGGGCAAATTTAACTCTCATTTCCCACCAGGAAGAGGAAATAACCAAAGGCTCAGTGTGTCGTGCCGGAACCAGATTAGGGCCTGAAGCCATCCTGCGGTGTTGCGGCCAGCTCAAAAGAAAGCGAGTTGAAGAAAGGAGCTCAGGGGCACTGTAATTCACAAACCTGCAGAGTTATAAATGACAGCTATCGTCCAAAAATAGACTGAAGTAAGGCTGCCAAGAGGACTTGAAAGCGGGGCAGAATTGCAGGAAACCGATTTCAGGAGGTAGACTGAAATTGCATTGAAAGCATAGGAAAAGAGGCAGAACGTCCACAATGATGCACTTGGCCAAAAAGGGCGTATGCGTTTTTTCCTGAATATATTCAGGAAAAAACGCATACGCCCTTTTTGGCCAACCAAGCAATCTTGCAAAGGAAATCTGCACTACAATGAAGTCTCACTTCCCCCCGGTCAAAAGGGCCATCTGAAAAAAGTGTAAAATCCAGAAAGGCAGGACAGGCCATGGAGAACTGGGAGCCTTGTTATGCTGAAGGGCGGGATGTAAATTGCCTACAACCACTCGGGAGAAGTGTATGGTGTTTCCTGAAACATCTAAAAAACAAAGCAACAGAGCCTAGGGCACTTCCACTTATGGTCCTATAGCTTAGGGAATTTAAAATAAAAAAGACACAGCCACCCCAAAGTTTGGGACGCCTCTGTTTACAAGAACCTCGTTTACAGTACAAGTTCAACATCGCAGAAAGTGAAAAATGGATAAAGAAGTTGTGGTATTTACTTACAAAGCAATATCACTCAGCAATGAAATCTATGTCATCAGGCCCTTAGCATCACAATGAGTGGATTCAGGTATGATGATTCTAACTGAAATAAGTCACACAGAAAAAGAAACATCACAAGATATCAGTAATACACGGAATGTAAACTTGGCTACACAGGAACTGAATTACAGAGCAGAACAGGGTCTCAAATTTAGAAAACCAACTTATGCTTGCTTAAGGGTAAAGGTGAGTTGGGGTGCTGCATAAAACCAGAGATTGAAATGAGCACAGATAAAGTTCCTTAAGTCAAATATGGAATAGACAAGAGCTACTCCTTGCTCAACGAAATGGACTCAACACCGCATATTAAACGCCTAAGAATGTACCTGACTAGTAAGTATCGTAAAACCTATGGATTGCTATGTCTCCAAAAGAGAATCAAGCATGTGTACAGGGGCATAAACGCAGCAGTGATATGATTGGAGAGGTTCGGTGAGCAAATGAAGACCCTTTGAAGTCATATTTCATGGTACCCTTTACACGGGTCTCAACTCTCCAGGTTTAAGGTATTCTTCCTTCAGCTAAAACATGCATGTGGAACCCAAGTATGATCAACCATGTGAACGGGAGACGTGTTCAAATATGTCTCAGTTTTCCTCCCCTGGTACACGGGTGCAACATTCCAGACGCTTTACTGACACTCTCCCCACTTGGAGAGTCAGTCCCTTTAACCTCCTGTTTGGCCCAGTTTGCAATTTCTGCGGAAGATGAACAGGAATAGCGAGAACCAATGAGAGACTAGCTGGAGGTGTCTGGACGGGCAAATTTAACTCTCATTTCCCACCAGGAAGAGGAAATAACCAAAGGCTCAGTGTGTCGTGCCGGAACCAGATTAGGGCCTGAAGCCATTCTGCGGTGTTGCGGCCAGCTCAAAAGAAAGCGAGTTGAAGAAAGGAGCTCAGGGGCACTGTAATTCACAAACCTGCAGAGTTATAAATGACAGCTATCGTCCAAAAATAGACTGAAGTAAGGCTGCCAAGAGGACTTGAAAGCGGGGCAGAATTGCAGGAAACCGATTTCAGGAGGTAGACTGAAATTGCATTGAAAGCATAGGAAAAGAGGCAGAACGTCAACAATGATGCACTTGGCCAAAAAGCGCATATGCGTTTTTTCCTGAATATATTCAGGAAAAAACGCATACGCCCTTTTTGGCCAACCAAGCAATCTTGCAAAGGAAATTTGCACTACAATGAAGTCTCACTTCCCCCCGGTCAAAAGGGCCATCTGAAATAAGTGTAAAATCCAGAAAGGCAGGACAGGCCATGGAGAACTGGGAGCCTTGTTATGCTGATGGGCGGGATGTAAATTGCCAACAGACACTTGGGAGAAGTGTATGGTGTTTCCTGAAACATCTAAAAAACAAAGCAACAGAGCCTAGGGCACTTCCACTTATGGTCCTATAGCTTAGGGAATTTAAAATAAAAAAGACACAGCCACCCCAAAGTTTGGGACGCCTCTGTTTACAAGAACCTCGTTTACAGTACAAGTTCAACATCGCAGAAAGTGAAAAATTGATAAAGAAGTTGTGGTATTTACTTACAAAGCAATATCACTCAGCAATGAAATCTATGTCATCAGGCCCTTAGCATCACAATGAGTGAGTTCAGGTATGATGATTCTAACTGAAATAAGTCACACAGAAAAAGAAACATCATAAGATATCAGTAATACACGGAATGTAAACTTGGCTTCACAGGAACTGAATTACAGAACAGAACAGCGTCTCAAATTTAGAAAACCAACTTATGCTTGCTTAAGGGTAAAGGTGAGTTGGGGTGCTGCATAAAACCAGAGATTGAAATGAGCACAGATAAAGTTCCTTAAGCCAAATATGGAATAGACAAGAGCTACTCCTTGCTCAACGAAATGGACTCAACACCCCATATTAAATGCCTAAGAATGTACCTGACTAGTAAGTATCTTAAAACCTATGGATTGCTATGTCTCCGAAAGAGAATCAAGCATGTGTACAGGGGCATAAACGCAGCAGTGATAGGATTGGAGAGGTTCGGTGAGCAAATGAAGACCCTTTGAAGTCATATTGCATGGTACCCATTCCACGGGTTTCAACTACCCAGGTTTAAGGTATTCTTCCTTCAGCTAAAACATGCATGTGGAACCTAGAGTATGATCAACCATGTGATCGGGAGACGTGTTCAAATATGTCTCAGTTTTCCTCCCCTGGTACTCGGGTGCAACATTCCAGACGCTTTACTAACACTCTCCCCACTTGGAGAGTCAGTCCCTTTAACCTCCTGTTTGGCCCAGTTTGCAATTTCTGCGGAAGATGAACAGGAATAGCGAGAACCAATGAGAGACTAGCTGGAGGTGTCTGGACGGGCAAATTTAACTCTCATTTCCCACCAGGAAGAGGAAATAACCAAAGGCTCAGCGTGCCGTGCCGGAACTAGATTAGGGCCTGAAGCCATCCTGCGGTGTTGCGGCCAGCTCAAAAGAAAGCGAGTTGAGGAAAGGAGCTCAGGGACACTGTAATTCACAAACCTGCAGAGTTATAAATGACAGCTATCGTCCAAAAATAGACTGAAGTAAGGCTGCCAAGAGGACTTGAAAGCGGGGCAGAATTGCAGGAAACCGATTTCAGGAGGTAGACTGGAATTGCATTGAAAGCATAGGAAAAGAGGCAGAACGTCCACAATGATGCACTTGGCCAAAAAGGGCGTATGCGTTTTTTCCTGAATATATTCAGGAAAAAACGCATACGCCCTTTTTGGCCAACCAAGCAAGCTTGCAAAGGAAATCTGCACTACAATGAAGTCTCACTTCCCCCCGGTCAAAAGGGCCATCTGAAAAAAGTGTAAAATCCAGAAAGGCAGGACAGGCCATGGAGAACTGTGAGCCTTGTTATGCTGATGGGCGGGATGTAAATTGCCAACAGACACTTGGGAGAAGTGTATGGTGTTTCCTGAAACATCTAAAAAACAAAGCAACAGAGCCTAGGGCACTTCCACTTATGGTCCTATAGCTTAGGGAAATTAAAATCAAAAAGACACAGCCACCCCAAAGTTTGGGACGCCTCTGTTTACAAGCACCTCATTTACCGTACAAGTTCAATATCACAGAAAGTGAAAAATGGATAAAGAACTTGTGGTACTTACGTACAATGCAGTATCACTCAGCAATGAAATCTATGTCATCAGGCCCGTAGCAGCATAATGAGTGGATTCAGGTACGATGATTCTAACTGAAATAAGTCACACAGAAAAAGAAACATCATAAGATATCACTAATACACGGAATGTAAACTTGGCTACAGAGGAACTGAATTCCAAAACAGAACAGGGTCTCAAATTCAGAAAACCAACTTATGCTTGCTTAAGGGGAAAGGTGAGTTGGGGTGCTGCATAAAACCAGAGATTGAAATGAGCACAGATAAAGTTCCTTAAGCCAAATATGGAATAGACAAGAGCTACTCCTTGCTCAACGAAATGGACACAACACCCCATATTAAACGCCTAAGAATGTACCTGACTAGTAAGTATCTTAAAACCTATGGATTGCTATGTCTCCAAAAGAGAATCAAGCGTGTGTACAGGGGCATAAACGCAGCAGTGATAGGATTGGAGAGGTTCGGTGAGCAAATGAAGACCCTTTGAAGTCATATTGCATGGTACCCATTACACAGGTCTCAACTCTCCAGGTTTAAGGTATTCTTCCTTCAGCTAAAACATGCATGTGGAACCTAGAGTATGATCAACCGTGTGAACGGGAGACGTGTTCAAATATGTCTCAGTTTTCCTCCCCTGGTACTCGGGTGCAACATTCCAGACGCTTTACTAACACTCTCCCCACTTGGAGAGTCAGCGCCTTTAACCTCCTGTTTGGCCCAGTTTGCAATTTCTGCGGAAGATGAACAGGAATAGCGAGAACCAATGAGAGACTAGCTGGAGGTGTCTGGACGGGCAAATTTAACTCTCATTTCCCACCAGGAAGAGGAAATAACCAAAGGCTCAGCGTGCCGTGCCGGAACCAGATTAGGGCCTGAAGCCATCCTGCGATGTTGCGGCCAGATCAAAAGAAAGTGAGTTGAGGAAAGGAGCTCAGGGGCACTGTAATTCACAAACATGCAGAGTTATAAATGACAGCTATCATCCAAAAATATACTGAAGTAAGTCTACCAAGAGGACTTGAAAGCGGGGCAGAATTGCAGGAAACCGATTTCAGGAGGTAGACTGGAATTGCATTGAAAGCATAGGAAAAGAGGCAGAACGTCCACAATGATGCACTTGGCCAAAAAGGGCGTATGCGTTTTTTCCTGAATATATTCAGGAAAAAACGCATACGCCCTTTTTGGCCAACCAAGCAAGCTTGCAAAGGAAATCTGCACTACAATGAAGTCTCACTTCCCCCCGGTCAAAAGGGCCATCTGAAAAAAGTGTAAAATCCAGAAAGGCAGGACAGGCCATGGAGAAGTGGGAGCCTTGTTATGCTGATGGGCGGGATGTAAATTGCCAACAGACACTCAGGAGAAGAGTATGGTGTTTCCTGAAACATCTAAAAAACAAAGCAACAGAGCCTAGGGCACTTCCACTTATGGTCCTATAGCTTAGGGAAATTAAAATCAAAAAGACACAGGCACCCCAAAGTTTGGGACGCCTCTGTTTACAAGAACCTCGTTTACAGTACAAGTTCAACATCGCAGAATGTGAAAAATGGGTAAAGAAGTTGTGGTATTTACTTACAAAGCAATATCACTCAGCATTGAAATCTATGTCATCAGGCCCTTAGCAGCACAATGAGTGGATTCAGGTATGATGATTCTAACTGAAATAAGTCACACAGAAAAAGAAACATCATAAGATATCAGTAATACACGGAATGTAAACTTGGCTACACAGGAACTGAATTCCAAAACAGAACAGGGTCTCAAATTTAGAAAACCAACTTATGCTTGCTTAAGGGGAAAGGTGAGTTGGGGTGCTGCATAAAACCAGAGATCGAAATGAGCACAGATAAAGTTCCTTAAGCCATATATGGAATAGACAAGAGCTACTCCTTGCTCAACGAAATGGACTCAACACCCCATATTAAACGCCTAAGAATGTACCTGACTAGTAAGTATCTTAAAACCTATGGATTGCTATGTCTCCAAAAGAGAATCAAGCGTGTGTACAGGGGCATAAACGCAGCAGTGATAGGATTGGAGAGGTTCGGTGAGCAAATGAAGACCCTTTGAAGTCATATTGCATGGTACCCATTACACAGGTCTCAACTCTCCAGGTTTAAGGTATTCTTCCTTCAGCTAAAACATGCATGTGGAACCTAGAGTATGATCAACCGTGTGAACGGGAGACGTGTTCAAATATGTCTCAGTTTTCCTCCCCTGGTACTCGGGTGCAACATTCCAGACGCTTTACTAACACTCTCCCCACTTGGAGAGTCAGCGCCTTTAACCTCCTGTTTGGCCCAGTTTGCAATTTCTGCGGAAGATGAACAGGAATAGCGAGAACCAATGAGAGACTAGCTGGAGGTGTCTGGACGGGCAAATTTAACTCTCATTTCCCACCAGGAAGAGGAAATAACCAAAGGCTCAGCGTGCCGTGCCGGAACCAGATTAGGGCCTGAAGCCATCCTGCGGTGTTGCGGCCAGATCAAAAGAAAGTGAGTTGAGGAAAGGAGCTCAGGGGCACTGTAATTCACAAACCTGCAGAGTTATAAATGACAGCTATCGTCCAAAAATAGACTGAAGTAAGTCTGCCAAGAGGACTTGAAAGCGGGGCAGAATTGCAGGAAACCGATTTCAGGAGGTAGACTGGAATTGCATTGAAAGCATAGGAAAAGAGGCAGAACGTCCACAATGATGCACTTGGCCAAAAAGGGCGTATGCGTTTTTTCCTGAATATATTCAGGAAAAAACGCATACGCCCTTTTTGGCCAACCAAGCAAGCTTGCAAAGGAAATCTGCACTACAATGAAGTCTCACTTCCCCCCGGTCAAAAGGGCCATCTGAAAAAAGTGTAAAATCCAGAAAGGCAGGACAGGCCATGGAGAACTGGGAGCCTTGTTATGCTGATGGGCGGGATGTAAATTGCCAACAGACACTCGGGAGAAGTGTATGGTGTTTCCTGAAACATCTAAAAAACAAAGCAACAGAGCCTAGGGCACTTCCACTTATGGTCCTATAGCTTAGGGAAATTAAAATCAAAAAGACACAGCCACCCCAAAGTTTGGGACGCCTCTGTTTACAAGAACCTCGTTTACAGTACAAGTTCAACATCACAGAATGTGAAAAATGGATAAAGAAGTTGTGGTATTTACTTACAAAGCAATATCACTCAGCATTGAAATCTATGTCATCAGGCCCTTAGCAGCACAATGAGTGGATTCAGGTATGATGATTCTAACTGAAATAAGTCACACAGAAAAAGAAACATCATAAGATATCAGTAATACACGGAATGTAAACTTGGCTACACAGGAACTGAAATCCAAAACAGAACAGGGTCTCAAATTTAGAAAACCAACTTATGCTTGCTTAAGGGGAAAGGTGAGTTGGGGTGCTGCATAAAACCAGAGATCAAAATGAGCACAGATAAAGTTCCTTAAGCCAAATATGGAATAGACAAGAGCTACTCCTTGCTCAACGAAATGGACTCAACACCCCATATTAAACGCCTAAGAATGTACCTGACTAGTAAGTATCTTAAAACCTATGGATTGCTATGTCTCCAAAAGAGAATCAAGCGTGTGTACAGGGGCATAAACGCAGCAGTGATAGGATTGGAGAGGTTCGGTGAGCAAATGAAGACCCTTTGAAGACATATTGCATGGTACCCATTCCACGGGTCTCAACTCTCCAGGTTTAAGGTATTCTTCCTTCAGCTAAAACATGCATGTGGAACCCAGAGTATGATCAACCGTATGAACGGGAGACGTGTTCAAATATGTCTCAGTTTTCCTCCCCTGGTACTCGGGTGCAACATTCCAGACACTTTACTAACACTCTCCCCACTTGGAGAGTCAGCGCCTTTAACCTCCTGTTAGGCCCAGTTTGCAATTTCTGCGGAAGATGAACAGGAATAGCGAGAACCAATGAGAGACTAGCTGGAGGTGTCTGGACGGGCAAATTTAACTCTCATTTCCCACCAGGAAGAGGAATTAACCAAAGGCTCAGCGTGCTGTGCCAGAAACAGATTAGGGCCTGAAGCCATCCTGCGGTGTTGCGGCCAGCTCACAAGAAAGCGAGTTGAAGAAAGGAGCTCAGGGGCACTGTAATTCACAAACCTGCAGAGTTATAAATGACAGCTATCGTCCAAAAATATACTGAAGTAAGGCTGCCAAGAGGACTTGAAAGCGGGGCAGAATTGCAGGAAACCGATTTCAGGAGGTAGACTGGAATTGCATTGAAAGCATAGGAAAAGAGGCAGAACGTCCACAATGATGCACTTGGCCAAAAAGGGCGTATGCATTTTTTCCTGAATATATTCAGGAAAAAACGCATATGCCCTTTTTGGCCAACCAAGCAAGCTTGCAAAGGAAATCTGCACTACAATGAAGTCTCACTTCCCCCCAGTCAAAAGGGCCATCTGAAAAAAGTGTAAAATCCAGAAAGGCAGGACAGGCCATGGAGAACTGGGAGCCTTGTTATGCTGATGGGCGGGATGTAAATTGGCAACAGACACTTGGGAGAAGTGTATGGTGTTTCCTGAAACATCTAAAAAACAAAGCAACAGAGCCTAGGGCACTTCCACTTATGGTCCTATAGCTTAGGGAAATTAAAATCAAAAAGACACAGCCACCCCAAAGTTTGGGACGCCTCTGTTTACAAGCACCTCATTTACCGTACAAGTTCAATATCACAGAAAGTGAAAAATGGATAAACAACTTGTGGTACTTACGTACAATGCAGTATCACTCAGCAATGAAATCTATGTCATCAGGCCCGTAGCAGCATAATGAGTGGATTCAGGTACGATGATTCTAACTGAAATAAGTTACACAGAAAAAGAAACATCATAAGATATCAGTAATACACGGAATGGAAACTTGGCTACACAGGAACTGAATTACAGAACAGAACAGGGTCTCAAATTTAGAAAACCAACTTATGCTTGCTTAAGGGGAAAGGTGAGTTGGGGTGCTGCATAAAACCAGAGATTGAAATGAGCACAGATAAAGTTCCTTAAGCCAAATATGGAATAGACAAGAGCTACTCCTTGCTCAACGAAATGGACTCAACACCCCATATTAAACGCCTAAGAATGTACCTGACTAGTAAGTATCTTCAAACCTATGGATTGCTATGTCTCCGAAAGAGAATCAAGCATGTGTACAGGGGCATAAACGCAGCAGTGATAGGATTGGAGAGGTTCGGTAAGCAAATGAAGACCCTTTGAAGTCATATTGCATGGTACCCATTCCACGGGTTTCAACTACCCAGGTTTAAGGTATTCTTCCTTCAGCTAAAACATGCATGTGGAACCTAGAGTATGATCAACCATGTGATCGGGAGACGTGTTCAAATATGTCTCAGTTTTCGTACCCTGGTACTCGGGTGCAACATTCCAGACGCTTTACTAACACTCTCCCGACTTGGAGAGTCAGTCCCTTTAACCTCCTGTTTGGCCCAGTTTGCAATTTCTGCGGAAGATGAACAGGAATAGCGAGAACCAATGAGAGACTAGCTGGAGGTGTCTAGACGGGCAAATTTAACTCTCATTTCCCACCAGGAAGAGGAATTAACCAAAGGCTCAGCGTGCCGTGCCAGAACCAGATTAGGGCCTGAAGCCATCCTGCAGTGTTGCGGCCAGGTCACAAGAAAGCGAGTTGAAGAAAGGAGCTCAGGGGCACTGTAATTCACAAACCTGCAGAGTTATAAATGACAGCTATCGTCCAAAAATACACTGAAGTAAGGCTGCCAAGAGGACTTGAAAGCGGGGCAGAATTGCAGGAAACCGATTTCAGGAGGTAGACTGGAATTGCATTGAAAGCATAGGAAAAGAGGCAGAACGTCCACAATGATGCACTTGGCCAAAAAGGGCGTATGCGTTTTTTCCTGAATATATTCAGGAAAAAACGCATACGCCCTTTTTGGCCAACCAAGCAAGCTTGCAAAGGAAATCTTCACTACAATGACGTCTCACTTCCCCCCTGTCAAAAGGGCCATCTGAAAAAAGTGTAAAATCCAGAAAGGCAGGACAGGCCATGGAGAACTGGGAGCCTTGTTATGCTGATGGGCGGGATGTAAATTGCCAACAACCACTTGGGAGAAGTGTATGGTGTTTCATGAAACATCTAAAAAACAAAGAAACAGAGCCTAGGGCACTTCCACTTATGGTCCTATAGCTTAGGGAATTTAAAATCTAAAAGACACAGCCACCCCAAAGTTTGGAACGGCTCTGTTTACAAGAACCTCGTTTACAGTACAAGTTCAACATCACAGAAAGTGAAAAATGGAGAAAGAAGTTGTGGTATTTACTTACAAAGCAATATCACTCAGCAATGAAATCTGTGTCATCAGGCCCTTAGCAGCACAATGAGTGGATTCAGGTATGATGATTCTAACTGAAATAAGTCACAGAGAAAAAGAAACATCATAAGATATCAGTAATACACGGAATGGAAACTTGGCTACACAGGAACTGAATTTCAGAACAGAACAGGGTCTCAAATTTAGAAAACCAACTTATGCTTGCTTAAGGGTAAAGGTGAGTTGGGGTGCTGCATAAAACCAGAGATTGAAATGAGCACAGATAAAGTTCCTTAAGCCAAATATGGAATAGACAAGAGCTACTCCTTGCTCAACGAAATGGACTCAACACCCCATATTAAACGCCTAAGAATGTACCTGACTAGTAAGTATCTTCAAACCTATGGATTGCTATGTCTCCGAAAGAGAATCAAGCATGTGTACAGGGGCATAAACACAGCAGTGATAGGATTGGAGAGGTTCGGTGAGCAAATGAAGACCCTTTGAAGTCATATTGCATGGTACCCATTCCACGGGTTTCAACTACCCAGGTTTAAGGTATTCTTCCTTCAGCTAAAACATGCATGTGGAAGCCAGAGTATGATCAACCATGTGATCGGGAGACGTGTTCAAATATGTCTCAGTTTTCGTACCCTGGTACTCGGGTGCAACATTCCAGACGCTTTACTAACACTCTCCCCACTTGGAGAGTCAGCGCCTTTAAACTCCTGTTTGGCCCAGTTTGCAATTTCTGCGGAAGATGAACAGGAATAGCGAGAACCAATGAGAGGCTAGCTGGAGGTGTCTGGACGGGCAAATTTAACTCTCATTTCCCACCAGGAAGAGGAAATAACCAAAGGCTCAGCGTGCCGTGCCCGAACCAGATTAGGGCCTGAAGCCATCCTGCGGTGTTTTGGCCAGCTCACAAGAAAGTGAGTTGAAGAAAGGAGCTCAGGGGCACGGTAATTCACAAACCTGCAGAGTTATAAATGACAGCTATCGTCCAAAAATAGACTGAAGTAAGGCTGCCAAGAGGACTTGAAAGCGGGGCAGAATTGCAGGAAACCGATTTCAGGAGGTAGACTGGAATTGCATTGAAAGCATAGGAAAAGAGGCAGAACGTCCACAATGATGCACTTGGCCAAAAAGGGCGTATGCGTTTTTTCCTGAATATATTCAGGAAAAAACGCATACGCCCTTTTTGGCCAACCAAGCAAGCTTGCAAAGGAAATCTGCACTACAATGAAGTCTCACTTCCCCCCGGTCAAAAGGGCCATCTGAAAAAAGTGTAAAATCCAGAAAGGCAGGACAGGCCATGGAGAACTGGGAGCCTTGTTATGCTGATGGGCGGGATGTAAATTGCCAACAGACACTCGGGAGAAGTGTATGGTGTTTCCTGAAACATCTAAAAAACAAAGCAACAGAGCCTAGGGCACTTCCATTTATGGTCCTATAGCTTAGGGAAATTACAATCAAAAAGACACAGCCACCCCAAAGTTTGGGACGCCTCTGTTTACAAGAACCTCGTTTACCGTACAAGTTCAATATCACAGAAAGTGAAAAATGGATAAAGAACTTGTGGTACTTACGTACAATGCAGTATCACTCAGCAATGAAATCTATGTCATCAGGCCCGTAGCAGCATAATGAGTGGATTCAGGTACGATGATTCTAACTGAAATAAGTCACACAGAAAAAGAAACATCATAAGATATCAGTAATACACGGAATGGAAACTGGGCTACACAGGAACTGAATTCCAAAACAGAACAGGGTCTCAAATTTTGAAAACCAACTTATGCTTGCTTAAGGGGAAAGGTGAGTTGTGGTGCTGCATAAAACCAGAGATTGAAATGAGCACAGATAAAGTTCCTTAAGCCAAATATGGAATAGACAAGAGCTACTCCTTGCTCAACGAAATGGACTCAACACCCCATATTAAACGCCTAAGAATGTACCTGACTAGTAAGTATCTTAAAACCTATGGATTGCTATGTCTCCAAAAGAGAATCAAGCGTGTGTACAGGGGCATAAACGCAGCAGTGATAGGATTGGATAGGTTCGGTGAGCAAATGAAGACCCTTTGAAGACATATTGCATGGTACCCATTCCACGGGTCTCAACTCTCCAGGTTTAAGGTATTCTTCCTTCAGCTAAAACATGCATGTGGAACCCAGAGTATGATCAACCGTGTGAACGGGAGACGTGTTCAAGTATGTCTCAGTTTTCCTCCCCTGGTACTCGGGTGCAACATTCCAGACGCTTTACTAACACTCTCCCCACTTGGAGAGTCAGCGCCTTTAACCTCCTGTTTGGCCCAGTTTGCAATTTCTGCGGAAGATGAACAGGAATAGCGAGAACCAATGAGAGACTAGCTGGAGGTGTCTGGACGGGCAAATTTCACTCTCATTTCCCACCAGGAAGAGGAAATAACCAAAGGCTCAGCGTGCCGTGCCGGAACCAGATTAGGGCCTGAAGCCATCCTGCGATGTTGCGGCCAGATCAAAAGAAAGTGAGTTGAGGAAAGGAGCTCAGGGGCACTGTAATTCACAAACCTGCAGAGTTATAAATGACAGCTATCATCCAAAAATATACTGAAGTAAGTCTGCCAAGAGGACTTGAAAGCGGGGCAGAATTGCAGGAAACCGATTTCAGGAGGTAGACTGGAATTGCATTGAAAGCATAGGAAAAGAGGCAGAACGTCCACAATGATGCACTTGGCCAAAAAGGGCGTATGCGTTTTTTCCTGAATATATTCAGGAAATAACGCATACGCCCTTTTTGGCCAACCAAGCAAGCTTGCAAAGGAAATCTGCACTACAATGAAGTCTCACTTCCCCCCGGTCAAAAGGGCCATCTGAAAAAAGTGTAAAATCCAGAAAGGCAGGACAGGCCATGGAGAACTGGGAGCCTTGTTATGCTGATGGGCGGGATGTAAATTGCCAACAGACACTCGGGAGAAGTGTATGGTGTTTCCTGAAACATCTAAAAAACAAAGCAACAGAGCCTAGGGCACTTCCACTTATGGTCCTATAGCTTAGGGAAATTAAAATCAAAAAGACACAGGCACCCCAAAGTTTGGGACGCCTCTGTTTACAAGAACCTCGTTTACAGTACAAGTTCAACATCGCAGAATGTGAAAAATGGGTAAAGAAGTTGTGGTATTTACTTACAAAGCAATATCACTCAGCATTGAAATCTATGTCATCAGGCCCTTAGCAGCACAATGAGTGGATTCAGGTATGATGATTCTAACTGAAATAAGTCACACAGAAAAAGAAACATCATAAGATATCAGTAATACACGGAATGTAAACTTGGCTACACAGGAACTGAATTCCAAAACAGAACAGGGTCTCAAATTTAGAAAACCAACTTATGCTTGCTTAAGGGGAAAGGTGAGTTGGGGTGCTGCATAAAACCAGAGATCGAAATGAGCACAGATAAAGTTCCTTAAGCCAAATATGAAATAGACAAGAGCTACTCCTTGCTCAACGAAATGGACTCAACACCCCATATTAAACGCCTAAGAATGTACCTGACTAGTAAGTATCTTAAAACCTATGGATTGCTATGTCTCCAAAAGAGAATCAAGCGTGTGTACAGGGGCATAAACGCAGCAGTGATAGGATTGGAGAGGTTCGGTGAGCAAATGAAGACCCTTTGAAGTCATATTGCATGGTACCCATTACACAGGTCTCAACTCTCCAGGTTTAAGGTATTCTTCCTTCAGCTAAAACATGCATGTAGAACCTAGAGTATGATCAACCGTGTGAACGGGAGACGTGTTCAAATATGTCTCAGTTTTCCTCCCCTGGTACTCGGGTGCAACATTCCAGACGCTTTACTAACACTCTCCCCACTTGGAGAGTCAGCGCCTTTAACCTCCTGTTTGGCCCAGTTTGCAATTTCTGCGGAAGATGAACAGGAATAGCGAGAACCAATGAGAGACTAGCTGGAGGTGTCTGGACGGGCAAATTTAACTCTCATTTCCCACCAAGAAGAGGAAATAACCAAAGGCTCAGCGTGCCGTGCCGGAACCAGATTAGGGCCTGAAGCCATCCTGCGGTGTTGCGGCCAGATCAAAACAAAGTGAGTTGAGGAAAGGAGCTCAGGGGCACTGTAATTCACAAACCTGCAGAGTTATAAATGACAGCTATCGTCCAAAAATAGACTGAAGTAAGTCTGCCAAGAGGACTTGAAAGCGGGGCAGAATTGCAGGAAACCGATTTCAGGAGGTAGACTGGAATTGCATTGAAAGCATAGGAAAAGAGGCAGAACGTCCACAATGATGCACTTGGCCAAAAAGGGCGTATGCGTTTTTTCCTGAATATATTCAGGAAAAAACGCATACGCCCTTTTTGGCCAACCAAGCAAGCTTGCAAAGGAAATCTGCACTACAATGAAGTCTCACTTCCCCCCGGTCAAAAGGGCCATCTGAAAAAAGTGTAAAATCCAGAAAGGCAGGACAGGCCATGGAGAACTGTGAGCCTTGTTATGCTGATGGGCGGGATGTAAATTGCCAACAGACACTTGGGAGAAGTGTATGGTGTTTCCTGAAACATCTAAAAAACAAAGCAACAGAGCCTAGGGCACTTCCACTTATGGTCCTATAGCTTAGGGAAATTACAATCAAAAAGACACAGCCACCCCAAAGTTTGGGACGCCTCTGTTTACAAGCACCTCATTTACCGTACAAGTTCAATATCACAGAAAGTGAAAAATGGATAAAGAACTTGTGGTACTTACGTACAATGCAGTATCACTCAGCAATGAAATCTATGTCATCAGGCCCGTAGCAGCATAATGAGTGGATTCAGGTACGATGATTCTAACTGAAATAAGTCACACAGAAAAAGAAACATCATAAGATATCACTAATACACGGAATGTAAACTTGGCTACAGAGGAACTGAATTCCAAAACAGAACAGGGTCTCAAATTCAGAAAACCAACTTATGCTTGCTTAAGGGGAAAGGTGAGTTGGGGTGCTGCATAAAACCAGAGATTGAAATGAGCACAGATAAAGTTCCTTAAGCCAAATATGGAATAGACAAGAGCTACTCCTTGCTCAACGAAATGGACACAACACCCCATATTAAACGCCTAAGAATGTACCTGACTAGTAAGTATCTTAAAACCTATGGATTGCTATGTCTCCAAAAGAGAATCAAGCGTGTGTACAGGGGCATAAACACAGCAGTGATAGGATTGGAGAGGTTCGGTGAGCAAATGAAGACCCTTTGAACTCATATTGCATGGTACCCATTACACAGGTCTCAACTCTCCAGGTTTAAGGTATTCTTCCTTCAGCTAAAACATGCATGTGGAACCTAGAGTATGATCAACCGTGTGAACGGGAGACGTGTTCAAATATGTCTCAGTTTTCCTCCCCTGGTACTCGGGTGCAACATTCCAGACGCTTTACTAACACTCTCCCCACTTGGAGAGTCAGCGCCTTTAACCTCCTGTTTGGCCCAGTTTGCAATTTCTGCGGAAGATGAACAGGAATAGCGAGAACCAATGAGAGACTAGCTGGAGGTGTCTGGACGGGCAAATTTAACTCTCATTTCCCACCAGGAAGAGGAAATAACCAAAGGCTCAGCGTGCCGTGCCGGAACCAGATTAGGGCCTGAAGCCATCCTGCGATGTTGCGGCCAGATCAAAAGAACGTGAGTTGAGGAAAGGAGCTCAGGGGCACTGTAATTCACAAACCTGCAGAGTTATAAATGACAGCTATCATCCAAAAATATACTGAAGTAAGTCTGCCAAGAGGACTTGAAAGCGGGGCAGAATTGCAGGAAACCGATTTCAGGAGGTAGACTGGAATTGCATTGAAAGCATAGGAAAAGAGGCAGAACGTCCACAATGATGCACTTGGCCAAAAAGGGCGTATGCGTTTTTTCCTGAATATATTCAGGAAAACACGCATACGCCCTTTTTGGCCAACCAAGCAAGCTTGCAAAGGAAATCTGCACTACAATGAAGTCTCACTTCCCCCCGGTCAAAAGGGCCATCTGAAAAAAGTGTAAAATCCAGAAAGGCAGGACAGGCCATGGAGAACTGGGAGCCTTGTTATGCTGATGGGCGGGATGTAAATTGCCAACAGACACTCGGGAGAAGTGTATGGTGTTTCCTGAAACATCTAAAAAACAAATCAACAGAGCCTAGGGCACTTCCACTTATGGTCCTATAGCTTAGGGAAATTAAAATCAAAAAGACACAGCCACCCCAAAGTTTGGGACGCCTCTGTTTACAAGAACCTCGTTTACAGTACAAGTTCAACATCGCAGAATGTGAAAAATGGGTAAAGAAGTTGTGGTATTTACTTACAAAGCAATATCACTCAGCATTGAAATCTATGTCATCAGGCCCTTAGCAGCACAATGAGTGGATTCAGGTATGATGATTCTAACTGAAATAAGTCACACAGAAAAAGAAACATCATAAGATATCAGTAATACATGGAATGTAAACTTGGCTACACAGGAACTGAATTCCAAAACAGAACAGGGTCTCAAATTTAGAAAACCAACTTATGCTTGCTTAAGGGGAAAGGTGAGATGGGGTGCTGCATAAAACCAGAGATTGAAATGAGCACAGATAAAGTTCCTTAAGCCAAATATGGAATAGACAAGAGCTACTCCTTGCTCAACGAAATGGACACAACACCCCATATTAAACGCCTAAGAATGTACCTGACTAGTAAGTATCTTAAAACCTATGGATTGCTATGTCTCCAAAAGAGAATCAAGCGTGTGTACAGGGGCATAAACGCAGCAGTGATAGGATTGGAGAGGTTCGGTGAGCAAATGAAGACCCTTTGAAGTCATATTGCATGGTACCCATTACACAGGTCTCAACTCTCCAGGTTTAAGGTATTCTTCCTTCAGCTAAAACATGCATGTGGAACCTAGAGTATGATCAACCGTGTGAACGGGAGACGTGTTCAAATATGTCTCAGTTTTCCTCCCCTGGTACTCGGGTGCAACATTCCAGACGCTTTACTAACACTCTCCCCACTTGGAGAGTAAGCGCCTTTAACCTCCTGTTTGGCCCAGTTTGCAATTTCTGCGGAAGATGAACAGGAATAGCGAGAACCAATGAGAGACTAGCTGGAGGTGTCTGGACGGGCAAATTTAACTCTCATTTCCCACCAGGAAGAGGAAATAACCAAAGGCTCAGCGTGCTGTGCCGGAACCAGATTAGGGCCTGAAGCCATCCTGCGGTGTTGCGGCCAGATCAAAAGAAAGTGAGTTGAGGAAAGGAGCTCAGGGGCACTGTAATTCACAAACCTGCAGAGTTATAAATGACAGCTATCGTCCAAAAATAGACTGAAGTAAGTCTGCCAAGAGGACTTGAAAGCGGGGCAGAATTGCAGGAAACCGATTTCAGGAGGTAGACTGGAATTGCATTGAAAGCATAGGAAAAGAAGCAGAACGTCCACAATGATGCACTTGGCCAAAAAGGGCGTATGCGTTTTTTCCTGAATATATTCAGGAAAAAACGCATACGCCCTTTTTGGCCAACCAAGCAAGCTTGCAAAGGAAATCTGCACTACAATGAAGTCTCACTTCCCCCCGGTCAAAAGGGCCATCTGAAAAAAGTGTAAAATCCAGAAAGGCAGGACAGGCCATGGAGAACTGGGAGCCTTGTTATGCTGATGGGCGGGATGTAAATTGCCAACAGACACTCGGGAGAAGTGTATGGTGTTTCCTGAAACATCTAAAAAACAAATCAACAGAGCCTAGGGCACTTCCACTTATGGTCCTATAGCTTAGGGAAATTAAAATCAAAAAGACACAGCCACCCCAAAGTTTGGGACGCCTCTGTTTACAAGAACCTCGTTTACAGTACAAGTTCAACATCGCAGAATGTGAAAAATGGGTAAAGAAGTTGTGGTATTTACTTACAAAGCAATATCACTCAGCATTGAAATCTATGTCATCAGGCCCTTAGCAGCACAATGAGTGGATTCAGGTATGATGATTCTAACTGAAATAAGTCACACAGAAAAAGAAACATCATAAGATATCAGTAATACACGGAATGTAAACTTGGCTACACAGGAACTGAAATCCAAAACAGAACAGGGTCTCAAATTTAGAAAACCAACTTATGCTTGCTTAAGGGGAAAGGTGAGTTGGGGTGCTGCATAAAACCAGAGATCAAAATGAGCACAGATAAAGTTCCTTAAGCCAAATATGGAATAGACAAGAGCTACTCCTTGCTCAACGAAATGGACTCAACACCCCATATTAAACGCCTAAGAATGTACCTGACTAGTAAGTATCTTAAAACCTATGGATTGCTATGTCTCCAAAAGAGAATCAAGCGTGTGTACAGGGGCATAAACGCAGCAGTGATAGGATTGGAGAGGTTCGGTGAGCAAATGAAGACCCTTTGAAGACATATTGCATGGTACCCATTCCACGGGTCTCAACTCTCCAGGTTTAAGGTATTCTTCCTTCAGCTAAAACATGCATGTGGAACCCAGAGTATGATCAACCGTGTGAACGGGAGACGTGTTCAAATATGTCTCAGTTTTCCTCCCCTGGTACTCGGGTGCAACATTCCAGACACTTTACTAACACTCTCCCCACTGGGAGAGTCAGCGCCTTTAACCTCCTGTTAGGCCCAGTTTGCAATTTCTGCGGAAGATGAACAGGAATAGCGAGAACCAATGAGAGACTAGCTGGAGGTGTCTGGACGGGCAAATTTAACTCTCATTTCCCACCAGGAAGAGGAATTAACCAAAGGCTCAGCGTGCTGTGCCAGAAACAGATTAGGGCCTGAAGCCATCCTGCGGTGTTGCGGCCAGCTCACAAGAAAGCGAGTTGAAGAAAGGAGCTCAGGGGCACTGTAATTCACAAACCTGCAGAGTTATAAATGACAGCTATCGTCCAAAAATATACTGAAGTAAGGCTGCCAAGAGGACTTGAAAGCGGGGCAGAATTGCAGGAAACCGATTTCAGGAGGTAGACTGGAATTGCATTGAAAGCATAGGAAAAGAGGCAGAACGTCCACAATGATGCACTTGGCCAAAAAGGGCGTATGCATTTTTTCCTGAATATATTCAGGAAAAAACGCATACGCCCTTTTTGGCCAACCAAGCAAGCTTGCAAAGGAAATCTGCACTACAATGAAGTCTCACTTCCCCCCGGTCAAAAGGGCCATCTGAAAAAAGTGTAAAATCCAGAAAGGCAGGACAGGCCATGGAGAACTGGGAGCCTTGTTATGCTGATGGGCGGGATGTAAATTGCCAACAGACACTCGGGAGAAGTGTATGGTGTTTCCTGAAACATCTAAAAAACAAAGCAACAGAGCCTAGGGCACTTCCACTTATGGTCCTATAGCTTAGGGAAATTAAAATCAAAAAGACACAGCCACCCCAAAGTTTGGAACGGCTCTGTTTACAAGAACCTCGTTTACAGTACAAGTTCAACATCGCAGAAAGTGAAAAATGGATAAAGAAGTTGTGGTATTCACTTACAAAGCAATATCACTCAGCAATGAAATCTGTGTCATCAGGCCCTTAGCAGCACATGAGTGGATTCAGGTACGATGATTCTAACTGAAATAAGTTACACAGAAAAAGAAACATCATAAGATATCAGTAATACACGGAATGGAAACTTGGCTGCACAGGAACTGAATTACAGAACAGAACAGGGTCTCAAATTTAGAAAACCAACTTATGCTTGCTTAAGGGGAAAGGTGAGTTGGGGTGCTGCATAAAACCAGAGATTGAAATGAGCACAGATAAAGTTCCTTAAGCCAAATATGGAATAGACAAGAGCTACTCCTTGCTCAACGAAATGGACTCAACACCCCATATTAAATGCCTAAGAATGTACCTGACTAGTAAGTATCTTCAAACCTATGGATTGCTATGTCTCCGAAAGAGAATCAAGCATGTGTACAGGGGCATAAACGCAGCAGTGATAGGATTGGAGAGGTTCGGTGAGCAAATGAAGACCCTTTGAAGTCATATTGCATGGTACCCATTCCACGGGTTTCAACTACCCAGGTTTAAGGTATTCTTCCTTCAGCTAAAACATGCATGTGGAACCTAGAGTATGATCAACCATGTGATCGGGAGACGTGTTCAAATATGTCTCAGTTTTTGTACCCTGGTACTCGGGTGCAACATTCCAGACGCTTTACTAACACTCTCCCGACTTGGAGAGTCAG